>NW_013952406.1:1799290-1800914 GCF_001266775.1 Austrofundulus limnaeus
TCCTATTTTAATGTGTTAACACTTTTAAGACTTCTGAAAGATTGATTTAAGACATTTTAAGGCTAATAAAGGTCTTATTTTTGGATTGAATAATTCAATTACTTTTAAGGATCAAACAGAAGCAACTCAACCAACCACCTCCTCTCCCAAAACAGAAACATAAAGCTAAAAAGTGGGAAATCAATTTCGGACGTTAATATCTGCCCAGTTTTACACATCAGAACGGTATCGACATTCTAAAAAAATGACCAATATCGTCCGATACTGATGTTAATGCCGATATATTGTGTATCCCTAATACCTGTTGTTGAGGAGTATGTTGGAGCATTTGATGTCTCTGTGCAGGAAGTTGTTCTTATGGCAGTAGTCCAGACCTTCCATCAGCTGACGCATGAAGCTGCGGACGTGTTCGTGGGAGAACTGGACCAGGCCGGACTCCAGAAGGCCCATCAGGTCATGATCCATGTATTCAAACACCAAGTAAAAAGCACCTAAAGGCAAAGGAAAGGTTTAGTTAAAAAAAAAAAGCAGTGAATAAATAATTATTTTATCACGTTTTTACCTTTATCCTTTTTGAAGTCGAGTGCATCCTGTTTGTCGGTGACGATTTCCTTCATGTTGACGACGCTGCGGTGTTTGAGCTGCCGCAGGATCTTGATCTCCCTGATGGCTGTGATGGGGAAACCCTCCTTTTCATTGTCCAGTCGCACTTTCTTCAAAGCAACAAGTTCGCCTAAAAAAACAGAAATTTCACAATAGTTTTTCATGTTTTTTTAAAATAAAAAATCAAACATTGCTGGCTGCACTGTAAACCCAAATTTTCTTTTACATAATAAGTCAAGCTATTATTACTAATCTTATGTTTTTGCAAAAGGCAGGACCATTACTTAACAAAATGTGATTTGTAAACTACTCAAACCAAGTTTTTGCCTTACAAAAGGCTCTGAGCTGAGACTTCATACATTTACATGTTTTTACTGGTTTTGGGAGGGGCTTGTCAGCGTCACCGTCGAGCCAGTAGGTGGCAGTAATGCACCTTTAAGTTGTTTGCCAACAAGAAGAAGAAGAAGAAAACTAGCAGAGCTAAATGCATGTTTCTTCTGACTGTTGACTGCATTGTTTCTGTTGCATTACGATGATTCCTGGTCATGAGTTTTGTTTGGTAGTTCAGCTGCGTTAGTTTGTTCAATTTGTTTCTTTTTTTTTCTAACCGCCTCATCTGATTGGTGCAGAGCCTGTGAGGGATCATGGGTAACTTTCTTTTCTTTCCCATTCCCTCGTAAAAAGTTGTGTATTATTTTGACATTTAGTAAAAGCAGCACACATGACAGCATAAATTTACTTATTCTTGTTCTGTCTTTATTCAAGGTGATCTGTTGTAATTCAGTAATTTTATTCACTAATGGTAAGTCTGAAAACCGACGACTCTGGTACCACTCTGTTTACTGCTTTGTGCTAATGATTAAAGTCTTTAACAGTGAAATGTTTACTCAAGTTTCATGATAAAAATGTTACACTTGCATATAAGAAACAAATTGATTGACTATAATTTACTTTTAATAATTTCTATTAACATGAGAAATGAACACTGATAAACGTGAGTAATGTTGAGTCAGTTACTCGT
>NW_013952406.1:1801851-1803598 GCF_001266775.1 Austrofundulus limnaeus
GTTGTTTATGCTCTAAAAAAAACCTGACGTGTTAAATTTACTGAACCAAGTCATGTCAGCTGGTTTCACTAAACCCAGTAGAGTAAATATGAGGCAAGACTGTTTTCTCCACTTGGTTTTAATGGAACCAGTTTGRTTAACCTCTACAACAGGTACCCTGAAATTCCTTAAAAGTCTTTTGACATTTTAAGGGTGTCAAACTAAAGTTAAGAAACGGAGGAAGTTGTCCGACACCCTAGTCCTCAAAGTAAAAGCTCCCATTAGCGTCTGAAAACGTTTAGATGCAGAAACCAAACCATTGTTGCCCACCGGTTGAACAAAGACTGTTAAGGGGTTCAGTAAATTCTAGTTTATTTCTTAAGAGTGTGTAAAAGTACTTTTACTTTTTTGATTTTTATGAACAGTTTTATGACTTTTACTTAAGTACTTTCCTCATAAGTGACATTTATTCTGTAGACTCTGGTAAACGCAGGCGTGACCCGGGGCTCCTCACCTGTTCTGAGAGCCGCCCAGCAGTGCAGGGGGTAAAGGCAGGGGCGGCAGAGTGGACGTCTTGTGGAGTGGTGTCTGGCGAACGGGGCTGCGTTGAGGAACCGAAGCTGGCGATTTTGCCTGGGAGACGGGATTCGCTGGAAGCTGAACTGCTGTTTCTGCCTGTGGAGGAGGCGGGGGCGCCTGGGCGGCTGGACCGGGCGGCGCTGGAGGGGAGGGCTCAGGGGGAGGTAGTGCAGGTGAGGAAGGTAGAGATGCTGCGACTTGATCCTCAGAACTGGGGGTGTTGGGCGGGGGCTGTGCGGTCGGCGGAGGCTGGGCTTCACCTTTGGCCGACGAGTCTTTTTCTAGCTGAGGGGGCTCGGCTTTAGCGGGCCGCGACGACGCAGAGCTCGAAGCTTTGTTTGCCGACGGCAGAGGCGACGCCGTGCCGCTGGCGCGGGCGGCYGCCTCTGCGGCCAGGCGCTCCTTTTTTTTGCGGGTGAGCTCCGCGCCCAAGCTGGAGTTGAGGGGCAGGCGGGAGGAGGGAGGGGAGCGGCTTGCTGCCCGACTGCTGTGGGTGCTGCCCCCTGCTCCCCCAGAGGAAGCGTGCCTCTTGGTTCGGGAACGAGAGGGGGAGCGACGAGAGGAGTACTGCAGCGGAGAGCGGCTTCTGGAACGGCCCGAGCGCCTRGTGARACAACGTAGACAAAATGAGCAAAAACAAGCTGAGTCATGGTCACACAACAAACCATTCCTCAGGGTTCCTACAGCTTCATGCAAGCTCAATTTAAGACTTAACTTCACACTAAACAAACCAAAAAAAAACAGTGACAATTTAACCCAAATGTTTTTTTAAACACAAAACAACGAGCTGCGAGAGGCATTCTGTGAATTATTTAAAATAAACAAATGTTGCCAATTATTTGAATATTTAAGACCAATTATWATCATCCTACTTTGAATGTTTTAACATTTTTAAGACCTTTGAAAGATTGATTTAAGACATTTTAAGGCTAATTAAGGCCTTATTTTGGATTGATGAATAAACAAAGACTTTTTAAGGATCCGTGGGTAACACTGTTACTATTTAAAAATTAACAAAACAGTATTTGGTCACATTATTATGATTAGGGATGTCCCGATCCAGATTTTTTGGCTTCCGATACAATCCGATTTTTTTAAAGGGATCCACGATTATTTGTAACATTAGACTTTATTTAATAAACATATATTTTAACTGTAAAATAAAGACTTTAAAAATGCTGTCGGGTGT
>NW_013952406.1:1804128-1809545 GCF_001266775.1 Austrofundulus limnaeus
ACCGAGGACCTATCCACGTCATTGTTTACCCAGAATGCTTTGTGTGTAAATAAAATGGCTCTGTCCGTGTTAAAATATATTTTTAAAAATGTAAAAACTAAACAGCCTACAGTATTTTTAAAGTCTTTATTTTACAGTTAAAAATATGTTTATCAAATAAAGTCTAATGTTACAACTAATCGGGGATCCCTTTAATGATTAGTCTTTCCGAAACCGATCCGATAGCTTTATTTTTTTATTTGTTTCCAAGTGACAGGTTGGTAGTGTTAAAGCGAGCCCTGCTGTTCCCACCACGAGAAACAACCAGTTTGCAGGTTTTGCAAAATGCAGTTTCAGCATCATTGTTTTCCATTGAAAAGTGTTCCCACACTGTGGACATGGTTGCATACTTGTGTCTCTTGACTTCTTAACAGCAGTTTTAATCATGACGATTCTGAAAACTGGATCAGCCCAATCACGACTAAATCTGACTGTACCCGATTTTCAAAAAAATGACCATATCTGCCCCCCGATATTGAGTATATGATCGGGGCATCCCTTAAGAAAAGCTCTCAATTACTGAAAGCATCACAAGCAATGAATATCAAACTTTTTTTTCTTGCAGCCTTTAAATCAATAGTTTAAATTGTAACGTTAAGCTTTAAGTGTATGGAATCTTACCTTTTCCAAAACAGGTGCTACAAGTTTAATTTATGATAATTTCAGATCACTGCAGTAAAAACAGAAAAAAAAAATACTTAAAAGGTAAGTAAACCCTCGATTATTGACATGTTGCACTGCAAACAGAAACAAGCCTACTTTTGTTTATTTAGCTTTTTTCACCGTTTGCTTGTAATGTTGACTAAACTTTTTAAACATGGGAACAAGCTCACTTTCTCTCTCCTTCACCAGTTTGCTGGAATAAAAAAACTCAACAGTTTGGACAAACGTAAACTTAAAATCCAAGTCAGGCTTCATTAAACGTTATCAAAATGTGGTTTGGATTGTTTTCGTGCAAATATTCAGGGACGCCTATAAAAAGGTACCCAGACAGGTGGATAGATGGGGGCTGTTGATAATTTTGGTCATGACATCAGCCATAACAGCTGTTTCAAAATGCTGAGTCACATGTTGGCTATTTGAGAATACGCTGCAATTTGAGAATAAAACAATCACCTTTTGAAATAACTAAATAAGGAAGACTACTCAGTAAAACTTGTCCCCTTTTTCAAACTTTATTAATAGAACCATGTTGCAAAATGAGAACATTGGATATTTGCAAAGTATTTTATTCTGCTTGTCACTGAGGGAGACTTGTATTGTCTTTGAATATTCAATCTAATTTTGTTAAGAGGGAAAGTTGTTATAATTTGAAAGGATTTGAAATGTTTGTAAAACATAAAATTCGAATAAACTTGAAGGATAGATGAACCTCAGTTCAAGGTTTAAGATTGTGGAATAACTTGGACAGCGATTATAAAAATGATGACTCGATTAATTCGTTTGGTAGAATGACAAAAGTTAAATAGTTGAAAAGATTTGAAACTATATAATATATATTCTACAAACTGATGTTTGAGTGGTTAAAGTTTTTGTTATGCTGATGAGTGTGTGAAATTATTATATATGTACATGCGTGTATGTATTATTATTTTGTTAAACAAGGGCAGATAAGATTTTTTTCCTGTTTCTTTTCATTTTATGAGATTTGTTTCTTTTTTGTTGTATTGAAATTTTTGTTTTTAATCAAAATGAATACACTATTAAACTAAACTAACTTGCTTTTAAGTACTAATGTTTGTGTTTTGATGTTTGAGGTTCTAATAATCAAATAGTTAGAAAATAATCAAAGGCTCAGGACTCAGGAAGATAAAACAGTCTGGACAAGAAGGTCTAGGTGGGGGGACAGCCATTGCCCACCTTGGCTGCGGCCCTGCAAATATGACCGTTCTGCAATCCTATCACCATAACTGATATAAGTGCAAGCTATTTAAAATTATCAGCTGTTTTACCCCTACAAAGCTACTAGAGTTTTGAGGGTGCATACTCACCGAGACACCGGGCTGGTGCTGGAGGACCTGCGGGTGGCATACGGGCTGATGGATCGCCTCCTGGTGTAAGGGCTGCTGTCCCTCTCGAAGCTGGAGGACCTGTGTCTGCTGCCGTACGGGCTGTCTGATCTCTGCCTGCTGCGGCGCGGCGTGTCCCCGGGGCTCTGCTGGGCCACCCTGCGCCTGGAGTAGCCGTCGTCRACGTGCTGCTGCCCGTAGCCCTGTGGACTCTCGCTGCCGGCCTTCCTTCTGGGGCTGGGCGTCAGGGCGGAGCCGGCGCCTTTCCTGCGGGGGCTCCCCCTGTTCGACGGCTTGCCCTTGGGGCTCGACTTGTGGCTCTTGGAGGACTTGCGGTGAGTCCTGTCTGTCCGGCTCCTATGGGAGGAGCCGCGGCTCCCGTCCCCACGGGCTTCTCTCTTCTGCTGCCGGTCTTTGTGGGGCTTCCCTGAGCGGCTGCTCTCCTTGCTGCGGGATGAAGACGTGGAGGAAGTGGCGCTGCCGACGCTCGCCGCTGTCTGTGCGTTCGAGAGCATCAGCTCCCGCTTGGCGTCAGCCGGCTGCCTGGACGAGGAGCCAGAAGCGGCCGGCTTCTCTTTGCTCTTGGCGGACCTGCCCTTCTCGCGGTCTTTGCTGCTCTTCTTCTTGAGTCCATGCTCGCCGTTCCCAGCGTCTCTAACTTTGTTGGGGTCCTTGGACTTCTTCCGAGGCTGTCGGTGCTCTTTGTTTACGCCGCCGTCCACCTCCCTGCTTACGTCCCCCCTGTCGTAGTCCGGCGAGGGGTCCAAGCGGTCTACAGCCCCCCTCTCAGACGGCCTGGAGGTCGGGGGCTCCGAGAAGGTGTCCGAGTCGGAGCTGATGTCGTCGTACTCCACCAGAGGTTTCACCGTGTTGACGCCAGGCGGCACCGTGTCACCGAATGTAAACTCCTCGGTTCCCGCCGACGAATCCCGAATAAATTTGTTCGATTTGTGCCGCTTGCGCTTCGAAGCGGAGGACATTAGAGACTTTAGCTGCACTTTACCGTCTTTGCTCGTCATGTCTCCCTCGGAGGGGCGAAGGCCTTGGGTTTGATGTGACACACCGCCGCTAGAGTCCGTCTTCCTCTTGGTCCCATGGTTTCGGTCCGACCCAGGCATACCTTACGCCGGCGTCGGTGCCTCCTCTACCGCGATCCGGACAGCTCATTAACGGGAAACCGGGCGATTACTCCAAATGTCAAAACAAAAAATGTTTACCAAGCAGATCTGAACGAAAAACAATAATAATAAACACAAAACAGACAAGGCCGCTCACATATCCAGTCCTGCTTTAGCGCCAATTCATTCCATTAGATCCTCGACGTAGTTCGTCAAAAACAGGAAAAATAAAATGTCTGTTCCCGTGCCGTGAAGTTTGATCTCGGAGTTCGTCAGTGAAGGAAAAAGGTCCAAAGCAAACACTGGAGCATTGTAGCGTCGCCTCCGTCTCAACGTAGCTAGCACCGCTAGCTAATGCTCGGCAGCTAGCGAGYGGACTGGCGAAAAAAGAAAAAAAAATAAGTCCCTTCTTTGTGAAAGCTGTCCTTGTCCGGTGCCAAGTTTAAGTAAAGGTGCTTTTATTCCTCAGAGGAACGAGCTTAGCTTTCAGAAACAAGCAGCCGTCGCTCATTTCTCCAACAAAATGAAAACTTGACCCGGTTGGTGCTGTTTACATGTTCCTTTTAATGTAAGTTTTATCCCCTATAAAACTCAATAATGATCAGAAATCATAGTATTTTCGTGTGCAGTAGATGTTCCAGTTTATTATCAATGGCTCTGGAAGTCAACCAGGCCTATAATTAGGGCGATGTTAGTGGATTTGGTAGCATCCACAGCCCTATTTTAAAGAGACTACAATCGCCATTRTGGCTCCTGTGACTGGCAACTTCTGAGTTCAGCGAACGAACCGGAAAAGGGAGCGCTGTCGATCTCGGAGGTATCCTGGCAACGTCCAATCACATTCAAAGAGCCCACCYACTGTTTCTCGCGATGGTGCGACAGCGACGCAAAAACGACGAGGCTTGTCCCAAAGTTGCTCAACGTAAAAGCGCAAGGTTGTTACGACGAATTGAAAAAACAAATGAAGCACACATTTTAAACTTTGAATTATGTTTATAGGTTGTTATGTGGTATCGTTAATTCAGCAATGCACATCCGCACACATGTTCTGATCAGCCAAATCATTGTGACCACCAACAGGTGAAGTGAAAACACAGATTTGATGGATGATGTTACAGCACCAACACCAGACTACAGTTGTGTTTATTCAATAATATTACTATTAGACATCCTTAATATGCAACCAAACTGCACTTATTTCACATTTTTTGCCTTATTAGTTCAATGTTTTGGTGCCCAGATTAGTAGCTCAAACGTMATTTTGGGCATTTCTAGTTATTTTGTAGAGCAAAATTTAGTAGCACTAGTTGACAAGTGAATACTTTTGCCCTTACGGGTCAACACTTGAGACCCAGTAGTTGACATTTTGGGGTGGTTTATTTAGGGAGCATTTAATATAGTCAAGAAGTGTGGTTAAGTTAATTCATGCAGTCAACATTAATGTGCAACAAAAGTGACACAAAGGGATATAAAATAAATACCCAAATGGCTTGCCACATTCCTGACCTCTGTTCACCCCAGAGAACCCTGGGCTGCTGCAGAACTGAACCTCGATCAGTGATCATCACATTTGCTTTCAGGTCTAAAAATGGCTCAGTGAGTGTTGCACACCCAGAGAATACGCACAGCCAGAGGGGGCAGTGTGTTGCTTTGAGCAAAGTAACTGTAGGACACCTTGAGCTCTGCCATTTATGGAAGTTTTTTTTTGTTTGTTTCTTTTTCTTACCACTCATATAAAGACTGACTGGGATATCCACTTATTAAAACTGTGTTTCTTGATGGGAGTAGCCTCTTTCAGCAGTATAATGCAATCTGTCACATTGAAAAAAAAATGCTTCAACAAAACAGACCACAAAAATGTTGACGTTCGGCTTCTAAACCACAACATAACAAATGTCTGAATGTTAAACATATAATTAGTTTTGAGTACAGTAACTAAAGCTAAGAACTAAGATATTTCACCGGAAWAACCACCCTCATAAGCGCTTCYGTAGGTCATTCATTCCAACTGCAGTTAGACTGTAACACATCATGATGTTATGCTTGGACAATTCACCTACACTRMCATCACTAATATGCACCTCATTTATTTACTGTACTAYATGGTAYATATGCATAAAAATATATATGCATATGTGTTTATGTGTATGTGCATTAGTATTAGGGCTGCCACAAACGATTATTTTAATAATCGATTAATCACCGATTATTTATTCGATTAGTCGACTAATCAGATCATACGTTAATTGAA
>NW_013952406.1:1810870-1812243 GCF_001266775.1 Austrofundulus limnaeus
TTTTTATGAGAGTATAACATTATAACATGAAATAAAACTCAAAAAAGTTGATGTTTACATGGTATTGCCCCTTTAAACATGAACTGCTGAACTTTTCCACTCGGTCTCGTTCAGGATGTTTTAAACAGCTGAAGCTTTACAGATGAGCTTAAATATGGTGCAGGACAACCAGGCTGGTTTGTGTTCTTTGGTGAAAACAAGCTGACAAACAAACAAAAACAGATGTTTTGTGCTTCATTTCCAAGCGTAAGTGTTTCAGATTTGATTTGCCAGACCACCCTGCTCCCCCCCGCTGTCTCGGTGCTTCTGATTTAGCTCTGGTCCAGTAAAGGTCGCAGCATTTCTAATCACATTAAACATGTTTTGGTTGTTTTATTTTTGGACTGTGGTGCAGTTGTAATGTGCGTCTGTTTTCAGCGAGGCCTGCCGGTGGTTCTCACCTCGTTACTTTTACAAGCAGCTGGAACAAGCAGGAGTTTTTCCTCCGTTCTGCTCGTTTCAGTCTTTAAAGTGTAGGCAGTGGAGAGGCAGCAGCTCTATGACGACAGCTGTCACGCCTGGGACCTGCCTCTCCCTCCTCCGGCAGCATCTCAAACCCCCCTGAGACCCCCTCACACTTTGCTTTTAGATGTTCCCAGCACCTGCTGATGAAAGGAAGTTTCCACAACACTTTTCTGACTTTGCAGACAATCACAAATCTCAGCGCAGCACTGAGGTGAATATTTTTACCAGCAGAGGCGCCGCTTTAAAGAACTTTTGGTTTTATTTTGCTTTTTTTTTTTCTCTCTCCCTGGAGAGATTTGCTTTCAGCAGTCGCTCTGCTCCACGCTGAGCCTCGTCTCTGACGTTATAATTATTGTGATAACCGAGGTTCCTTCTTTGTCTTTGTGCTTTCTGTTTTTTCCTTTAACACAGCCCACGCCCAAAGACTTTCTGACAGCTACAAGCCAACTTTGATGTCGGCTCTGGGTGAAACCACRCTGCTGCACAAGAAAAATTAACCAAATTTCAAAGTGAATCCTGTTAGAGTGAAGAAAACATCAATATTAGCTTCACTTTTCTTATGTTTATCTTTAGCTGTGTTGCTGGGTTGGGGAAAAAGCCCACCTGTGTGTCTGTTAGTAAAATATCTCATGAACCACTGGATGGATTTTCTCTAATCAGATGAACAACTTTTGGAGACGACATCTAATCAACTTTAGCACTAAAATAATTGTCACTCAGTCAATTTGACAGAAATTGAGATAATATTTGATGTGGTGGTAGCTGAGAGTTATTAACACTATGAGCACTTTATTTTTTTAAGGTTTGATCAGAAGAGCTCTGTCGTTTTTCCTAATACGATCATTAAAAACTCAGGTGATGTGTTTTCC
>NW_013952406.1:1812850-1814400 GCF_001266775.1 Austrofundulus limnaeus
CAGAAGACCTATACAATTTTTTTTCTTTTTGATTTTTTTTTACCTGGATTACTGAGATGCATCAGGACGTAGCTGAGAGTTATTAACACTATGAGCACTTTATTTTTTTAAGGTTTGATCAGAAGAGCTCTGTCGTTTTTCCTAATACGATCATTAAAAACTCAGGTGATGTGTTTTCCTTCCAGCAATGTCTTTAATTGTTTTTGGTTTTTTAAAAGAAAACAATCATTCTGAGTCTTTTTTTTTTCATGAATCTAATTAAGGTTGTTAACAGATAAGGACACATTTTAACCCTTTTTAATGAAGCTCTAAGTCTCTGTTGATTACAAGGAGAAAATGAAGATAGGTGCTTAATGACAGAATAAAAATCTGTTTAAGCTCATTTATTTTMTACAAACTCTGGAACCAAACTGAAACATTTCTGCCTCGGTTCAATAAAAACAGGAAAGATTATTTTCTCCCATGGTTCTCTCCCTTTATTKTGCTCTAAATCTCACTGGTTTCTGCTATTTTGGTTTTTTTAAACAGGAAAAATATGTTAGTGGATTTTTTATTTTGTTTTTTTACGTGGCGCCCCATGGAATTAAACAAAATAAAACATTTTGGAGCTGATTGTCTAAATAAAACAGCTGGAATCTAATGAAGAAAACCTGCTTTGTTTGCAAATTTGAGTTTAAAAGAAGCTCTCCCTTGTCATCATTATAACTCTTCACTTTACACGAATCATGACTGAGTTGTTTAAAATAAATAAATTGGTTAATAAAGAAAAAAAATCCCCCAATCGCGCGCCTCAGACGCACTGAAGGCGTGTCTCTGGTTGCGCTTAAATCCAACTCGGTGCGGTTTGGAGCAGCAGAGCTGGCTTTGAGCTCCCAGCTGGACCCGCAGAACCAAATCCAGGTGTTCGTTAGAACCATTTGATGTTAGTGCTGCCACGTTCTTCTGATTGGGACCTTCTTGTTTTGCACCTGGACCGGAGGACGGGACGGTGCCACACTGGAGCTCTCCGGCGCGCGCCAGAGGACAAAAAACTGCAGCAAAGGGAGGTTCTTGTCCTCAGCGTGGCTCGAATAGATCATATCTGAGCATCTTTAGGAGTTGATCAAATATTTATTTTAATCTAATTGACGTGTGGAGATAAACACAACAGCAGAGCGCGCGGACTCCTCATCTCCTGCTGCGCGTTTTTTATGACGGAAGCCGGAGATTTCCTCCTGTTGGATCCAGTTTCATGACATAAAAGTTTTTTTTCCCATTTTATTTGCTGTTTTATGTTTTCCTCTCTGTCCAACACGGTAACAATGATGACAGAGAACACTGAGATGGAGAGCGAGTCYCAGCTGCAGCGCTCCCCAAGCAACATCCCCATCCAGCCCATCACATCCAAGGTAAGACTCTCAGTTTGGACTTTTCTCTCCATCACCTGTAAAAAAATAGTTAATTAGTGAAGTACTAGCAGTTCAACTGCAAACCGGAAGTGGAAATGACTAAATGGTGTTTATTTCTTTAAGTAGTTTTCATGCTTTTGCAGAGAATTGTTCGTATTTCAG
>NW_013952406.1:1815854-1818181 GCF_001266775.1 Austrofundulus limnaeus
ATGTTAACCAGTATGTACCCTGTATGTTAACCAGTATGTACCCTGTATGTTAACCAGTATGTACCCTGTATGTTAACCAGTATGTACCCTGTATGTTAACCAGTATGTACCCTGTATGTTAACCAGTACATACCCTGTATGTTAACCAGTATGTACTCTATACATACCAGTATGTTACCCAGTAAGTACCCAGTATGTTACCCTGTACGGGACCCTTTACGTGCCCTGTATTTTAACCATGAAGTACCTTGTTTATTAACCAGCAAGTATCCTGCATATTACCAGAAAGTACTTTGTATGTTACCCTCTAAGTACTCTATTATTTTACCCAGTAAGTACTGTATCTGTTAGCCAGTAATTTCCTGCAGCATTGCTGCTACTGAAGCAGATCATATTACCATCCTTTCCTTCCTCTCAGAGCCTCAGATGCTCCCAAACTGTTCCYGTGGTTCAGTTTTGATTTGTTGACTCAGCTGAATAAACGAAGATTTTCTGTCCTAATGGTAGCACACTGGTTTCATTAGTCCTTATTTTTCCCCCCTTGAGTAAAGTCTTTGTCTTCACCTCATGCCTCTTCCCGCTGCCCACACACAAAACGAAGCAGGCGGCACGTTTGGAGCGCAGCCACACTCCTGCGCAGCACAGTCAGACACTTCACAGGCCGTCTGCCTCTGTGCTGCAGCTGAATATTTCATGTCCCGCTCTGTCAGGAGTCCACGCTGTTGCCAGTCCGGGGCAATCCAGTCCAGCTCCGCTCTCCTCAGCAGCTGCCACCAAAGAGAATCAGGAGGGGTTCCTGAGCAGGCAGGACTGATTGCTATTCACATGGACCACTGACTCGCTTCGGCAGATAAAGGTGTTACAACCTGTTTAACAAACTCTTCTTTGAGTCACCTGCCACGGAGGCAAGAGACAGTTGTGTTTTCAGCCTTGTCTGTATGCGTTTCTCTATAGGTTTATCAAAATATTTCATGAACCAGTGGGCAGATTTTAATGAAATTATCTTAAAAGTCTACAAATGATTAACCTTCAGAGTCAACACCAGTTAAGTGAACACAAAAATGGCTGTAATTCAGTCAAATTTGCAGATATTTGGCTAAAATTTGGTATGGTAGCTGAAAGTCACCATCATCGCATACTTTAAGCACCAACTTATCGTGCAAAATTTGTTTTTCAAATTTTGCCATTACCTGTCGGAATTACGTCTGTTAGCGACATATTTCATGAACCACTAATCCTTTTAGTCAATCTGATTTAAAATGACTGTCAGGCAGCTAACCTTAGGAAGCCCAAAATTGGCTGTAACTCCTCCAGTTTTTCAGATATTATGGTGTGTTCATAGCTTAGAGTATTCCTCGTCAGATACTCTGAGGGCTACCAAACATCTCTGWTWTTTCCCTCAGGGATTAATAAAGTATTCTGATTCTGATATCTCTTGAGACATTTACCAGGTTTGACTAAAACAGCCCTTCAGCCAGGAGCGGAGCCAGGGGRTGGCCAGGGGTGGCCATGACCACGGCCACCACAGACAAATCTTTGGCCACCCAGCTGTACACACCCCTTACACAGTGAAACAACCTTTAAGGGTGTAATAATCCTCCTGAATAGTTGGTGGCAGTGTTTAACAGTTTGAAACATCACCGAGCTCTATCACTGAAGACGAGTAATGACAAGGAAGTGATGATTTTCTTTATATACAGAACATAAGCCCATGTAATCTGACTTATGGTGTCAACATTTGGACTTATGGTGACAAAAGTTYTTTTTTTGACATTTTATGCTATGAGGGCTGCATGATGCTCTGTCCCTTTTGGTTATGAGTAGACCTATCACTGAATCAGAAATAGTGAAACATCCCTCTAAATTCACTGTTGGTGATTATCAATATTGCACCTGTTCATTGGGTAAAATTATTAATATTAGTTTTAAACATGCAGCTGAGGGTCRTCATTATTTGGCACAATGACGTGTTACAATTAAAAATAAATCAATAATCAATAAACAATGTAAAACTAAAAAGCACCCCTAAAGTCATTAGATATGATAAATTGTGTCACATTAATTAATCATATCTCAGCTGTAGCAGTGAGTTAAAAACAGGATGACTGAACTAGTTTAATGAATAATTTGTCTCTGAAATAATTATTAAATCAAGTGTTTATTCATGTAGGTAAGAGTATGTTTAAAAACTTGGTAAAATACACCAGAATGCTGGAAATGGCATCTGTTTAGTTCAAAATTTTCTGGGGGAGGACCCCCAGACCCCCCAACAGTGTGTCCTCCCACTTTTAAAATGGTGATTACGCCCATGTTTATAAGGTGGTCAC
>NW_013952406.1:1819745-1825378 GCF_001266775.1 Austrofundulus limnaeus
GCTCAAGACCATGGCCTCAGATTTGGAGGCACTGAGCCTCATCCCGGCCGCTTCGCACTCGGCCGCGAACCGCTTCAGCGAGAGCTGCAGATCTCGTTCCGATGAAGCCAACAGGACCACATCATCCGCAAAAATCCTAAGGCCACCAAAACGGATCCCCTCAACACCTCGGCTGCGCCTAGAAATTCTGTCCATGAAAGTAATGAACAGAATCGGTGACAAAGGGCAGCCTTGGCAGAGTCCAACTCTCACCGGAAACGAGCCCGACTTACTGCCGGCAATGCGAACCAGACTCTGAACCTGTCGTACAAGGACCTGACAGCCCGTATCAAAGGGCCCGGTACCCCATACTCCCGGAGAACCCCCCACAGGGCCCCCATTGGGACACGGTCGAACGCCTTCTCCAAATCCACAAAACACATGTAGACAGGTTGGGTGAACTCCCATGTACCCTCCAGGACCCTGCTGAGGGTGTAGAGCTGGTCCAGTGTTCCACGACCAGGACGAAAACCACACTGCTCTTCCTGAATCCAAGGTTTATCCACGCTTCCACTCTGAATTATTGGTTCAGTCCTTTTTAGCTCACACTGAGCCCTTCAACACACACACACACACACACRCGCGCGCGCGCGCACGCAGAGCAGGCTGAGTGATGAAACATGGCTGCCATTCTCAGTGTGAAAATTTGTAGCACCTCCACATTCAAATCGCGTTTAGTCCTAATTCATGCAGTTTGTAGCCAAGTCGAGATGTTTTCCACACGAGCTGTGCTGAAAATACCAAAAGGCCGGTGGAGCTTAAGTTTTATAAGAACTTTTTACTTTTTACTTGATCAACTTAACTCTGCAATGAGGAAACTYGGCTTAAAGACACGTCCCAGGGGCGTTCCTGTTCCCACCTGTCGTTTTGCTCCTCAGCATGGCTTCATAAAAACGCTGCAGGATTTCTCAAACATGCATGAATGAGTCAAAGCAAGGCTTTGGACATGTTTTTTTTTTTTTTATCAGAGTATAACATAACATGATATAAAACTCAAAAAAAGTTGACTTTACATGATATTGCCCCTTTAAACCTTTTCACAAAAAGATATTATCAGACAAGATATGAGCTTTTTTTTTTACCACATTTATTATGAAGAATACACTTTTACAGATGTTTAGGTAGAAAATTAAACTTCCACTCATCCTTTCTTTGCACACAGTACAGCAATAACACAGCTCCTTTTCTGCTGCCTTGGTGACGATGACTCAGAGGCCGGAGATGACTTGGCTGCTCGAGGCAGGTACGATGTGGGCGGAGGTGGTACAGGTGTGCAAAYTGAAACCAAATTAAAACTGCGAGGCAAACGTTGACATTTTCCTAATCCTAAATTAGTGTTTTTATTCCGAAATCTTATCAACCTGAGAAGCATGAAGTGTGAATATGGAAGTCTAATTAAAAGAACAATAGTTCAGCAGGTTATGATTGCAGATTTTTAACGTTCTTTTATCCTTTCATGTTTTATTTCTGGCTTTTTTCCCCTCTTTTTGGCTTTRAAAGCTTTGAAAACTGTGCACGTCATTTTATTTTCATCTATAAATCTGCTCGAGTCCAGAACAAATCTAGAGGAGGAATGATTCAATTCACAACCTTTCTGCAAAGCTTACAACAAAAAAGGCCAATTTAGTCTCTTCTACTCTTAAAGATGTTCAGAGCTATAAAACCTAAAGAGAACACAGCTCTTTAAATCATGTTCTGACTGTAAACACGATTCATTTCCATGTTGAACTGGTGCAGAGGAACTGAAGAGAGAAAAAAACTAAAACTCAAAGTCCTGTTTGAGCTGCTGCTGTCATTAATTAAAAAGTTACAAAATTTTTACAATAACAAATTCATTCTTTGGTGTATTTCAAAATTTGCACCAGAATTGACAGCTTTAAAGCATCGGTGAGCCATTAAACCACAAGCATCCCAGAGCTGCTGGACAAATTGGATTGTATTTTTTATTTTTTGTCCGCTCTGGGGACCATAAACATCTGTGTAACCCTGATAGCTCTGAGAAAATCCATAAACTTTATGAAAGCCTCACTTTGCTCATTTAAAGAAAAGGATAAGTTGTCATAAATGGAGGAAAAAATGTGTCTTTTTTAATGGAAACATAAAAAAACAACAACTCATCATTAAAAAAAACTTTTTTTCCTTTTCCTATATGTTAACACTGGAGCTAACAAGCAAGTCAGACAATAATTTAATTGTTTCTGATTGCACAAGAACTTCAGAGTCATACACGCGAACCACGACCTCAAGACCTCTTGCGCCCCCTAGGTGACACGCACCCCACAGTTTGAAAACCCCCTGGTTTACATCGAGTGCAGACCAGAACTTCAGGATTAAATCACACAAAATAAAGGTTCCATAAAAATCTACTTGTCTTGCAGTTCGTGTATTTCTCCTGATCCCATTGTTAAAGTGGGTCAAGGTCCTTCTTAACGACAATAAGACCCTCGGTGTCGGGACGGTTTTTAACGTGACGATACAGAAAAAGGCGTGGGGCCGCTGAGTTATTGGCCTCCGGGCTAAAAGAGCAGAACAGAGACGGTTTCTCCTTCATTAAGCAAGACTGAGACAGAGGGAGCGTGTTCCTGTGTGAAGAAGCACTGATCGTGTGTGTGTGTGTGTGTGTGTGTTTGTGTGTGTGTGTGTGTGAGTGTGTGATAGGAGAAGAACACTGTGATTATGTGTTTCTTATCTCATATTCATAGCAGGACTCTGCCCTCCTGCCAGGCAGCCGTGCATAATAAATGTTGGAACAGAGAACTGCTCCACCCACTCCTCTTGTCTTCTTGTGCGAACRTTTACTAGAATCATTATTTTTCTTCTCGTGTCTGCCGTTTTAAATAAAAACAGCTGAAGCATCACGGTGGGGGGTGGGGGGTTGTTAAAAGGTAAACCTTTAAATACTGCGGCTGATAATTTCCTCTGAAACCACTCATTCCACTGATGACCTGGAATAGTGTGAGCTGGGAGACGGCGTCTYTCGCAGCACATTTACACCACAGTTCGATGTCTTAAAGCTGAAATATCCTCATTTAGAACAAGGTCAAACACGCTGACGTCGAGCAGATTCATCCAAAGTAACAAAGTGAATAACGTGAATTGTGTTTTATTAATTTTYCCTGCACGCCCTGCAGCCTGTTTTCTGTCTGATGCTGACTGAAGTCATCTCAGGACTCGAAAAACTAGTTCAAATCATAAACTTTTTTCAGGTTCAGATTAAAATCCAGCTGCAGTCCATTTATTTCTAGTCTTCACTTTCACTCTGAGGAGCGCAGCGGCCACAGTGGGAAGAAATGACTCCCTTTGAACAAGAGGAACAGTAGAACCAGACCTGGCTGAAAGACACAAACAGAAGGACTCGACTGGATTTAGTTTAGAAAAATCCTTCTTTTAAACATTTAATCCTTMAYGGGGTCTAAATAAAGTGGAACTGCAATGCTTTGATCTTAATTCCTCCTTATTGTAACTCCACAAGCCCCGCCCCTTTTACACTGCAAAAWCTGTCCATCTCACCAAGCTTTAAAATCTTATATCAGCCAAAAAGTCTTTTTGATCTTGTTTTGAGACTGATTTACTAAACAAGAACTGATTGTGTAAGAATAATAATCTTGTTTTCAGAATATGTAAGATTATTTGTCTTGTTAGTCTGACAATCTGACTCAAATTAAGTCAAACATTTCTGCCAATGGAGTAAGAAAATTTTACTTGGTAAGATTCTTGAAATACTTGATTTGACTCATTTTTTCTTATTTCAAGAATCTTACCAAGTAAAAATTTTCTTACTCCATTGGCAGAAATTTTTGACTTAATTTGAGTCAAATTTTCAGACTAAGCAGACAAATAATCTTACATATTCTGAAAACAAGATGATTATTCTTACACAATCAGTTCTTGTTTAGTAAATCAGTCTCAAAACAAGATGAAAAAGACTTTTTGGCTGATATAAGGTTTTAAAACTTGGTAAAATGGACAGTTTTTGCAGTGTATGGGGTGTGTCTCAGATCAACTCATTTTGAGGCTGTCTCCTTAAATCTAAATGAGGCGCTTCACATCCCGCCCCCCCTCCAGCTTCCAGAGCGGTCCATTCTAGTTTCATAGAGGGGTTTACGACTATATAGCTGCGCAGAAATGTTTTAATCACAAATAAATTAAAAGATGTGAACAGTAGAAGACTTGTCCATCCAGTCTTACATGTTGGAGCCAGAGTCTGACCCAGAGCCAGAGGAGAATGAAGACCACCAAACTACAGTTAGTCCAGACCTTATTTTTCAGTTCTGTTGCAAAATCTGTGACATAATGGTTCAAGAAACATAACAGAAAATAGTGAAAACAGAAAAATCTGACCCAAACAGAATATAAAGATATGTTTGCAGCAACAGAAGAGACTAAATTAAACTTTTCTGCACTCACAGAGACTCCAAGTTCACAACAAAATGTATTTAATGGCTAAAAAATTGTTTTGCATGATATGTTCCCTTTAAGTCAGCTGTAACTACAGAAAGTTAGACAGAGAACGCAGCAGTACAAGTTGATAGAGGGGGAAGAGGTGTGTTGGCTCGCTGTCATTTTCTGGGTGAGAAGATGAAAACTTTGAGAGTTTGACAATCGTTTTGAAAAGTTTTGCTTGWTTAGCACAGCAGGCTCAGATTCTGACGCCTCACCTGACACAGAAATCCATGCGAGATGGCGAACGAGTGGACCTCAGCGTGAGGTTACCCTGGCTTTCCCTCCACAGGACGATGCTCTCAGCTGACGCTCAGACCRTTGCTTTTTTTATTTTATTTTACAGCTGACAGTCACTGAGACTCAGCTGCTCTGACTGTGAGCTGGACTGGAGCAGAACGAGATGAAGTTGAGAGCATTCAGGCAGAGTGCAGCAGCTCCAYGTGACCCGGAGAGGAACAAACGGGTCTCAGCTACCACCGCTCAAAGTTTTAACTCAGTATCTGTCAAACTGGCTGAGTTGTGGCCATTTTAGATGAACGATCACTTCAGTCAGGACTCAGAGGAAAGATTTGCAGATGTTTTGCTTGTGTTAAATATTCATGAGGCCGAATCTCTTACTTCTTTAAGAACAACAGGCAGAAACAAAAACCCGCAGCATCGCTTTAATCTGTTGAAGACAAATTTAAGAGGCAGGTTCATGCAGGAAGAGTGTGCAAACACTCCTTCTGTTCCTCCGACTCGGCCTCGGCGTGTCGCTCACACGGAGAGCCGAGCTCTTAAATAGACAAACTGTCTTCATATCTCACGGCCAGACACACCGAGCTGTAAACAACCTGTCTCTGTGAAGCGATTGTGTTTGGAGGGAGAGCGGACAGCGGAGCATCTGTGGTCCGCTGATTATCCGTCCTCCCGTCTGTCTGCGCCGGACCATCAGTCCTCTGCAGCATCGATGAGTCCTCACACAGTAAAACAGCATGTCAGAGTAACAAATGGCCTCCTTGCATCAGTGTGTCTGGAAACATACATTTCTTCAGCTGGTCAGTGCCAGGAAGTTGCATCTTGTTATGTTTTGTTTTGTGGTTTTGGAGCGCAGACTCTGGTTCCAAAAATAATAATGATAAAAAAAATTATCCTGAACTGAAACAGGCAGA
>NW_013952406.1:1825445-1833114 GCF_001266775.1 Austrofundulus limnaeus
CCTTTATTCTAAATAAATTTAAATGTTGAAAAATATTTCAACATTAAATGTTTAAATCTAAATGTAAAAGTTAAACCTTAAATGTTGAAGTTCATATTTAGGTATTTTGGAATGGAACGCAGCCTTTGCTGTTTGTGCTTCACTCAAGTTATGACATCATCATCCTGAGACAATAGCAACCGCTAGCACTCCAATGCAGCTAAAGCTTCCCTACAAGACATCAAACTTGCAGTTATGGCTGGTATTTTATAAATTATCTTCAGCAGCATTAGCAGAGGCTAGCAGCAGCCGTTGTTGGTGTTTGCTGCAGGATGATGACATCATCCTGGTTATCTGATGCTAAAATCTGCTAAAGCATTTTTTAACACACTGCAGAAGATAATGATTAAAATCTWAATTCAAAATGTATTCATAAAAACAATAAGGGTGGTCCCTGAGGTCCAGCAGTTTGAAGTGCAGCTCAGACACCAGCCATAACTGCAAGTTTGATGTCTTGTGGGGAAGCTTTAGCTGCATTGGAGCTAGCTGTTGCTGTTGTCTCAGGATGATGATGTCATAACACGAGCCAAGGCTGCGTTCCATTCCAAAATACATATAAATGTGAACTTCAATATTAAAGGTTTAACTTTTACATTTAGATTTAAATATGTACATTTAATATTTAAATATGTTTTAACATTTAAATTGAACATTTAGTAAAAATTAGCTAAATGTAAGAAAATTGAGCTAAATAATGAAAAATATGTTGGTGAAATTTTGTAAGATTTCATTATACGCTTGGCGCCCCGGAGAGAGGCTGCGTCCGTCTTTAAGGATATTTGCAGTAAAGTTGTGAGTAGCATCAGGTGCTAAACAAACCTTTTATTGGGCGAAGCAGCAGAATGTCTTGCTGGTAAAACACGATAAGGCTGAATTGGTGCGGCAGCCTCAGGTCACGAAGCAGAAAGGCTTATCACGTTTCACCAGAGGTCACAGTTAAATCTGTTTGTCTGACTGAAGTGGACTTCACTAATAATTTGTTGCTTCCTTTGAAGGCAATATTACATTTCATGAGTCAGAGTGTTTTGTTTATGGTTGCGGGGTTATTGCTTGTTCTGTCCGGAGGGTGCATTAAACATTTATTACCTTTTGCTTATCTCCTCTTTGTTCTTCCTCTCCATCTCCGCAGCTCCAGAGACTGAAACGCTCRCTCTCCTTCAAGACCATGATGCGCAGCAAGAGCGTGGAGAACTTCTTCCAGCGCTCCTACAGCGACGCCCGCCTGCCCCCGGACTTCATCACCGACCCGCCGCCGCCGTCCCCGCCTCTGCCCCCGGGCTCCCCTCTGGTGGGCGAGCGCTCGCCGTCCATCTCGCCGTCCCTCAGCCCCAACCTCTCCGTCTCCTCCCACTCCCCGTCTCTGAGCCTGTCCCCRTCGCTGCCCGCCAAGCCGGCCCGGGCGCAGGTCAACCACTGCTTCCAGGACCACGTCTTTCGAAAGCCCACCAACTGCCAGCACTGCAAGCACATGATAGTGGGTAAGAGTCAGGAGTGCTTATCTGGGGCAAACTAACAACCGTTATAAAGTTATTGTGAYCTTGTAGACAAAAAAAGTCTGCAGAACTCCTCCTCAGCAGCAGAATTTACTCAGAGGGCAGAAGACTCTCTGAGGGCCAGCCTTTAACCTACAAACCCACTTCCAATGAAGTTGGGTAAAATATAAATAAAAACAAAATACGATGATTTACAAATATTTTTCAACATATATTCAGTTGAATACACTACATAGACAAGATATTTAATGTTCAAACTGAAAGTTTTTTTTAAATCAAATATAGGCTGTGTCCAAAACGGCAGGACGGGTCCTCCGAAGGCCGAATTTGTCGGCCGCGTACGTCACAGCGCCGCGACGAAGGACGTCCAAAACCGAAGACTCCTCCGATGCGGCCGACAAATACGTCCTTCCTTTGGCCTGAATCGAAGGACAGGTCCGATGATCCTTCCCGGCCCAGCGTATCCCATAATGCATTGCNGAATCGAAGGACAGGTCCGATGATCCTTCCCGGCCCAGCGTATCCCATAATGCATTGCGGCCCGACCGGAGATTTTTTAAGCTAGTAATGGCGGATGAAGCGAGAGAGAATAATACATTTTAAATAAAAATACGGCGATATAAAAATTAAATTTTTTAGCGGTTGTAATTCTAATACTTTTATCATTTGTGTAAACGTGTTTTTAAATATTATATTTGTCATAAAAAAAACGCGAAATAAACATGCACCTACAGCGGGTCAATTAGTTCTTCAAATTATACTTTTAAGTTAATTTTATAGTTTTGTGATATTAATAATGCTAATGTATTGATATTTTTCTAGTTTTGATTTAAGTTTGCTTGTTTAGCGTCGTCACAGTTGCTAGGTGACATGACGTACGCCGGGGTAAGGAGGGGAGGCTAGACCGTCCAAATTCACATACTCTTTTTTTCCGGGCTTCCCGGTCTACCAAGGACCCGGCCCGCCTCGACCGGGTTGTCTGGGTCCTCCGGAGGACCCGGCCTGTCGTTTTGGACACAGCCATTCACTCATTTTGAAATTTCTGTAGCACAGAAATAAGCTAGGACAGGTGCAACAAAAGACTGTGAAAGTTGAAGAATGCTCAAAATAAAATAAAAAACCACCTGCTTGCATCACTCTACAGGTGAAATGTTAACTGGAAACTGATATAAAGGGAGCATCCCCAAAAGGCTCAGTCATTCACATATTTACAGTAACAGCAGTTTAAAGTGCCTGTGACATGCACATTCATGAAATACAAAAAAGTCAAAGAAAATATATTTATATTTAGGAAACTTGGCATAAAACACATGATTTTACCCATTATGTCACATAATTGGCTTATTTTCTTTAGAATTTTGCTCATCTAAAGTGAAACAGGAAGTGACATCAGAGGGGAACTCTGAGAAATGAAACTCCCTGGTTTCAGTTTATTTAAACTACAGTATTTGAACTCTGACTCTTTCTCATCTCTCTATGATAGTGATTAAAATTAATCCAAAGAAACATCAGATTCTTCTCTACAGTCTGTGCTGTTAGCCATTTTAGCAACGCTCTGTTCGCATGCAGACATTCCCCTTCGACATCACTTCCTGTTGTTTCACGAGCAAATATCTCAACAACTGTTCATCTCAGCGGCGTGAAATCTTTTTTTACAATATGTTGTCAATGTTATCCTTCTAAAAATACATTCAATTTTATTACAAAAATTGATGTCACTGGCACTTTAAGAACACTGTTTCTCAACATACATTTGCAAAGAATTTGGGGATTTCATCATCAACAGTTCATAATATCATCAATCTCTGCAAGTAAGGCTGAAAACCAACATTGAACACCCGTGACCTTTGACCCCCCCCCCCAGGCAGCACTGCATTAAAAACCAACTTCATTCTGTAACAGATATTTGCACATGGGCTCAGGAAGACTTCTGAAAAATTATCAGTGAACACATTTTGTCGTTACATCTACAAGTGCAAGTTAAAGCTCTACCATGTAAAGACAAAGCCAGATATCAACAACACCCAGAAACACAGTCGGCTTCTCTGGACCTGAGATGAACTGACACAAAGTGGGAAAGTGTCCTGTGGTCTGACCAGTCCACATTTCAGATTGTTTTTGGAAATCATGGACATGGCGTCCATGATTGTGGATTGTTATCAGTGCTTAGTTCATAATCAGCCTCTCTGATGGTATTGGGGTGTATTGTCAGTGGCATAGGTAACTGTCACATCTGTGAAGGCACAGATAATGAAAGCTACAAACAGGTTTTGGAGCAATACATGCTGCCATCCAAGCCACGTCTATTTCAGGGACGTCTCTGCTGATTTCAGCAAGACAATGCCAAGACACGTTTTACAYGTGTTCCAACAGTGAGGCTTCGCAGTAAATAATGCAGGTACTAGACTGGCCTGCCTGCAGTCCAGACCTGTCTCCCACTGAAAATGTGTGCAGACCCTGGATTCTGTATTTATTTATGTTTTACAAAACGTCCCAACTTCATTGGAATTGAATTTGTATGATGATGATGATGATGATGATAATAATAATAAAATATTATCAGTAATAAAATCCTCACAGCTCTTTACCCTGATCTTAACAGGTTAGTAACTGTATTTTAGTGGTTTACACAGGATTTGTCTTTAATTAGCTTCTGATTGTAGCATTTATGAGACGCTCCATCAGAAATAAAAAAAAGGTGATAAAGTGTCCAACAATTAGTTTAAAGTTAGATCCTTTAAGAAGCTTAAATCTGGACTTTATAATACCATCAGTGCAGCTTTACTGCAGAATTGTAGCTGTTTTTATCCCCAATTTGCTGCTCCTGTGAGCTAATAGCTGCTAGTATTTCTGCTAAATCTGCTTCCTGTCAGTGTGACTGGTTACAGCCTCCACACTGATCCCTTGTGTTTGCGTCCGTGCCGTTATTTTGCATTGTGAAGTTTATTTATGTAAAYGCACCGTCTCGTTCTGGCTGTACTCATCAGCAGCCCTCGAATAAAGTCTAGCCTCTTCCTCCCAGTTAAGCTGATTAAGTAGAATCAATTTTCCTCTTTMAAATAAACGCTGCCTTTTCTTTCAGCCGTCTGATTTTTATTTTCCTCCCTGATACTGAAGTGGCTTGTTGATGTTTCCCCCATCGTTCCGTGACAAATTCAGAAATCAGTTTGGTGTGGAGGATAAAAAGGGGTCACAGCTTCTTGTTATTAAAAACACAATAAACAGTGGTTATCTCATCACAAAACAAACGAGACGAAAGCATCTGGGTGCTGAGGAGGATTTTATTCTTTCAGCACTTTCATTTAAAAAACACAGGGAACTTGATGAATCACTGCCAAATCGATGATGATGAAAATGTCTCCAGTTGCTTTTCAATCTCACAACATTTTTTCCCAGACGAGGAGCTGTTGATTATAAAGCCGTTAGTGTCAACACAGAAAACTCTCAGTCTGGAAACAAAAAAGGAAAACTTGATTACCTGATGAAGACAAAAACCTATTTTAGAGATCTGACAGCCACTTTATTTTTTCTTACGTTGCCTTTTTTTATTTATTTATTTGTAACTAATTGTCTGGGTTCACTGCCCTCATTATGGCCTCTGTTCCTCCCTGCAGGAAACTCCAAACAAGCTCTGCGATGTAAAACCTGCAAGATGGCTGCTCACCTGTGGTGCACCTCCGAACTGTCGCAGCAGCCGTGTCACGGCAAGGTAAATGTGCACAGAATTTCTTTTTTTTTTTTTGCTTAAAATGGAGCTAATTTAGAAACGACTYAAATTATATAGACTTGATTCTTATTTTGTTTTATTCATGTGTCCAAATTGTTCCCTTAAAATCTTCCTCTTCGTTACACTGGCTGCGTGTAAAATTTAAAATGCATTTCAAGATCTTTCTAACTTAATGATCAAGGGTTCCAGGATATTTATTTGTCATTCCCTCAAAAACAAACATCAGATGTTCATGAAAGGTAAAGAAACTGCTTACACAGGTCCCGGTGTTCAGTGTGAACAATAAAGTGAAAAATGGTGCATTAAAGTAAAAATATTTAATTTATAATAGAACAGGGATGGGCAACTGGCAGCCCACGGGCTGAATGTGGCCCCTGGGTGACTTGTGTCTGGCCAGCCTGGTTCACAGTTCATCAGTTCACAGATTGTGTTTAGTCTGCTTACAGACAGGATTTTAATATAGGTCACTGCTACAACAGGCTGCACAAAGCTTAATATGAGAAATATACTGAAGTCACAAGTACATAAACAGTGATTTTTTTTAACCAGAACCACACAGGAAGCTGCACTCAAGGAGTCTGATGTTACATGCACTTGAGAATGAAAATTTTAAGTTACTGCTGTGATGTTGGTTTAATGCAGTGATTTACAACCCGTGTACCCCTAGGGGTATGCGAGCATATTACAGGACGTACGTGGAAAAATTTCCCAGGTGTGTAAAAAAAAAATGAAAATGAAAATAGGACTGAGATAGGTAGGGTCCTATGATTTCTGCAATGCAGAAAATGTCAATGGAGTCACAAAACTGACACAAAATAGAATCCTGGATAAAAAGCAGAATCTCACAGAATTTGCTCATTTTGGGTGTTTGATGTATTTTGGACAATGCAATGAATTTTGGACGCTTCTGCTTCCTGCACCTGCCATTTTCTGGTTTATTTATTTAATTATTTATTCACTATCAAGGCAATATATTTATATTTATGTGTAATTTGAGTTGAAAAGAATAAAATGCCTGAGAATTAAACATTATAGTGAGTTAAATAAATAATTTTCATTTAATAATCAGTTGTAGTACATTATAGTTTTGGAGAATAATCATTACGTTTGACTGAGGGGGTACTAGTGGTATGATAAAATGGCTCAGGGGGTACACAAGTCTAAAAAGTTTGGGTTTAATGGTTTAACGAACACAGGAATAACTTCCTGGCACTGTTATTTATAAGAGCTGCTCGTCGTTTTTCTTCTTACAAGAGTTCTTCTCTCCTCTGAGATCAGCTTCCAGTTCATCGTGCTGCTTCATTATTGTATTACTATCTATTGTTTTTCTTTAAATAAATTCACATATCCAGTCCAAACTGTCTCTGTGTTTAGGTAGACCACTTACAAATGGAGTAGCTACTTTTATATTCTTTTCTTGCTCAAGTAAAACACGGCTGGTGGTCTCAGAGCTTCACAGGAAACAGAGTTGTGCTGTAAGTCAGCAGATTACGAGGGATTTCAGGCGGCGTTTTCTGTTTATCCACCGGCGCAGGGACGCGGGGACATTAGCATGCAGCAGGAGACGAGACCTTCTGAGAGCAAGTCRGAAAACATTTTTAAGAGCCCCGTGTTGACGACAGCTCAGTGCAGTTTGACAGCTTCGCACAAACAGGAGAGGGAGATGCGGGGGATTGAAAAGGGCATCGAAAGGTGAAATAAATCAGCGTAGACTTCTCGCAGTCCTGTTCGACGCTGAGGGTCCGTGTGAACGGAGCTGGTTTTCAGTGAAACTGTGACATTTATGTTGCGGTTCGTGTGACCTCTTTGAATTCAGCAGTGGAACTTTTTGGGGGAACCTCCCACCGAGGTGTGACGTCACACATACACACTAATGACGGCCACAACAAAAGAGAATGAGCCACAGAGGGATTTTGGCGCCAGGGGTGGAGCCAGAGGAGTGGCCAGGGGGGCACGTGCCACACCTGGCACCTGATTGGCCACCCCTGGTGCCACCCACAAATGATTGACAAGTGAGGGTGGGGATCGCATTTGGCAACAAAAGTTATCAAGCAGCTGTAGAGGGAACCAATCAGTGTGGGAAGAGAAAAACAAGTTTTTTAAACCACTGAATTAATTTAAAAAGCAATGATTCTATCACACCAAATTTTGGCTCAATATGTATAAAAATAGCTGACTTACAGCCATTTTGAATTTAGCTTTGGTGAACATTTTGAATTTTTTTAAATTAGATTTTAGAATCTATTAGACATCACTGTCAGCTACCACCACTCTAAACTTCAGCTTAATATCTCTAAATTAAATGACGTGGGGATTGCTTTTGGCTAAAAACTTATCAAATTTCAGCTCAGCATTTCTAAAAAATGGCTGAGGTCCAACTAGTTGTGAGTAAGCAAGTAAGCAAGTAAGC
>NW_013952406.1:1834886-1837777 GCF_001266775.1 Austrofundulus limnaeus
CCTCTGCCCTAGATAACACCTGGGCCACCCCTGTGCCACCCACTTGTTAAAAAAAAAGTCTAGCTCCGCCCCTGCTCCTACGTCTGTTTTAACTCCATTCATGAGTTTTTGGCCATTTGACTATCTTTATAGGTGTCTGCTTCCAGGTACAACAGTTGAATTCTGGAAGTGAATTTATAAAGCAAAATGCAGCGTCCAGCGCTTCAGCATTATCACGCCCACAAACTTCTGACCAATCACGCAATGATTCCTCGTACATGAGGGGGGTGAAAAGTCTCACGGCAGGTTGTGACAATAATGAGTGGAAGACTCGACTCTGCRAACAAAATGGCGTGATTTCTTCACGCATCCGCGACAATGAGAGAGGATTTTAAGCCAATCGAATAGAGCTTCACTAAACAACAGTTCCTTATTTCATATCTGGCAACCCCAACTGTTTATTCGCCATAAACAACATTAAAAACTCTAAAGTTTCCTGGGATTATTTTCGCGTAAACAAGGCCTAAAGAATATGAGTCCCTTCTTCAACGTGACGATGAGAGCAGCTGGTTTGTAGGTGAAGACAGAGACAAACTGATCTTGACTGAAACACTTAACGGCGCTTAATTCAGTGTGAAGTTCCACAGAATGGTTTGACCGTGTCTGTGTCCGAGCCGTGCGCTCACATGGAAACGGTCGAGTGAATTCATTGTCCAGCGGCCAAGATGGCCGAAACTCTTCCTCAGTTTGTTCACGCGCTCCTCTCTTCTCTGAACGCACTCACGTGTCGGTGTCGACTCCGCGTTGTTTCTGATTCTGTCATTTCCATACGACTCCATTAAGGCCCTAAAATCACAGCACAGCCAGACCCATTTTCCTACAGGCGGACTCTATAAACAGGAAGTAATGGAAGCTGAAAAACTCATTCTGCTTTCTGCTCTCCTCCATTAGTCTGGAGCGTTCAAGCGAAACTTCAGCTCGCCGATGCTCGTCAACGACCAATTGGCTGTCGTCAAGGAAGTTCAGCCAAGCCAAGGTGAGCACTTTACGAGCACCTGTGTGTGTGTGTGTGTGTGTGTGTGTGTGTGTGTGAGTGTGAGTGAGTGCCCCAGCTTGTTTACGCTTTTGTTCTGTGACGTTGCTCTGTCTAGTTATGGGGTTTATTTTTAGATTTTTGTGTGCTCGTGTTTGTACCGTAACAAAACCAGAGCTGCCTCCCTCCTCCTCTGACGACTGCGGAGCATGAAGCAGAAAAAAAAAAGATAAAGAGGAAGAACAAATTCAGCTCCGCTTGGAGCACGGTGGACAGTCTGCACCCAGAAAGTATGTGGATAAATATTTATAAGCCCTGATGTTTGTGTTTTTTTTTTAAATCTCTGTTTATAATTTGCACCAGCAAAGTTTAATGTCAGGTGCTGCTTTTTTTGCATGTTTAAAACCTCCATAAACACTGAAATGCTGCCTAATTTGTGATTAGCATGAGCGCTAACCAGCTCTCTCCTGAGAGGCAGTTTGTATTTCACTGAAAATCCTCTCAATTAGGTTCAGAACACAGGATGAATCTTTAACATTTATCAAGTAAAGAGGCTGAAATCTAAATTATAATGCTGCACGCTCTTTTTACCCAATAATCTACATTCCAAATTCCAAGAAATACTGTGCAAAATTTAAATAAATACCTCATAAACATAATTTTATTCCCAGTGGAAGACAGCAAACATAAAAAAATGCTAAAAATGGCTATTTTATATTGAAACACACTTTAATTTTCTCAAAATGGTGCAATTTCTTAGCTTAAACATTGGATATGTTCATTATTATCTACTGAGAATAAAATATCAGTTTATGAGTTTTACAAATGTTTGAATTCCGTTTTTAATTTACATTTTCCAAAACCTAATTTTTTTTCCCCACTGGGGTTTTAATTGGATTATTCATTTTTCTCTTCCATAACCTGTCATGTTTTAATTTGATTAATTTTTGCTTTGGGATTAATCAAATATTTTTTAATTGAATTGAATTGTATTTGTGGAAGAACCTGATAAAATGCTTCGTCTCTCATAAAGTCCACCTTGCTTGTTGAAGGTTAGCATCTCATGCTGTCACGTCCTTGTTCTGCTCATACATCAGGATACAATTAAGCTGCAGCTTCATCATCACCWCCACGACCCCCGGGACTCTGCTGAGTCCTGCTGAGCCCGCAACCTGCCAACCGCACACTCACACGTAACACTGTGTCCTCTTAATTAAAGTGTTGGGAAAATACAGAACTCATCAGTGTTTAATAATCTTTTTTTTTTTGACAGGGTTTGTTGACAAATATCTGCTGGAGGGTCGGAGTTATTATAAAGATTGTGGGGAGGGGGGGGGTATTTGATTACCCACGTCTGTTTAATTTGTCTTACAGGTGTCATTTGTTGTGCAGTTTTACTTTCTAAAGGTGTTTTCTTTTGTAATCGAGAAGCTTTTGTTGTGACTTTAAAGTGCCTGTGACATCAAATTTTGGGAATAAAGAAAAATACATTTTTTTGGAAATATAACATTGAAAACATATAGCAAAACAAATTTCACACCACTGAGATGAACAGTTGTTGAGATATTTGCATGTTAAGTAACAGGAAGTGATGTCAAAGGGGAATGTCTGCATGTAAACAGATCGTCACTACAATGGCCGACAACACAGACTGTAGAGAAGAATCTGATGTTTCTTTAGATTATTTTGAGTTTCTATTAGATATGAAGAAGAGTCAGAGTCGTCTGCTTACGTTGCTACGTGGCCTACAGCCCACGTAGGCTGCAACCCATGAATTGAGACACAGCCAATGGGCCTCATGCAAGAACCGTTCGTACGCACAGATTTGTTCTTAAGTTGTGCGTACGAGTGATTTAGGAGAATTTGTGGCATTCACCAA
>NW_013952406.1:1838342-1839625 GCF_001266775.1 Austrofundulus limnaeus
TTTACGCACGTTTCCTGAAGATAGAAGTGCTTGTTGAATCTGACGTGACATGTTCGTACGAACCCTTTGTACGAACAAAAGTAAGAGAAATTTAGGATAAAAATACGAACATGTTCTTGCATGAGGCCCAATGTTTCTATAAAAATAGACCAGAGGGTTTGTTTCCTTAGAGTTCCCCTGTGATGTCACTTCCTGTTTCACTTTGACTAAGTCAAATTCAAAAGAAAATCTGCCAGTCATGCAACAAATTGGATAGTATCATGTTTTATGCAAAGTTTCTTAAATATAAAGACGTTTCTTTTTTTTGTATATGAAGTATATGCATGTCACAGACGCTTTAGTGATTGAAGGAAAGCATCAAAACCAGTGTGTCATTAAAAAAATAATGTTTTTAATGTACATTTGATGATGACAAAGTTCACATCATAGCAGAAGGCACAAACTGCTGTCACTAACCTTTTCTGAGTTAGGCTAAAACCAATCGTGAGTGATTTATTAATCTTTGTGGACCAAATGGGATGAGCTTGTGGCCTCACTACGGCCCAGGAACCACCAGTTGTTTTCACTGTTTTTTTTTTCTTTTCAGATGCTGTAAAACCCTAAAAATTTTCCTTTCTGCAACATTTCTTAACGGATTTTACACCTCTTTTATGAAGTGAGAGTCAATTAGCTGCAAGAGAAAACATACAGGACAGTTGATGTTCGGAGCGATCTTGAAACGTTGTAAAAACATTTATTTAATCATCTTCTTACTCAGAATTTATTTTTCTGTTCAGACAAGAACAAGCTGGGTCAAGGTGAGGCTGCGGGAGGAAAAAATAAATCAGACTAATGAGAAAGTTGCAAAGCTGAATTCATTGCAAACACAAAACAAAACATTCAGTTTGTTGACTGAAGGTCTCACACCTGGGGGCAGCTCCGTGGTGCAGTGGTTTCAGCCGCTGCCTCTCGGTGAGAAGGTCACAGKTTCACCTCCAGGTCTTTCTGTGTGGAGTTTACATGGTGTCCCTGACTGGTGGTTTGTCTCTATGTGTCCCTGTGATGGACCCTTAAAGGGGCCAATATTATGTGTTTCTCCGGCATATATTTAAATACTATACCACAATAAAGTATCTATGTCACATTTAGTTGTTATTAAAATGCTGTTTTTATTTTTAAATAGAAAATAAACTTATCTTCTCATCACTTCCTCTTCTAAACACCTTGAAATTGGCCTCTGTCTCTATCAGAACCACCTTCCGGTTCTGTCCCGTGCATTTCAGTGTGCGGGGGTGGGGTGGGGG
>NW_013952406.1:1840952-1848860 GCF_001266775.1 Austrofundulus limnaeus
GTGTGTGTGTGTGTGTGTGTGTGTGTGTGTGTGTGCTTTCAGAGGCTGAGCGGAGGCGTGTAGACCCTGTGTACGCTGCCTTGCGCTACGGGACGTCCTTGGCACAGATGAGCCGTTCCAGTTTTGGCAGTTTGTCAGAATCGCCGACACACAGCCTGGTACGACACCGTTACCTCGCGGATGTGCAGAGAGGACGAATGAATGTTCMAAACTTAAAGTAGAGTTTAACTCAACTYATCCACCCGACGGCTCACCCACAAAYTTTACTGACACCCTGCAGAGATTTAGAACCCACAAAACTTCACTCGTTAGACTGTTTTATGTTTAGCTACCTGATTAGCATTTCTATAAGATGTGTGCGACCTACGGTACGATCACCATTACCTCTGGGTGCTGGGAGAACCTCAAACTCTTGTTTTAACAAAGCTTTACACGGATGAGCTTAAAGGATCAACAGAGGCATTTGCTTTCAAATTAAATACATTTTATTTGTTTCACAATAGTATAAAGGAATGCTCAGGTCTGAGGGCTGGGATGATCATAAAATATTTTATGTTACAAAAATGATTTAAAACAGAGAGATATACCGGCCTTGGGAACCTCCAGCTGAGATTAGTTCAAATCTATTCAATAAACTAGACTGCTTGGGGTGGAGGAATTAAAGAATAAGATAAATACACCTGGGTGCTCCCCAACAAAAACGCACTCACACTAAAAACCCTGGTGAGCACGACAAAGAAATACAAACTCGCCCAAGAACACAGCTCTGAACCAAAATCCCCTTTAAAATGACCCAGGGTTAGATGTCAGGGTTTCCTCTTGCTGGTAAACAAGCAAAATCCAAATAATCATAAGTAATAGYTAATGATAATAATAAGAATAAAACAGCTGAAGCTAATTGGTATGCATGAAGGCCAAACTAACTGCAAAACAAATTGAAGGGAAAACTGCAAAGGATCTAACTTAAAATCAAGAGGAGTGATTAAAATAATGTAAAACTACCAAAGAGACAGCTTTCAGGAGAGACATGCCTCAGCCAGGGTCRGTGTTAAGTCAGCATGATGTGATCCTCGGCAATCTACCTTAAATCTAAGTGCCGGTGCACCTGCCTTCATAACAAGCCGACTGTGCTCAAATGTAGTGCCCCGGCTACGTGTCTTTTATTTGTTTAGTTTAAAATTTACTTCTTGAATTTCTGCAGGATCTTTGATGTWATTATCTTAAAGGTTTTAGTTTTATTATATGTCTGTGTTACATCCTTCTTAAACACTTAATGGGACATCAGCTATAATTCGCTAAATTGCCCAACTCTTATGCCTAATTGCTCTTACTTCCAAGCCAATCCCTCACTACTCCCCACCTCTCCAAAAATGTGTTCAACCTTTATCAAAATAATATGAACTAACTTAACTTTTATACCATCTAATTAAAAAAATATGTTAAATTATGGTGTAAGAATTGTAGCGTTAGCCGAGATTAAAAGATGAAAAGTTGCTTCAAGTGGCTCAGATTAAAACATAAAACTCAAACAGTTGTTGTGCAAAAACTATAATTTAATTCTTAATTATTCTTRAACTGTGAGTGAAGACTGACGGTCACTTTTATGTTTTTAGTGTTTAATGTCGGAGATGTAAACAGTTAATTAGACCTAAACTAGTTTTAAAAGAGAATATTTTCATATTTTTATCATTGTTTCCTGTGTTTCATCTTTAAGGGGGAGGGAGGCGAAGAGAGGCAGCAGAGGCAGAGCAGCATGGAGGAGGAGGAGGAGGAGGAGACGACGCAGGAGGCAGGGGGTAACGAGTGTGTCGTCTGTGTCTGTGCTGTGTTTACATGTGCCTGACTGCCGGCGTGAGAGCAAGTCTGTGGCTGGCTGTAAAAAGTAGCTAATTGTGTGATTGCGAGGGTCTTTTCTTCCTTTCGTAGAAAATCCCCCAGCCCTTCCAGACCCCCCTGTCCCAGAGAATGAGATGAAAGAGGATGAAGAGCAGAGCGGCGAGCAGGCTCAGGTTCCTGCAGAGGACACCTGTGCAAAGGTAGCGCTCTGTGGAAGTCAGCTTTTRTTGTTTTAATTTTAAAGTCTGCATTTTACTTTRTTTTTATTTATTTTWTTGTCTCGTTTTMTGAACCTCGTTGTGTCCAGGTGCCCAAACGTATTGAAGTCCACTCCATCCACACCTATGTAGCTCTCTACAAGTTTCTGCCTCAGGAACACAATGACCTGGAACTGCAGTGAGTCCAACAAACTGGTTTCATACCTCGTGTGTGTGTGTGTGTGCCCTCGTTTTTGCCACTTGGTGGGGATGATTTTTCAGAAAAATACAGTCTTACGGGGACTGAACGCTCCTTGTGGGGACCAAAGCCCAGTCCCCACAACTTTGGAGGCTGATTTCAGGACTATTGTTAGGTTTAGGACCAAGTTTTGAATTGAGTTGAGGTTAGTTTTAGGGTCAGGTTGTGTTAGAGTAAATGATCAGGGTTAGGCTGTAAAATTTCTAAAAAATGAATGGAAGTCAATGGAAAGTCCTCACAAGGATAGAGAGACATAGTAGGTGTGTGTGTACTTGTTTCTGCTACAGAGTGAGGACTGTCATGTTTGGAACAACAAAATGAGGACATTTTTGAGAAGTAGGGACATTTTCCCAGCCCTCACTTTTTTGCAGTTCTGCCGTGCTCTATTAGTCATGTTTGAAGCACATGTGTCAAATATAAGGCCCGCGGGCCAAATAATTTTATGTGGCCAGCGCGAACTTCAAAAAACGTACTAATGTCTTTAAAAAAAGCCAGCGCTGACCATAAACTACATMTCCCAAATGCATCAGTAATTTTCTTCATGTAATGACGGCATCTCACCACTAGGTGGAAAGGCCCAGGTTTGAAATTTAACCAAGTAGCCAGCAAAGTTTGCCATGTGAAATTTCCATTTCGCTACATTTTCGTCAGCTACTTTAGTGTTTATAAGACATACRTGTCGAGTTATGGATTGTTTGTAGTTTACATGGATTTTCTATCATTTTGCAGGAATACGGACGTTTAGAGCAATCTCATGGAATTTCTCAAGTTTTACAGATTTTATCCAAAACTTAGTTTCATATTTACTTTACATATCAGAGCATGTCGGATGTAAAATAAATAAATAAATAAATAACATCAAATAACCATCTTACAACCTTTCCTCCCGCTTTGCGCTACAGATGATGTCATCGCCGCTGCCGACAGTCCACTTACGTACACTTGCGAGCGCATGGGAATAATATGAAATTTTTGTGAAAATTACAGATTTTTCAGGCTCATTATACAGGTAAACGTCTGAAGGGATTTACATTTAAGATATGTGGTTTTTTAAAACACTGTTTCTATACATGAAATACCACATAGAGCCTAGTTATTGTTTGTTAGCAATGCTCAGCCAAGGAGTGTGACATGTCATGTTTAGTCAAAGTTAAAAAGGAAACRTTAGAGTTTATTGCATATGGTCCTTTGAGGGTAACGATAATGCTCAAGGGGTTTGACGTGRATGAGTTAGGTTTGGTTCAGRTTAGGGTTAGGAATAGACYCGTAATGGTTAGTTTTAGGGAAAATGTCTGGGTTAGGCATGAAATGCAGTTACAAAAATGAATGGAAGTCAATACGAAGTCCTCAGTTTGATGCAAGTACATGGGTGTGTGTGTATTTGTGTGGGCACATTTTTGCTACATCATGGGAACCATTTACCAGAAAAATGGCAGCAGTGTGGGGACCCGATCCCCACGGGTAAGGATGCTAATTTTGGGTGGGAAGTTCGGTTTAGGACCAAGGTTTGAATTGAGTTTAGGTTAGTTTTAGGGTCAGGTGAGGTTAATTTTAGTGTAAATGGTCAGGGTTAGGCTATAAAATGACCAGAAATATGAATGGAAGTCAATCCACGGCCCCCACAGAAATATAAAAACAAACCTCTCTCTGTGTGTGCATGCTGCTTTAGGCTGTGTTTAGTCCGTCCCTGTGATTTACCCCAGCGGTTGTTCCTGCAGGATGAAATGTTCCCGCCATCTGTAGAGGACGATCCCCCCCCCTCCCCGCACCCCCTCTCTTTCCCCTTAAGGACAACTAATTATAAACTCAGACCCCATTTCTGTTCCCACAGAAGTAGTGACTGAGCTGAGCTCTCTGCAGGGGAGAGGATGGAGACAATGAAGAAGTGAGAGATGAAAGGGAGGGCAGACATAAAGGGAAACAACGTGGAAGTGAAAGATACACAGAGGATGGATGAGAGAAATGGGCGCAGGAAGCAAAGTGCAAATATCAAAGAAGCAGCTCAATAAGATGAAAGTCGAAGCAAGAAGATTAAGGGCTGAAAGTTTTGTGGTGTGAGGGTATTTTCAATGGCGTATAGATGATTAGAGGACAGCTTTCACACAGGTAGTACATTGGGACTGTTGGGAGTATTAGGAGCCATCTGTGTTCTGTCTTTTTGTGTGTGTGAGCTAATGACAGGTAAATGTGCTTCACTCAGGAYGGGAAAAGATGAAAAACTCGAGAATCAGTCAGTTTTACAAAAGTTTCTGTTGAAGTGTGTAAATCTAAAAGAACAAATTTTACAAGAAGCAACTGAAAAGCACAGGAAACAAAAATAGGAAAACARCTGAATGGACTGTTTTAGATTCAGAACATCCACGCAACAAGAACAAATCAGGCTTAAAGTGGCCAATAAGATGTTTGGATCTGGAGTTCTGTTGAAGTGTTATGAACAATTAATRTCTTACCTGTTGTAGATAGCTCTTTCTTGTTTAGAGAGATTGTTAAAATCTGACCAGATTGAGACTACGTATGAACTAGGGCTGTGTACTGGCAAGAATTTGGTGATATAATACAAATAATGATGCAGAGTCACGATATGATACATTGCAATATATCACAATTTTTTTCTCCAACAGCTTCTAATAAAAAAACTCATTACATATTATAAAATCTGATTAGATAAGAAATTAAATCAGAACAACACCTAACAACAGTCCATTAAGAAACTTGTCCTAGTACACAYGATTTTACCCATTTTGTCACATAACTGGCCTTTTTTCGTTTAAATTTGTTTCAGCCAAGTGAAACAGGAAGTGACATCAAAGGGGAACTCATTAATAAAATAAACTCACTGGTCTTTGTTTATTAAAACAAAATCATTTAAACTTTGACTCTTCTTCGTCTCTATTTGATAGCGACTAAAAATAATATAAAGAAACATCAGATTCTTCTCTACAGTCTGTATTGTTAGTTTTTGTAACAACACTCCGTTTACATGCAGACATTCCCCTTTGACATCACTTCCTGTTTCTTCACATGCCAATATCTCAACAACCGTTCATCTCAGCAGCGTGAAATTTGTTTAGCAATATTTTATTAATGTTGTCTTTCCAAAAATGCATTGATGTTTATTACAAAAAATTGATGTCACAGACACTTTAAACCTTAATTAMAAATCAATACAGCACTTCTGAGGATTGATGCGGTATCAGGAAATGAAATATCACAATATTTCAGCGTATTGACTTTTTCCTTTAACTCCTAATATGAACACGGTTATGAAAACATAAAATGATCTGTATAAATCTAATGCTTCAGGACACYGTTATGTAGGCCACGATGACGACTAATTGCTTAACTCAAAAGTCTCTGTAAATTTAGCGCCATGTCCAAATCTGAAAATATTATATACAAGTGTTTTGTTGCCATCAAGCAGTCATCAGTTAAAGTAGGTTAATCCCACTGTTCATCACATACCTTAAAGCTGCATGCAAAAAAAGCTAAAAATAAAGAGTTTTAGAGGAATAAGCCCTGCAAAATTAGCAATTTAACAACATCTACTTAAATTGGTTTAATTTTTGTGCAGAAGCTGTGATCATGTAGGGCAGCCTGGAGATTTGATGTGCAGGAAAGCAATGGGGACATGATTTCTAACCATGTATCTGGGACAGTGGGTGCTGCTGTGCACAGAGAAAAGTCTCRTCCAAACCTGGTAAAGTGATTAAAATGCAGGTCAGGTTGGGTCGGCTGAAGATCAAGCCCCATCTGTAGAGTTTCAGTGTCAAATCTGAAAAAAAAAAAAAAGATACAAAGAGTCGCGTGTATTTTACCTGCCTCAGCTGTGTAGCTGCGGGTGCTGCAGTGCAGCTGTGCTTTGTTAGATAATGTCATCTTTTGTGCGTGTTCTCAGCTCTGCTTTCTTCTCCACTCCATCCTCCTCACACTTTTTTAACATCTCTTCCTATGTTTTTAATTTGTTTGTTTCAGTCCTGGCGATCGGGTCCAGGTCACAGACGACTCTAACGAGGAGTGGTGGAAGGTGAGTGACAGATCATTAGGGAACATCTGTGCATGAAGCTTTAAATCAAACCCTTTTTTTGTGCAAAAGCACCTGCTTCGTTTTTCACAAGCGCGCAGGCACAGAAAATGGGACTAATTTCCTCTGAAAATTACCAAAAGAGTTCAGCGTAACGAACGTGACTGGTGTTTCAAGCTTAACAAGGTATTTATTGAGTCAGTAATGTGCTTCACTGACTCCCAATAGAAATAAATGTCCATGTAGGAGTGCTCCTGGGTTTGTGTGTTGCAGTCGGAGCAGGGTGCATCCACACGTGTGTTTTATCAGCCGACCTTGCACTTGCTACARGGAAGAAAAATCTTATCTCCAAGTCGAGCAGCGACTTTTAAACGCCTTCAATCAACACAAACGCGCCAAGGCAGCTTTAAATTATGCATAATTTGTGAATCTTCTGCTCATTACTAATGCATCGCTTCTATAAATGTCTCGACACCTGAGGCAGCTGGTTATAAACAGTGAAATACTGCCACATAAAACAAAGTATCATCAGTTTTCATCAGCACCAAATGAGACGAAATCTGCTTTTTATTTGGCTTGGAGAACACATCCGGTGTGCCGCAGCCTCAGCGATCCGTCGCTGCATCCAGATGAATTTTTACTGAAAGAACAAACCTGTAAATAATTGAACAGGTGATGACAGCCCGTCTGCAGAGACAAACACGTGACGCRTGGATTTGTCAGTAGCCGCGTTTCCATTGCAAATGTGCACAAAACTTTGTAGATATTCTGTTAATGTCGAAAAAACACAGTTTTGCAAATGCGGTGTTTCCATTAAGTAAGAAATGCTATTAAAGGTCACACGTGAATACATTTGTTCTCGTGATAAGTCATTACAAACATGGCGGCTGTAAGAAATTTTAAGTGTTCATTAACTGGAATCGAGACGAAACCTGTAAATATTGAAAAGATTAAAATGTGACAAGAATAGGGACCATACAACCCAGATCTGGTTACGAGCGAAGCTTTATTGCTACGCTAGAAGCAATCTGAGCAGCAACCCGGAACTTCCGGTCCTTTTTATACAGTGTCTTCAGTGCCTGGTCCGCCCCCTACTGGCCCATGGCTGAATCGCAGGCACTCTGAACAACAATACTCACCTAATGTATTAGAAACGGTTTATGTGTTGTAAAAATGTTTCGGGCCTTGTATCTAAACTATTTTAATCAAGACGTAACAATACTTAAACAATGGATTGTAACAGTCAATACTTAAAAAGGAAAACTAAGAAAATGATGTAGTGCTTTTAAAGGGATCCACGATTAGCTGTAACATTAAACTTTATTTGATAATTATTATTTATTATTTCCTTTATTTAACCAGGAAAGTCCCATTGAGATTAAAAACCTCTTTTTCAAGGGAGTCCTGGCCAAGAGGCAGCAAAAGTTATACATTTACATAGAGTTACACAATTAAAACACAATACAATCACTCACTATTAAAAACATTCACAATTCAATGGAGTAATCTCTAATGTGCTCAATCTGGACTAAAAGGTGCTCAGTGGGATCAGTTCAGTTAACTTCCAGACGTTTTGCAACATGTTCCATGTAGAC
>NW_013952406.1:1850126-1853423 GCF_001266775.1 Austrofundulus limnaeus
ATGTTTCCAGCTTTAGTGTTAGCCCCTATGCGCGAAGGCTAACAGGCTAATCAAGGTTCTTCTTCCATGAAGCAGCTCTGTTGTCCTCCATCCATATTTTCAGTTACAGGCTGAGTCATTTCTACCTTCTCCTCTCTGTCAACGCTCTCTGGTTTCATTTAAAAGAGTCGATCATCAGATATTGTCCAAGATTAACCTTCAGGGTGGATATAGCTCGCTAGCAGCCTCATGTCGATGACCTAGTTGATGTCATAATTTACCCAGAATGCTTTGCATGTATATAAAATGGCCCCATCCGTGTAATATATTTTTAAACTTTTAGTTTAAAAATTATAAAAACTGAACATCCTACAGTATTTTTTACAGTCTTTGTTTTACAGTTAAAGTCTATTTTTATCATATAAAGTCTAATGTTACAACTAAACGGGGATCCCTTTAAAATCAGTAATTAATCTGACTAATAAGTTTCTTCACGGCAATGGATGTAAACACATATTGCTACCAAGACACTAGGTCTCATCATCAGAGGAGACGTCAGCTTCTTATTGAGGCTTTCCAGCGACAAGCCCCTTATACATGGGAGTGGCTACGTATGCTGTGTCTTTGGGAAATTGTTGTCAGTGAGTTTACTACTTTCTTTTACTACTTCCATGATTTTACTACTACGTCTACTTCCTGTTGTCTTCTTTGTCGTTTTTTTCGCCAGTAGAAACAGCCGGTTCTTGATCATGTGACTCTCGTGATGCGAAAAAAGTGTTTCCATTGCAGTTTTGCGAAACATGCCAATTTCGATACGGCTGAAAAACCACCTCATCCTAGCACAAAAACATTTTGTAGAAAAACGTGTTTTTTTTTTTCGAAATTGACATGTTTCCATTGAACAAATTTGTTTTCGAAATTCTAATTTGCGCATTTTCATGGTCAGTGGAAACGCAGCTAGTGTCTCGTTTGTTCTCCAGGGTAAGAGCGGCGACAGGGTCGGCTTCTTCCCCGCCAACTTCGTTCAGAGAGTCCGGCCCGGAGAGCGGGTGTGGCGGGTCGTCCAGGGCGTCTCCGGCAGCCGGGAGCGAGGTCACATGACAGTGAGGGAATCTCAGGTACGGATCGGCCGCTGATTGTTTTCACAATCCTAAAAGAGCTACACCGACAAGTTTGTGGTCAGCTTTCTGTCTCTGCCTCTAGATTTGTGTCGGGAAGCGGGAAGACGGCGAGAGGTTTCTGAAACTGAGCAGCGGGAAGAAGCGAGGCCTGGTCCCGGCCGACTCGATAGAGGAGATATGAACCTCTTACCTCTACACAGATTCAGTGTCGGCACCAAAACAAGTTCATCCCTGAGACAGCCTCAACCTCAACTGCCTGAAAGACTCTGCAAAGACTGAACCCAACATCTGTGATGGAAAGCATTTAGGAGTGACTGAGGTTTYCATGAGGGGTCTGATCCTCTGATTTTTTTTCCAATCACAATAAGTCCATGTTTAGACAAAGGGCGCTCAAACGAGTGTGTGGTTCAGATATAGCTTTCCTCGTCAAAAACACGTTTACAATCGTGGGAGGAGGCTGGATCCTGGGAACATCATGCTTGTGTCAGTGTCCCTTTCTCTCTTCTGCCCACTCGGCGTGTCTCATCTGCTCATTTCAGGTTTTTTTTTTTTTTAACCATGGGGACTGATATCAGCTTTGTTTCAAGAGACTCTTGCCAAGAACATCCACTGCCATGTATGGAAAGCTATTCTGYCACTCAGAATGTGAGGAAAGAAGAAAGTCTGCATCAGACTTACAGCTCCTCTTAGGGCGGGCAGATATAAAACGTTTCAGGCTCTGCATTGTGTGCATTTTTCTGACTTTTCAAGTGTAAAGGAGCGTTGAAAATATGCTACAAACGAGGCTTTGGCATCTTTTATTTTTTGCTATGAAGGCCTAAAACACCTATGAGGTCAATTTTATTTAAAAACCTACAAGAACTGCTTGAAAAATGTCTTTTTAGATGAGTCTGGTTAATTGTCCACATTGTGTCTTGTGTTGAGTGAAATGAAAGAAACCAAACGAGGAACRAAACATAAAGCAGTTTGTCCAGATAAAAGGTTGTTTTTGAACTTGTGAGCACCAAGCAAGAAAAAAAAAGAAAAAAAAAAACTAGGTGTGGATGTTCCAAATGAAAGAAGCTGTGCTCCTGTTTTCACACGGCTGTGCACAGAAAGCTCGCTGTCTGTCTGCTCCACAGCCTCGGCGGGTGTCGCAAACGCCGCCAGGCAATCTAACATGTTCACCACAGCTCTGAGCAGCAGGAAATAAACTGCAGCCAGCGTGTGCCTGAAAGAAAAAAAAACAATTCTTTCTGGCCGTGACGAGGGTTTTGAAGTTCCAGTGACAGTTGGTGCTTTCAGTGGGACGAACGACACGAGCGTTGGAGCGGGATGAGTCAGCGCGGAGGTAATTTCTGTTCCCACGTGTGTGCACGACTTGTTCATTGATCAAATGTCAGCCTGCCGTCGTCTTGTTTGGCCTCTCTTGTCCTCCTGTTATTGATGCGACTCGTCAGCTGTGACTTGTCTTCGACACGTGTTTGCTTCTCTGCCTCTTCACTTTGGAGAGTTTAGGCGCTCCGGTGATTCCTCGTCCATCAAACGAGCTCGATGTATTTCTCTGTGCTGAAATCCGAGTGAGCACGACTCGAAGCRTTTAATAGTAGAAAGAGGATTTTTGAGATAATTTAGCTCGTTTACTACAACTCCAAGCTGGGACGTTGTGTGAAATGTAAATAAAAACAGAATGTGATGATTTGTAAATTTTATTCAGATGTTGAATGCTTGAACTTCATTGCTTTCTGTTTTTGTCAGAGGTGTATAAAGTAGCCTACATGAAAAGAGTACAGGGCTGGCCTGTGGCATAGGTGGTGTAGGCAAATGCTAAGGGTGCTGTCCATCTAGGGGGCACCACAAATAGTGACAAAAAAACTCTTTTAAAATCTGAGTCTAGTTGATTTATTCTGTAGAATAATCACTGGTTCCTCTGGTTTAAGAACTTGTTCTGTGGGTTTCTCAGCATGTTTTGTTGCTACACGAGGTGTTATTTGGTGCAGAGGATATTATGTTGCAGTCAAGACTAACTATCGGTGCCCAGTGTGTAAGTAGAAAACCAAATAAAGACAATGGAAAGCTGAAGGTAGAAGTTCCACCATTTTATGATGTTTTATTGATCCAAAGAATATCATCAAATGCTCAAAAAGAAAAAAAAATTGTATAGGTCCTCTGGACGGGTTCTTCTCTAATGAAACGTTTCGTCTCTCCTCCAAGAGAC
>NW_013952406.1:1854609-1861324 GCF_001266775.1 Austrofundulus limnaeus
TTCTACTTGGTTTAGTGGAACCAGTTGACATAAATGGTTAAGTAAATTCAACACTTCATTTTTCAGAGTGCAGAAACAACTCATTACATGACGAGTTCTGGTCATATCTAAATTTGTAACAAGGTGTTAAGTTTTAAAGTAAAAAAAATAAAAAGTATCATTTTTAAGTTTTGAAAATAAAACAAAAGTAAAAGTTACAATTCACAAAGTAAATGTACTTTGTTCCTACACACCTCTGGTTTTTGTTTACATTTTCCGGAGCGTCCCAGCTTCTTCCTGTTTTTGCTCCATTTCCCACGTGAAAGCCTGTAGAAGATCTTTATTTAAAACAATAAATAAAAAGTAGCACTTTATTATTATGTGTCAGCTAAATAGGTTGAGATTTCCTTTTTTWAAAAAATTGCAAGGTTGTAGCTGTTGTTTCAAACAATACTCAGCTTCACAATAAAGCTCCTGTGTTTCTGAGCAGCGTGTGTTTATTTGTAGATAATCCAACATACATAACTGGATGTATGGAAGCACCTTGTGTTTTGTCACATCACACYGTTCAAAATGTAAAGTTCTTGTGTCAAGAGCCACCGGCTGGCAACTTACCTCAATGAAATGTCTTAACGAAACTTTGTTACTAAATGCAAACCTTCACAATAAAGTAATTTGTTGGTCATCAGTYATGTTGGTGAGACAGAAGGCGCAGCTTCTGGTGTTTTTCTGTTCGTGTTGCTAAATGAGGCCACGTCTGTGATTTGTTTTAGCAGCGTCCGTGCGTTCTGCACCATCCTTCATCCAGGAACACACACACCGCTGTGCTCAGAGGAATGCCAGACTGATGCGCAAGACAGCTGAAATATAAATAGCCCATAATGGCGCTGCTGGAGGCTCTGTAATTAAGGCCTGCTTATCTTATCACGCACGGCTACATAAATCAAAGGAGCAGTAATGTCACTTTTTTATTTTGAGCAACTAGATGAAAAAAACAATTAAGGGGTTTTATGATCCTTGGGAGGAAGATGGAGCAGTTGAAACAGCTTCACTATCCTCCTATACAAAAGTAAATTGCAATTTTGTGGGCATGAATTATTGATAAAGTTTGTTAGGGAGTTTTTAAAAATCTGTTTAAAAATAAGTAATTTAAACTAAAAGAAAAAAATTTAAACTGAAGAAAATTTTTGGCTCATGTGATACTAATACAACAAACTGTCACACTTTGTAAATTGTATGATAAAAATGACCTGCAATTAGTTTTCAATTATATGACACAATGGCCTACTTACTTTAATTATACAGTATGATCTGACAGCAGCCTTGTGTTTTTGTTATAGGACAAAATGGCCTGCCATAATTACTTAATTACAAGATACAACAACCTGTCGTAATTTAAAAAAAAAATATTATGATACAACAGCCTGCCATACTTCATTAATTATATGATACGGCCTGCTAAAGCTTTAAATTATGTGACACAATGGCTTGCCATTCTTCGTTAATTTTATTATACAACAGCCTTTTATATATTTTAACTATATGACACAACAGCCTGCCATACTTTAATTATATGCTACAGCTGCTGCCTTGTTTTTATGATACAACTGCCTGCCATACATCTTTAATYATATGATATGAACCTGCCAAAGTTTTAAAATATATGACACAATGGCTTGCCATTCTTTGTTAATTTTATGATAAAATTGCATACTATGTGTTTAAGTATATGCTATAACTGCCTTCCATACTTTACTTATATGATACAACAGCATATTACAGTTTAATTATATGATTCAGCTGCCTGACATATTTGTATATTATATGACACAAAGTCATGCTATATTTATTCAACTGAACGACACAAGCAGTTTTGAACTTTTTTAAATAAAATTTTTTATTCCATTTTGAAATTGTTTTCAAATTACAAAGTTTTATTTTTTTTAAACTGATGATGTTGMTGAAACTTTACAAAACCCATTCAGTGGGTTGTGAGATATTTTGCTAACAGACGGTCATGACTCTAATAAATGCCACAGTTTTAAACAAATATCTCACACAGTCTGTAAGGGCTCAGAATGTGTGTTGGGGATTATGCTCAGCTACTATCACCCCAGATTTAAGCTCAAAACTTGCRTAACTGTCTGACTTGTTGCCCTTTATTGTTTGATAATCGCAGCCTGTTGAGGTAGAAAAGGTATCTAAACACCCTGAGCTGTTTGTGGGAAAAGTTCAACATTGTTAATTTTATTTCCCCATTTGAATAAAAAGTGTCTTTTGTTGAAACCGATTAAGATAAAATTAAATTTTAGATTTTGTTTTTCAGAAAGCAGATAGCTCATTTCTTTAAAGCTCTGAATAATCACATGGCTCGTGAAGAGTTTTGTGGAACTCGGTCTTGTTTTCTGGCTCTGAAGAATCGGCCATCTGGAGCCGCTCAGCTGCTTTTACATCCATAAACAAAACGAACATATTGGCTGAACTTTTCAAGCGTTTGATGTTTGTCTTTTCTTCACTCCAGCTCCTAAAAACAGTCAATCGTGTGTTGATGGAGCGGATCTTTGGTGGATTTTTTTTTTATGTTACCACCAAGAGTGGCTGCAGCGCACCTCTATTAGCACTTGACAGAACTCCCCATCTGCTGTGACTCAGAGCACAGCAMGTCCTCTTGAGCTGATGAAACTTTGCCAGTGTGGGAGAGTGTTGAACAGGCCCGTCTTTCTTTTTCTCCTCCAAGAGTCGCGTTTAATCTTTCGCTGGCATCATCTGCCTCTGCATCACTCCTAACCCTCTGTCGCCCTACCGTTTTTACGGCCGCAGACCAATCGGAGACTTGTTTTCTTGGTTCCATCGCTCTTCTTCCTCAGCCCGCCCTGCCACGCCCACTTCACCTTACACCGCAGCTGCAGCCACTTCTCCTCATCAGCCTTTTTAGTTGGCTGGTTTTCGTGCCACATMCGGTTCAAACTCCTCCTCAAGCATTTTGTAAATCCAATTCTGTTTTTGAAATTAAAGTTTAAAGTCAGTCCRACACATTGAATGTACGTTGAATACTAAGCCCTTCATTTTTTTTTTGCTCTGCTCTCTCCTCCTCTGTCTGATTCACAGATAAAAACGTGAGGCTGTGAGGAGCCTCCTGACAGGGAAATAGCCTGTTAATAACGGCTCGTTTCACTTGGCCATGAAGTCGTTTTTTTTTTCTTCTGAGGAGGTAAAAATGAGAAAATAATTGGAGTTTGATGCAAATCCTTTGTGAAATTTGGTTTGATCAGCTGACTCACGAGTGGACCCTGCAGGCCTTGTTTGTGCTCCTGCATAATAAATGTCCAGCATCATTACTCAGAGTGTCCCCTGCTGTTATTATTACGTCTCGTGACCTTTTGGAGGTGTCCCCACGGCCCCCTTCCTCCCGCACCCCCCCAGCAAGTGTCAGGACCAACAGCCTCACTGTTGTGGTTCGGGGTCGGAACATCAGTAGCAGCAGAAAAAGAAGACACAGTTCAGCTGCTGTCCTGCACGTTTGTCCGTTKTTCTTTTACCTGCGTTTGTTATTCACACATGGAAGCTCTTGCTGCCCGGTTTGGTTGTTGTTAGTGCAGTTTTCACACTTCCTGGTTCCTGTTGAGCAAAGAAAAAAAGCACAAAACAGAAACGTCTGTCAGGAGAATCCACGTGCAACAAACAGAACCAGTTAATCTAACAGTTATTCTAAGAAATGCCACTAATCTGGCCTTTCTACAACACACAACAAAAGATTCGTCACTGAGAATTGTCGACATAAACCTAAAGAATGTTGTCCTGAGCTGTGTGCACAACTGACCAGAAGTGTTTCCTCCTGAACCTCCATCAGCACTCAGATGCAAATGAAGACGACGAGAAAAAAAGCAACAAAAAGCAATTTACTGTACGATGTGTGACTGCATCCATGTTTGCATTCTTTCTGTTTCATCTCTGTGTTGTGCAGAAAAAAAAGCAAAATGTCATTAAAATGGGGCGAAACAAAACATGCAAGATTACAAGGGTGCGCACACACACACACACACACGCACACACACACGCACACACACGCACACACACACACGCACACACACGCACACACACTCAAAACAACAAATCTGGAGAAGAGTCGGCCTGACAGAAACATTTTCCCTCTCATGTTTCCAGCCACGCTGCAGATTAAAGCAGGGATTGTGCGGAGTGTTGAAACAAAGCGTCAGAAACCCATTAGAGGAAAAAATYGCTCATTTTAGCTTTTAAGATGTAAGAAAAACCTCAGAACCCCTTTTCATGTGTCAGGTGTTTTGTTTCCAGAGCTTAAAGTAAAAGAAAAATACAGTTTTGTTGAGCAAGAACTAAAAAATGCCGAAATCTAAAACACTCTGTTCGTGTTTTCTGTCCTTCCTGCACCTCTCAGACAAATATTCCTCGTATTTATTTCCCAGAATTTAAAATAAAACTACTTTTAAATAAATACAATTTGTTCAGGTAGCCTGAAACAAGAGAAAACAGATTAATCACAGGTTGTTGATGTGACAGAGGATGATTCAGCATCAAACTAAAGGCCCGCTGGCCAAATCAAGACTTTTTTTGTCATTTTTTCATTTTACTGAGAAAAAAAKCAACAAGACAAAGAAAAACATGAAATCAGGACAGCCAAAATAAAAAACATCAGAAGATATACATTTACATTCAGATAATACAGTTTTAAAAGGCTAAAAGAGAACRTCTGAATGTTTATGTTTCAAAATGAAATAGTTTTGTGTGAATTGTTGGATTTGTTTATTTTCTACAAAATGAAATCAAACTGAACGACCGTCCTTTGAGAAAGGTGACGCCTTACTGCCAGGGGCTCTCACGTGATGCAACACCTGATAAAGGAACCAAAAATAATAATAGTAAACAGTTTCTCTACAAACATTTATTCATTTCTCAACCACAGGGAACAAACTGATGCTTCACTTCAGCTGAATGACATCATCATTAATCTGCTAATAAAGCAACTCTTTGAACCAAAATGCAAAAATAAATCTATTAATAAATGACAAAAATCACTGGCTGAGTGGAGAATTAACTGGTTAATTCAGTTGAAAATAAAAACACATCAAAATGCTTTATAAGCATTATTATTGTGAGTTTCAAACTGGTTCCATCAGAACAAGTTTAACTTCAGAAATGACATGTTCTGCCAAAATGTATTGTGAATACCCAGTTAYGAAAGATTTTTGCTCAAAGCTTAAAAAGTTAAAACTAGCCTTAAAAAAGGTTATAACAGTGGCTGAGATTAGCACAAAGAAACAGAAAGAGCACGTTTKATGAATTAATTAAGAAACTAAAATTATCACCATCTTTTATATATTATATTGTGTTTCTGTGTTGCATTTGTATCTATTATCATTATTTTTATATACAAGTCTTTCCTGAACTGTGAAGCACTTTGGTCAGCTTTTGTTGTTTTAATGTGCTGTACAAATAAATTTGACAATGACATTGACCAAAATGTAAATTTAGCTGAAAACATCTCAAATGATCAAAAAAGTAAAAACACAGAAAGCAGCTTAAATTAGCAGAAGCCAGCTGAAAGAAGCATAAAAAACTTAAATTAGCAGAAACCAACTGGCTTCAAATGGCACAAAAAAGTTGAAATTAGCAGAATTGCAGAAAAAGGTTACCTAAAATGGTTAAAATCAACAAGATAGAAGCCAAAGAAAACTGATATTAGATTAAAAAATAACAGAACCAGAACAAAAGGTAAAAAGTACAGCAAAAATGCACATTATATTTTAAAGATTTATGAACATTTTAACGGATTTAAAGGACGTTTGTTGAYGATGGCTTCAATCGTTTTCAACAGGGAAGAAAATTGGCAGAAAAAGTAAAGTATCTCAATATTGCTGAGATAATAAAAGTCATTCACACAGTAAGTAAAAAGTTCAGCCTTTCTTAAGTTTGATTTGACATCTCTGGACAACGAATCGACATTTTAAAGCTAACTGAAAGATCTTTTAAAAAGGAGGATTTCAACTTTTCAAAGAAAGTTTACTGAGAACAAAAACAAACATAAAGGAGACGAGACWGCCACTAAAACCAATAAAAAAGGGAAATGGCCTCGAACCAGCCTCACAGTTGGCCATCAGACTCGAGCCGCCGCCTCAAACCTTAAACCTCATCAACTAAATTAATGACCCAAAACTAAAACCAGAGCAGCTGGTACCTCCCAAACCCAAACTGTGGTGCTGGAGGAGAAAACTGGAGCTGCTGGGTTTGTGATGGAGAAAGGTTGTTCAACAAACCTGCATCGAGACGAGAAAACTGATTTATTAGTTACGAACACTTAAAGAACAAAAACAATGATTATTAGAATTATTAAATAAAAAATACTATTAATTCTTTTTGGATCAGAACAGAAAATCTGATGGGGTTAACCCAGTTCAAAATGGCTGCCAATTGAACTTAGCTGAGCTCTTAATTTTACAGCTATCATGCTAAAATTTGGTGCAATAGTAGCTGAGAGTCATTCAATAAAAAATAAAGTCTTAAAAGAAAAAAGCTTCAGGTGATGTCTGCATCAGTAACAGAACTCCTGATTTTCCTGCTCAGAAAAACAAACTTCATTTTCAGAGTCTCACAGTGCAGAGACTGACAGGTTGAACACAGATAGACAGACAGACAGACAGACAGACAGACAGACAGACAGACAGACAGACAGACAGACAGACAGACAGACAGACAGACAGAC
>NW_013952406.1:1861441-1866867 GCF_001266775.1 Austrofundulus limnaeus
ATAGATGTTTAGGTTCACTACAGGTAAATGTGTTATAGTTTGTGTTCAGCCTGTTATAAAAGCATGTGGTGTGTGTGTGTGTGTGTGTGTGTGTGTTGGTGGGTGGAGGGTCATCCAAGCTCCGGTCAGTGGAGACGACTGATGTTTCAAACCGGCCTCTGACTCATCCGTCGTCGTCTTCTCTGCACCTGATCAGAGCTGATTGGAGGATTCGGACGCTCCTGAGAATTAGTGATTGCTTCACATTTGTTCCACACATTTTCCCTTTAATTACCTGCACACACACACACACACACACACACACACACACACACACACACACACACACCACATGATGCGCTTCATTAAAGAAACATGAGCTTCAGCCGCCCCACTGAGCCTGATCTTCATCTCTGCTGCTCCTCTGCAGCCAGAGGCGTTGTTGCTCGAAGAGCTGGAACTGTTGCACCGACACACACACAAACACACACACACACACACACACACACTACACTGCACTACTAACACAGTCAAGGCTGTTACAGTGAACATCCTCGTCATCGTGACCTTTTCTTCACTCAGCAGAGACATAAAATAAACACAGAGGCTGACAGAGAAGGAAGAACTCCCTCAATTTCTGGGAGCTTGAATTATAATCCCAACTTTTTTTATGGGGATTATCACCCACCATTACAAATACTGAGCTAAAAGCTGTTGTCTAACTCTGATCACTACCTCCCATCATAAAACTATTTTAGTTTAAATCTCTGACATACGAAGCCAGCAGGTCAGTTTTTATGGTTCAACGAGGAACTRTCAGAAACACCATTTTACTCCTTAAATATTTGTGATTTAATTAAATCACTCATTTTTATTTGATGATAAACTCTGAAGCCTGAAAATACAGATTTAAATGTTCGTTCTAAATAACAAAACATTTTTTGCACTTCTAATTATTTAAGTTAAAATGACTTGAATTGTAAAAAAGCTGAATATGCAAAAACATCTGTGAGGGTATATATCTGTGTTTGGATGAGTTTTACTTAGAATAAATTGGTGAACAAAGAAATCACATTATAGTGACTGAGATTTTTACTGATTTTATTGCTTTAAAATAAGTCAGGAAGAGTTGAAAATGCCTTCAGGAGCTGGAGAGAATCGCTCAAACATTGATGGAGACACCAGAAGTGCCCGAGTCTGACCTGCAGCAGCTTCACTTTCAGATTTATGTTTGCAATAACATCACAGCTTACACTCATACACGGCTTTAGTTTCCATCTTTAAACCTAATGTGTTGTTTTTACCATTTTTTCTTTTCTTTTCTGGGTTTGAGCCAGGATGAACTTTTCTGTTCAGTTCGGAAATGTTTCACGTCAGCCATCATGTTAAATGTCTTTCAGTTTTCAAAATGGGGAATAAATAAATTAATAAATAAACAAGTAAATGTCAATTTGTCTCCGTATTCCACGAACACGTCAATCTCTGCCGTCCCTCAGGGATGTTGCTCGAGCTTTTTTCTTTGAATAAAGCTGAGTGGACGGACAGCAGATCTCTCTTTGGGAATGCGGCGCAGCAGCTTGTTTATATAGGCAATAAAGTAAAAGCCCATAAAAACAAGAACACAGTACATTCAGTGAAACACGGTGAAGGTCTTATCTTGCTGCAGGGCGGCTCGGCTTCCTCTGGAACTGGAAGCACCRCATCTTTCAAAGAACAATAAAAACCCAAGAATTATCACGGCTCGTTAGCACAAAATGTATCACCTGGGGTTTGAAAAAACTAAAAACAGCTAGAGGTTGGGATGGTTTTTACAGGATTATGATGTGAAGCGTATATTTGACAGCTAAACAAAATCATGTATTATATCAGTAAGTGCAGACAAATGTGACACTCTCACACTTWAAACAACAAGATCTAAACACAATAAAAAAACAAAAATGAAAGGGAAGAAAAAATCTTATATCTGCCCCTTTTTTTCTTTAAAATATATTCAAATAGTCGTTTTATAGACAAACTTTGAAACAAAAACATCAGCTCCATCGTTTAAACAACAGTTTATATCCATACATAATACTTTGTATCATATTCTTTCAATAAACTATCTTTTTAAATATATAAACAGTTCTGAAAGCTTTAAAATGAAATCTGTCACTAAACATCAGGTTTGGTCTGAATTCAACAACAACTTATTCAGATGAAACCAGGTTTGTATTTTTCCGACTATATTCTATTTTCACCAGTATAAAACTATGTCATCAGCAGACAAAATACATTTTAAAAGCCTCGACAAATTGAAAAAATCATTTATATGTGAAATAAACAGTTTTGGTCCGAGCACAGAAACCTGTGGAACTCCTCAGCGTAGTTCAGWTGTTACAAGGTCCCTGGCAAATAAATTAACTAAACTAAATTAAAAACACTTGATCACAGATACATGAAAATAGAAATAGAAATAGTTAGAATACATAAAATGATGAAAACTGTAGATTGTCGTTGGTAGGTTTTAGTAGATTCAGATCTAAATAYGTTGWYGTGGTTTACAGTGATTTTAGCTACATCTCATATTTGATGACCACAGATTTGACCTCTTAATGTTACAAATATTAATAACTGTATTAAAAATTGAACTCATCACTGTAATTGTATAGGGTTTATTTATTACCACCACCACAATAACAAACGTATTTACCACCATTAAAACAAAAACACATTAAATATTATTTATGCCAAATCTGATGTGCAGCCAAGAGGRACATTTTATTCTCAGCATTACTGAATCATGTTCAGCCTGCCTGTAGATTATATGTAGATTATGTGTAGATTATGTAGAATATATGTTTATCACTCAGCCTCACTTCTCATAATGCTGTTAATATGATCACTACCTGTACTTTATCTGGCAATAGATTTAATATTTTCAGCTACAATAATAATTAATTCATTATATTTATAGTGACACTATTGCACAACMGTGTAACCTTACCTTTATTTTGACACTTCAGATCGCTAATTTAGGCACTAATCCCAACATYTGAGCAGCATAAAAGTTCTAAGTTTGTTCTTGTCTGACTGGAGGTTAACCCATCATGAGCAAAAAAAAAAAAAAACATGCAAAACAGGGCCATCGCCTAACAATAGGCTTGATTAGCTCTATTGTTCGTAGAGTGTCATGTGTCCCATCACCTGACTTATTGGTTTGGATGCTTCGGCTGTGGTTATTAGGTGTTTTATTACGTGTATGTAGTGAGTGCAGGCGGGGTTCAATGTCCTCTTGGGACAAACCGCAGCTGGAGACAACAAGAGGGCATTGAACCCCGCCTGCACTCACTACATGCACGTAATAAAACACCTACCACAGCCGAAGCATCCAAACCAATAAGTCAGGTGATGGGACACATGACCCTCTATGAACAATAGAGCTAATCAAGCCTATTGTTAGGCGATGGCCCTCTTTTGCATGTGACTAACCTGTCTGTCCATGTAGAGGCAGTGCTTTTAAGGCTGAGTTCACCTGAAACTCATCAGACTGAAGAAGTCTCTTGGAGGAGAGACGAAACGTTTCAATAAATAACCCATCCAGAGGACCTACTTATTTTTTCTTTTTGATTTTTTCTACCTGGATTACTGAGATGCATCAGGACAAAAAAAACACTTTGAGCTGCACAACAATCCAAGCTTTAAAATTTGAGAACCCGCCCCATCGTATATTTTTCTTTCTTTTGCCCACAAACCACTGTAAGGTCCATTAAAAGGTTGTTTTTCTGTCAGATACCAGGTTTAAAAAGCATCATTCTTTGTGACATTTATCTTACAGGTCCCCACTTCAGTTCTGGCTCTGCGTTTGGACACTCTTTCAYGCTCGTGTAAAAGGCTGATAACACCCAAAACTAAAAATAAACAAAAGCATCTGTAACAAAGGAAACCAGTTTCTTTCAGTTTGCCAGTTCAGGTGACCTTTTTGTTCTTCACCAACACCACTGAGCTCATGAAAACTAATGAGTCAGAACACAGACTCCTGCTGCTCTGAGTGCATTTTCATTAGAAATGATTGAACAGCTGGTTTAAAACCAGTCAGAACCTCTCTGGTGTGCCTCACACCGACCCGAGCCGAGTGCAAACAGACGCTGAGACGTCAGGAAGTGAAGGCCGACTGAGACCAGAGCAGATCTGAACAACGTCACGGCGGCTTTAATGAGGTTCTGTCATGTTGAGCTGAACTTTCTTTCTGCTGAACTTGTTGTAAAAAACACGTTGGCTGATCCAATCGCTCGCAGCTCTTTTAATTACTGATGGAGCTCGACTCGAGCGCAGGGCCCTTATCGAGAGTCGGGCTTTGATTGATGAAGCAGCAAATGCAATACATATGAGGAAATGAGGACATCACTGGGATGCTGTAATGTGCACGTCAACAAAAGGAAGTGTAATCAAACCGAAATTTGTGTCTCTGGTAATCAGGTCTCATCTCTGGCAACACAGATCATCGGCTGAGAAAATCGCTGCTAATCGGATCAAAATGGCTCTGCTGAGATAAATCATGTCAGCGTGTCACTCTCTGTGCATTTCTGACTCTTCTGCACATCTTTGGGAYGAAGGAGGAGATTCTGAAGAAACGATAAGACGTGTAGATAATCATCTAACAAGAAAAAATACAGATGAGTGCTAATGGACCAATCACTGAGGGGCGTTTCCAACGGGACTGGAGGAAAAGCAGCCAGAGGGCCTGATGTGCTCCATGTGAGAAAACCTTTCACACATCATCACAGAGTGGAAAAAAAGAAGAAAGCTTTTCAGTCTGTGTATTTTTGGACAACTTTCAGCCTGCTGGTCACTGCTGTGTCTCATCCAGTTTCCTAGGAACCCGGACCTCCTGAGTGGAGGGTCTATTGCAGGACCAGATTCATTTGTGTAAGCAGAATCCTCAGACGTACGTCTTATATATCTGTTATTATTAGTCTCACTGCTTCTGATGATGTCATCATCCGAAAAACAAACACTGGATGAAGCTGGAGGTTCAAACAAGGTTTAACCTTTAATTTATCAAAACGTGGGTGCTAAAACTTWGGGGTTTTCAACTTATGTACTTTTCAAAATATTTAACTTTATTCACAAATCCTTTCCCCGTTGAAAGATATTGCGTTTAAAATGTTGAAAACTCACATATTTGTTGTATTTTTGTTCTTTTTCATGTAGTTTTTGTGTTCTGCTGTTCAGCTTTTAACCAGCGTTTGTTATTTTTAGCTAGCATCTTTCTACTTTTAGTTTATGGCTAAAATTTTGATGCTTCAACTGTTAATTTTTGCTACTCTTTCACAATAATGAATGAGCCGCTTCAAGTGTCTAACTTCAGGCCTATCATTGGGGGGTTATGCTCTCTGCCTATCTATCTATCTATCTATCTATCTATCTATCTATCTATCTATCTATCTATCTATCTATCTATCTATCTA
>NW_013952406.1:1867032-1868816 GCF_001266775.1 Austrofundulus limnaeus
CCCCCCCCCCATTTTTTCTCCAACAGTAAAAAAATATTTTACATTTTTAGGATCTATTATACAACATACCTAAATTTCTCAATTTTCCAAGAGTATGTAGTTACCTGGTGCGCTACAATTGGGCTTGGACAAATTACAATATGATTTAACAAATGCAGCTATAATGTGAGGAGATGAGAGCAGACTAAAACCCTGTTTGTTATTTTCAGCAGTGCTGTTTAAATGTACATACTGTATACAACATCGTAAGATTTGACATCAGGTCAAAGAGACGAGAGTTTCTTCTAAACCAGTTCATTTCTATTGTGTTAGAGCAAATTTGCTCATTTTATATCATTTTAATGGGGTGTGTGTGGGGGCTATATTGACTGGATCAAATTATTGTGGGGGGTCATAACCCCCCAACCCCCCCTGAAATTTACACCTATGAACCTCTTGCTGTTAGCTTTTAATGAATGTTCTGATAATTTTAGCTGATGATGTTTCCTGTCAGACGGAGCAGCAACAAAACCATCAGATTCTGCTCTAAGTTCACTCAGCAATCATATTTTTAATGTTTTTATTTTATTTTTTTTATTTTTAGATTTAGCAGGTGTGTGTTCTGCTGATGCTGCTGCTTTCTAYGCTTTTCTGCTGTTTCTGTATCTGATGTTCAGCTCTTTGCTGAAAACTGCAGAGGTTTGCAAATTGTTTTTTTTATAGATGGGGTAAAATAAAAACTAAGAAAGAAGAGCAGCATACAAGTCAGCCTCCTCCATCCCAAACAGTCTGAACAAAATGATTTTTGTGAAACAGAACGAGAGCACAACGGTAAGTTGACTGTTTAATTTTTTCTTGCTTTACTTTAACAGAAATGAGAGCTCAGTGTTTTTTATTAAGAACTCACTAATGTTCAAAAACCAGAGAAGTGAAGCATCCAGCTATTTTACTGGCTGTAATTTGAACAGATAAAGCAGCTTAATTTAAATAATTCAGTTTTTTAAGGCAGTCAGGGTTTGAAACATGCTGTTTAAAGTAAGAAGTTCAAAAGTAACCTGGTGGTCGGCGACAGAAGTTTCTGCTGCTCGTTTTGTTTTTCTTCTCAGTCGTGTGGTTCAGCTCCAGCTACAAAAAGCTTCAATCGGGGCCATGGGAAAGGAAGAAAACGGACGAGGAAGAAAGGCTTTTTGGGGTCATCTATTTTAGCAGATGCAGGCTAAATCAGGACATGACGGTTGTAGTTAACCTACTTTGATTTATCTTCTGTAATTCTCTCTGCTCTGACAGGGTGTGGTTGGTGTTTYTCTTGGATGTTCTGTGAATTTAAAATGGTCTCCTATGAATATTATCAGCATTAAACACAGATTATTCCCCAAAAGCTGCAGCTCGATTTACTTTTCTGTCAGTAAAAAGACTAATTATATAGCCTGAAAGCTTTATTTTCTATGGAAATAGTTTTCTTGTTCAAATTTTGATTCACGTCTCAAAAGGTCAAACTAATAAATTAAACTTTTTTTTCAGTCAGTCCCCCACGAGACACAAACATCCATCAACAAGCTAAAAATAGCTCCATAGTTTTACTGTTGGCTTAAAAATATTTCCTCTTGTTTTATTTATGAGTCATCTCCAGGTTTTACGTCAATTCATCATCATCATCGAGGTAAAAGCTCTTCAGTGCAATAATAGGATTTAGTGAAGTTAAGTTGAAACAGAAATTATATGTTTATTCAAAAATTAGATCCAATCTGACATCTTCTGTTTCAAATATCTATCTTCATGCCATTATCCTCTCAACCATGTCGAAC
>NW_013952406.1:1869126-1871102 GCF_001266775.1 Austrofundulus limnaeus
GTTAAAGTATATGTTTATCATATAAAGTCTAATGTTACAACTAATCGGGGATCCCTTTAAATCCATTCTTGTTTGCATGCCCGGTCACCAGCACCTGTGCTTTTTGTATTTTTATGATGTGAGCGAACACGTTGGTCTCACTCATAAAAACTGTTGTTTCAAAACTACAGCCCTTTAAGAAGAATCTTGTCTGCCATCTGCTGGACACTTTTTGTTGTGCTCATATTTAGACGTCCTATTTTGCAAATGCTGCCTTTTTGAAATTTGGTATGCTTGTTTGTCTTTGTGTCTATTGTGTGTAATGATGTGATTGTGATGCTATATTTCTGAGTGTTTTATGTGCTGCAGAACAGGAACTTGCTGTAAAACAGCAATTATGCTGAGTCAGGCTTGATTTTTAGTAATCTTTCCCTGTTGAATCAATAAATCAAATCAAAGATGCCATTTTTGCCCCAAAGATTAGCTACAAAGAAAGAAAAAAAGACAGAAAAGTGATTATTTATTGTAAGAGACTTAAAATGTTCCCCAAATGAAGTAGAAAAATGCTTCAGTATAAATATGGTAACGTTTTAAACAATGATAATGTTCAGTCAGAGAGAGCTGAGGTTGAGGATTAGCTTCAGTGTTTTTCAGTCAACATTTGCAGAATTTATTTTTGGGTCAGTTGGCTGTCGGCCATCTTGAACAGGGTTGATTCCAGAAGTTAATCAGCTCATTTTCTGCAAATTGAATTGCATATTCTGCGAACATCAAACTGTACCAAATTTTTACTTTTGATTTTCTGGTTCTTTATGATTCAAAAGTTCCAAAACCTCAAGTTAAAGGTCACATGCTCTGGATTCAGAGCTCATTCCTGGTGAACAGGCAGTCCCATCACTTCTGACAACTTATAAAAAACTATTCACTCTGAAAATCTGCATTAAAATGAACAAGGTAAAGATTTGTTCTCAAACTTTAAGTCACCATAGAAACATGTCCAACCTTTCAATCATCCGTTTGTTGACGCTGAAAGCCACAGAACAGTCGAAGCAATTTTCTGTTCTTAAGAGGATCCATTTTTCTGCTTTTATCTTCACTTTATAAATGAGGAACACGACAAACAGAACAGGCGGGGTAATTACAGACCACTTCAGAGGCTGCTCTGTGTAAAAACTGCAAACACACAAACCTGCAGGCTGACAGGACACGAGTCAGCTGTGCTGCAGAGATGGAGACTTAAAAAGGAAATCCAGCAGAAAGTTGAAAAGCTTAACGACCTTCAGCTGAGAGGAAAGCAGCTGAAATGTTCAGGATCAACCTGACCGGTTAGAACTCCTGATGGAGTCTACAGAGACCTGGAGCTGAAACTGAATTTTAGGGGCATTCTCAGCCTGTTTTATCAAATGTTATGAACTTTTGCTGCAAGATAAAGCCTTAAATCAGAAGGAAWTTTTCATTTTAATTCTCAGTTTGGATCGTTTAGTCTCAGTTTCAAACTCTTTAGTGAAACAATTGGTTTTACTGGAATCAACCCAAAGATGGATTCTTTGACATTAGTAAAAACAAAAAAGTGCAAGTTTTACAAACATTGAGMCAATTTTGTGCATTAGTCAATATCTTGCAGTACTCAGTGACACATTTGACCAAAACATTAACGCAAGGTATCAGGTGATAATCTCCCCAGTTTTGAAAACTGATTTATGATCTTTAAATGCTACACAAATGACACAAAAAGAAAATTCAATCTTTACATGCAGAACTTGCAGACGRGTAATCCGTGTGCATTGCCAATGCAATGTACACTATWGTTTTCCTGTTTCTATTTATTATTATCAGTGTGCATTGCCAATACAATGCACACTATTGTGATTCGTTTCCCATCCAAGTCATCTCAACTTTGCCATGCTTCTCCTTCTGCGTACTTTGTCCTAGAGCTGCCATTGTAATTTATATCTGTAAAGCCCCTGTGCCAAATGATGGCAATGCCTTTTGGTGCC
>NW_013952406.1:1873000-1875655 GCF_001266775.1 Austrofundulus limnaeus
CGCTCACACTGAGGACCTATCCACGTCATTTACCCAGAATGCTTTGTGTGTAAATAAAATGGCTCCGTCAGTGATAAAATATATTTTTAAAAATTTAGTTAACTAAGCAGCCTACAGTATTTTTAGTCTTTATTTTACAGTTAAATGTTTGTCAAATAAAGTCCAATGTTACAACTTATCAGGGATCCCTTTAAAGCCTCAGCCAGCCCCTAAAGTTTCATCTGATTCAGCTTTTAAGTCATGTGCAGCTCTTTGTTCATAGTTAATGAGCTCCAACATGTTCAGCAAATGTCAACCAATTCATGCAGCCAAAGCAGAGAGGAGAGCAGCTGTTTGAGTGGGCCAGCAGCAGAAAAATCAGCCTGAATAATCAGCTCGACACCAGAACAGACAAGTGCAACTGAGCAAAACTGAACTCATTTTATTGGGTCGAYACATAAAATAAAATCACTTTGATTAAATTTACAACCACGTTGAATCACATGAACAAAAAAACTGCTCTGGAACTAAAAAGACCCAATTCTGATATGAAAACCATTTCTCCTGCAGATGTTCAGCTGGTCACCGGCGCAGCCTCGGGAGCCTCCACAGGACGGCTCTGCTTCACCTTGAACAGGTCCCGCAGGTTGACCTCGGGGTCCACRTGGTGCGGGATCTTCCTCTCGTTGAAGAGGCCCGACAGGTCGGCCTCCACTTTGGAGCGTCTGGAGACGCACATGCGCAGCGTGAAGAGGCGGCGCAGGTTCTCCTCCACAGACGGCTGCTGGCTTCCATTCAGACGCTTCTGCCAGGGTTTCTTGGGCTTCCTGCGTTTCTGGAAAACACGCAGAGAGAATCTCAGCAGGTTTAAAGAAATCAGATTTCTTTAGATTCGTGTGGATTTACCCTCAGAGCTGCGGCACTTGGATCATGGCGAAGGAGGTGTCTGTCCATGCTCTCCTGTAAATTCAAATGTTTATAATCAGTCGTGCTTTTTAAGTTACTTTAACTTGCGCGTTTTTACTCACCCGCATTGCAAACGTGCGTGGGCAGCCGGGGAAGGAGCATTTGTACTTGAGGAGCTGCAGGTGAACTTTGCGGATGTGGTGCTCCAGGTTAAAGGTCGTGGAGAAATAGGCCTGGCACTCGTCTCGGGGGCACATCAGCACGGGCTTCAGGGACGCGTGTTTCCGTTTGTGCTGCCGGAGAGCGTCYGCCTTCTTGAACACCTTCTTACATACCGCGCACGTGAACGTGGCTGAAACAATAAAGATCTGCATCAGCTAAAACCGAAGATATTTGGAACGTTTCACACCGTGAGGTGCAAACATTTACCTGCATGTTTGGTCATGTGCTTCTGAAGCTTGCTCCAGGTGTGCTCCAGCACCTGACAGTTCGGATGATGGCATCGGTAACCTGCAGAGAGGAGTATTACAGGTTCTTGTGGTCTAATCTGAGAAAATCATTTTAGACCGTCAGCAGGGGCGGAGCTAGACTTTTGTGCTGGGGGGGACACAAACAAAAGCACTCGATTTGAAAATTCAAACGGCCACCATATTTCAAAATTACTTTTTCAGCAGTTTTAAAATAGAAATTTGTGGTCAGAGCAAAGGAGCAGAAAAACATGCTAAAAGCTACTTAACCTCCTATTCAGCCATTTTTAGACATACAAAACTGAAGATCAGTGTAGAAGTAGCCAAAAATAATCTTAACCAAATTCAAGATTACCACAGCTAACTATAATTCTGCTATTTTAAGACTTAATAGCCAATAAACTTGTCGATGCTAATACCAAATTAAGCTGACCAGTAATGCTAATTTTACAAAAAGCTATAATTCAGCCATTTTTAGACATACAAAATGGAAGATTGTAGAAGTAGCCAAAAATAATCAGCCAAATTCAAGATTACCACCCCAGCTAACTAAGTAGGGATGTTGACATTTCGTCAGCAGCTGCTGCCATTTTCTTCCCAAACTGCAGTGACCAGATTTTGTAAGGCTGCTCGGTGCGTTTGCTTGTAATTTCCTCCTGCTTCGTTATTTCTATGAATTTCAACAAATCGGGCTGCCGTCAGGTAGTTAGCTACAGCCTCGTCTTCGAGCTTTTAATTTGTTGATGCGTTTTGAAGAGACACTTTTTTTGAAAAGAGGATCAAAGTAAATCACCCGAGTTTTTCTAGTGACCCCTTAAAGAGATAAGCTGCCATGAAGAACATTTATTTTATCTGCCCTTGTTCCAAATTTGATAATGATTTGAAACGTTGAAGTATGTTTATTTTAATCCGGAGTAGCGCTTGTTGCAAAGTGTTTTGATGCTCGTCTTCGTCACCTGACACATTTAASACGCTGTCATTGGTTGAGGAGCTTTGTTTACAAAACAGATGTCCACATGGTTTTTAAAATGTTTGAATTTCCTTACATTCTAAGACATTAAGTTGCTTTGATGCTACAGTTTGCCTTGTAATGTTATTTTACACCTTTTCTGCTACTTTTGAATTGGCTATTATTAAGTTTTTAGTTTTTTAGAATACAAGAGGCTTCCTACAAAACCAGAATGGGAATCTTTTCCTAAAATTTCATGGCGATATCTTGAACACTGAGGAAGTTATGAGCAAAATTAGAAAACAGCAGGTGAAATGGTCACATTGGGCCTCATGCAAGAACATGTTCGTATTC
>NW_013952406.1:1875731-1879609 GCF_001266775.1 Austrofundulus limnaeus
TATGTTTCCTGCCTCAGATACAAGGAAGTGTCCATTCATTCATGAAAACGACAGCGATAATAAAAAAGAAAAACTTTACAAGTTCAGATTGAAGTCCGTCTGTAAATCTGTCATTTTTAGCAGGTCAGCTGTGGAATAAAAAGAGCTGCTTAAAGTATAAACAACTGTGTTAAATCATTTTCATTTATTCAGAAGACAGCGCTGCGCAAGAAAAGATGAGCTGATTTCACCTAAACAAACATCAATAACGTCCCTCATACTTCAGATAATCACGATTTTGGTGTTATTTTGTATGGTTTGAAATGTTCTTTTGGAATCCACTGTCAGATTTAATATTGGTGTAGGATTAAAAATTTATCCACATCCCTACTATAATTCTGCTATTTTAAGACTTGGTCACCAATAAACATGCCAACTGTTGATGCTAATCCCAAATTAAGCTAACCAGTAATGCTAAAGGGCTACAATTCAGTCATTTTTAACAGCTGAAATTTTAAACGGTACTATCAGAACAATCTTTAACCAAATCTAAATTTAAAAAAAACTAAGACCCCCACCCATTATTTAATCATTTGGGGGTGGCAGCTGCCTCCCCTAGCCACCCCACTTGCTCCGCCCCTGTGTGTCAGACTCAAAGACCAAACCTGCATGCTTCTTTTCATGAGCTTTACGAGCAGTGTGAGAGTCAAACGTAGCRGCACATCCATCTTTGGAACATCTGGGAACCAGAAAATAAAGTTTGTTTCATTTAATAAACCTACTCATGAGATTGAGATTAAAGCTCAGCATATTTCCTATTAAGCTAGAAATAAAACCTTTTGTGGACGTACTTGAACTTTGCAGCCACACCGTGCTCCTGTAGGTGCAGCTTAAACAATCTGCGCTTTTTGAAGGTTAAGGAGCAGTTGGGCTGGCTGCACTGAGGAGAGAAAAAATATTCAGATGGTTTAAATGATGCTCTGTTGCCATCTGGTGGGTGAAAGCTCTTTGAGACGAACCTKAAACCTGTTTTTGTCTCCATGAGCACAGAGGGCGTGCCTCTTCAGCTTGTCTGCGTAGAAGAAAGTCCTCCCACAGCTGGAGATCTGGCATCTGGAACAAACCAGTGGTTAGACTCAGGTCTGAATGCATGAAGCCGTGTGAAACCAGAACATGGACCTACTGGAACTTCTTGACTCCTCTGTGCAGAACCATGTGGCGGCTCAGGTGGGATTTTCTCCTGAAGCTTCGACCACAACCAGCAACTGTGCATGGACACGGGCGCTGTGGACACACAGGTTAAAGAGTGACATTCTGWGAAATAATTCATTTTATTTGGGTGCAAACTAGGGTTGGGCATAATCGTATCGTGTGCAATTAATTGTCAGAAAAACAATCGATTAATTTTTGGCACTTGACAATTAATATGATTAATGCCAACAGGCTGAGTCCACTCGCTGCTCCTCTCCGCTTCATATATAACAAACATTAAAAAAAGTTCTGTAACTTATTTATCAACACAATTTAAAATTTGATGTATAGCCTGAAGTCTGTAATTTTGACACAATTTGGAACAGATTTTTATGAAGAGCAAATCTTTCCCACTAAATTGGTCATGTGACTATGAAATAAGGGTGTCCAGGGACTCTAATAGTCATCGGTTAAACACCACGATTAATCGTGATTTATTTTTTTTTTGCCAATATTGCCCAACCCTAGTGCAAACTGATTCAACTTAATTCATGTTTTAACTAAAAATTTGAAAGTTTCATGGCAACCTTGAAAAATGTGGAAATTTTGCCAAGTTTTGTGAGAAGAGCTTTTCTAATTTAGTGGAATACCAGCATGTTAATTATCATATTTTAAAGTAAATTTAGCTCAGATGAATCATCTTTGCATAATTACATTTTAGTGTTCTTTCAACTGAAATAATTTAACAAAACCACTTCAACAAATTTATTAACTGTAAATGGCAGAAAAGCTGGACTGCTTACAAAGTTGTTCAAATGTGGTGCCATGGAAAACTACCATAAAGCTGAGCTGCATAAATTACCGTAAAACTGGAAAAACGTGCGCAAGTAAAATCCCAAAATCTCTTCTTGCGCAGTTTTTAATTTTTCACCGGAACTTCCGTGTTCGAGTGGCTGCAGGTAGGCTAGTTATTTGACCAAAAATCCATTCAAAAACGGCCTACTTAATAAAATTGGATTTATCCGCATTAAAAAGTGTTTATTATTCAGTCTTACTGCTCCGGTGTGCACGGTCTCGTGTTCCTTTAGTTTCCACTGCCTCGAAAAAGTAGCTCCGCAKTCCGCGTGCGCGCAGGTGAGCGTACGAGGCTTCCCGCCACGGACCCCAATCATCGTCGTCGCCCGATATCTGAATTTTATTTTTTATTTATTTGTTTTTTTAAATATATAAATGTGAGAAGGCCGCCGCCTATGGAGCGCCTCATTTATAGCCTCTTGGGAGCAATTAGTCGTTAATTGACAACATCCAGTGACCAGGAGGTGAGTCAGACTTCAGAAGCTGAAACTAATTACCCTAATTACCCAGAAGCCATTGCTGCAGATGACACAGAGTTTGAATAATTTTGCTAATGTCTGTTTGACGTTATAAACTCGTACAGTATTATTTTTTTCAGGTTTTAACATCTGTCAAAAATCCCTTTGGCTATTTCTGGTATACATTTATCTAATTTTCTTAATTATCCGTGATAAATAAACTCGTCCAAACTTGGTAAAAATTCATGCAGCATGGCTCAGGTGCAAAAGTGACAAAAATGCATCTCTTTAACTGAGCTCTTTTTTTACAATAAAATAAAAATCACAAGTCTTTTTTTTTTCTAAAATATGTTTTCATGTCAAACGATTGTTTATTCCCAAAATTTTAAGATCTATTTCCAAACTAGATCCCAACACTAAATCTGTGAAATAAATCCGATTTGTTCTGTTTAGTTTGAGCTGCGGTGTGATGCGGACATGTGGCCACCAGAGGGCAGTGTGACCGAAAAGTTCCGCTTTCAAAAGATTCAGTTCTCTCTTTAAAAGGTAAGTAAAGCAGTACGCTGTAATTTACAAATAGTTAAATTATTTCTATCAATTTATGTATTTATGAAATAGATCATTATGGAAAATGCGTACTTTTTAAAATTGCATCCCAGCCACAGCCGTAAAAATAAAACGATTGAAAATGTTTTTGGACACTGAAATGATGTTCATTTTAAAATAAATTAAATAAAGTTTTAGAGATGAAACATCTCAGCAATTTGTTTGAGTGAAAGGGCACAAATATCACATTTATCCTCTTCCTCCACCTCTTTCCTTTATCTTTTCTCCCTCTTAAAGGGGGGTAAATGAAATATTCAGAGGGGGCAGGCACCGAGCCTCCATTAGCGGTGTCGCAGGAAGAGTTCACTGCATCGAGGAGCCCAAACCCTGCAGGTTAGAGAGCTGAGGCAGCAACACTTTGAGCTCTGCAGAGCTCGTTGGTAATTCCCATTTACAGGAACCAGTCAATAAGGAGGTGGTGCACTAAGAAATCCTGCCAGATGTGTCTTGGTTTCTGAGGTATCAGCACTTTGCAAAGTCCTAAAAGCTTTATTTGAAGTTACTTAAATGGCGTTCTGCTGCGTTCAACTTTAACAATCCCAACCGATATGCAGCAAGAAACACGTCTCCGTCAGAACTGAGGGGCAGACTGGGGTGGTGGTCCCCCTGTTTAAAAAGGGGGACTGGAGGGTGTGCTCCAATTACACGGGGGTCACACTCTTAACCCTCCCTGGTAAGGTCTATTCGGGGGTCCTGGAGAGGAGGGTCCGTCAGATAGTCGAACCTCAGATTCAGGAAGAGCAGTGTGGTTTTTGTCCTGGTCGTGGAACACTGGACCAGCTCTACACC
>NW_013952406.1:1880679-1881801 GCF_001266775.1 Austrofundulus limnaeus
CTGGGCCTCCCTTCTGAAGCTGCTGCCCCCGCGACCTGACCCCTGATAGGCGGAAGAAAATGGATGGATGGATGGATGGATGGATGGATGGATGGATGGATGGATGGATGGATGGAGTAGTGTACCCTCAGACCCCCCTAGAACTGCTTCGGTCCACAGCTGTTATCATGAACAGGTGTTCCTCATTGTTGACAGCAGATGTTGGCAGGTTTGAGGCGGACTCCTGTTTTTCTCTTTTAAATTAATTATATTTAATTTGAACTAAATAAACTGGTATCTAAAGTTAAAAAATGATGTCAAAAACAAAACTCTTCAATCTGGGATGTGAATGGATGTAAATTAGCAGTGAAAATTGCACAAAGGAAGCACCACCTAAAATCCTGCCTATGAGCCACATTGGCTTCTGTTTGGAGGTACAGACATTTAATGGTGATAAATGAGGCTAATCGATGCATTTGATGAGCAGCTTTTGGCTGCTATTGACCCTTAAATTCTGTTTGTAAGAATGGACTTCACTATAGCGGACTCTGATTTTGCATTTCAGTTTCAATAAATGACAAAAACATCTATGAAAAGCATCATAACCTGTTTGTGCTTCATTTTAAGTGGATTACTGGACAAATTTGAAGGAATCTTTTAGAAAGGACTAACTTTTGGAAGCAATCCAAGATGGCCGTCATATGAAACACAAAATATGCTTTAGCTCGTCTCAGTTTTACAGATAATAGAATGTGGTGTAGGGTCATCAACACTCTGAGAACAGATTGTGTGAGGAATTTTATTTTCAAGGTGTGATCAAAAAGTGACATCATTTCTCAACAGATATAGGGGTGACATGCATTCCTTCAAGACGGATGAATGAAAGAGCAAAGCTGTAAAGTTTTTGTTGTAAAAATCTAAATCATACAGTTGTCTTTCAGGGACAATCAAAGGCAGGGATGAGTCAGGGTGGGGCTTCCTTCATCAGGGGAACACCTGAAYCCTCCGCAGAGCTGCAATAATGATCCGTAATGACAGAAACAGGTTTTTTTCTTCATTCAGCCTCACTTACAAAACCTGAATGAACCTGTTTGCCCCTCAGACCCCCGACTTCAAAGTGTTCTGCGGGGCCTGTCGCACCCC
>NW_013952406.1:1882111-1891234 GCF_001266775.1 Austrofundulus limnaeus
GAGAGAGAGAGAGAGAGAGAGAGAGAGAGAGAGAGAGAGAGAGAGAGAACACGAACCGCCTTTGCGGAGCGATGCGCGCTCTCCCGCGCCTCTCCGACCAGTCTCTAGGCCCGGATCGATTCGCCTCTCATCGGCCCTGACATGCAAACCCAAAGTGTCCGCCGGAGCAGAGAGGGCGAGGGGTGGTAGAGAGAGAGAGGAGGGTGGGCAGAGATGAGAGGACACGCATCATCAGTTTAACTCTGGAGCCTCGCCACCATCTCTGCTGCTGCTGTGTGTGTTTTTTGATCCGGTTCCTCCTCTCCACCTGCCGGGTTCTCGCGCCTCCCGATGCTGTAAACCGGGGGAATATGTGAGGATCATGCTGGCGGTGTGGTGCTTCATGGTCTTTGCTGCAGTGGGCGAGAGGCTTGCAGTCTCAGGTAAGCGAGAGAGAGAGAGAGGAAGAAGGGAGGGGGGGGTGAGGGGGAGCACCCTGTTCGTTTTCTTTGGCATCCACAATTTTTCCCCCCGGAGCAGCACTTTCCTAACATYGGATTTAATGTTTGTGCCGAGCAGCTCTCTGCTGCATCAACAGATTTCCACTGCAGCCTGTGAGAGTGAAGTTAAAAGCACCAGAGCAAGGAAATCTGCAAACTTAATCGTGCTGCAGATTTAAATCCATGTATTTGAGCTACATGAGCACCTATAGAAGTGTGGCATAACCGCCTAAACGAATACCCATCAAGACACTAATTACACCCTTTTAATATCTCAGAATAGTGAGCGGTGTGTTAAATTAGGTCACCGAATCATATTAGACAATAAAGAAGTTGCTGCATGATCAGACTGATCAGCCTGTCGTCGGTACATTCCAGGTGCAGATGGAGGCATGTGGGACTGGTTCGGCCCCTCCGGCCGGCTGGACGGTTGGGAAACTGCGACTGAGGTTGCTTATCCCAAACGTCTGGTGCAGCAAGCCGAGTCCGAGGAGGAAATGGCTCATGACTACTTAAACACCCGGGTGAGGAACGGCACCGGGGACGGCTCGGTGAGTTGTCGTACTCCGTAGGACAAACTTCCGCCCTCTGCCCTCTCAGCTCATCACAGTCCTGTTTGTGTTTGCTCTGTGAATTCTCRCCCACTGCAGGCTTAATTTGGCATCAAGGGATACCCAAAGTCAAGGAGTCTCCCTGTTGTTGAAAATGAAGGATTAAAACACGAAACCCAAAAACTCAGATTTAATAGTTTTTATTTTTGCTGCATGCTCTGCAGGGTAACCACTCTTTCTCATCTTTTAATTTTTTCCCGCACTCCTCAAATCTGTACTTTAGAAATTAAACAATGTTTRGTGTTTGTAGCAGCTCCAGTCACTGAGATTCTGACTCATTTAGCTGCTGAAARTACCCTTGATTGTCCACATTGTATCAGTATGGCAAGCAGTTTGTGTATTTATTCAATATCCTTGATATCAAGTGTCCTTTTTGCCCAGTAGTTGGTGACTACAATGTAATAGTTTTGTGCACTGGTTCAACAAGCACTCGGGTTGGAACATAGTTTATAATAATCAACTATTTTTACACAGGTAGTTTTAAACCAGGGGTGGACAGTCTTGGTCGTCGAGGGCCCCAGCACAGCCCTGCAGCCCTKTTTTACTTGTTCTTCTGCTCTACACACCTGGTTTGAATGAATGGGGGATTATCAGACTTGTGCAGAACTTGGAGGAGGTAATTCAATGACTGAATCAGGTGTGTTTGATCTAGAACGCATGCGAGCCCAATGGCGGTAGCTGCGCGGCGTAGCTAACGCTAACCGTATGAGCTCACCTGAAGGAAAGCTGGCGGAGGCCACAGCGATACGACAAACTCCTCCAGCAGATAAATCTACTCAGCCCAGAATCCACGATGCTCTCAATGTGTCCTTTATGAGCGACAAAAGAAGATGATGGGATGGAGCCTGACAAGTGTCACCTATTATATTAATCATTATCGGCTAAATGTCGCAATTAATCGTTTTTGCCCATACTGCCCAACCCTACTTTTATGACCTCTGAACCAAACTAGTCAATAACTGCAACCAAAATGATCACTATTAGGCTTATTATGACTCCCGCACGCGAAGCGAAAGCGGGAGTCATATTGTTTTCATACTTTTTTTTTTTTGGTTTGTTTGTTCTTTTTTCTCCGGAGATTTTTGGTCAACTGTAGCACAAAAACAGCTGCACCGGTCAACATGAAATTTGGCAGGACTGTAGATGAGTCTGACCTACATTGCGCCAGCCAACAGTTTTACGATAGACCCCATTTTTGAGGAGGGGGCTCCTTTCAAAGACTTGGTGTCTGGACATGCAAAAATGCTAATAACTCAGAAACTGTTCAACATAGAAGCTTCAGATTTCTTTGGTTGTTTAGCTCTGATGAAGCTCTATCCATCAGGCCCACCAATCAGTCCCCCCCCGACCCCTAATTTATCTGAAAAAGGGGTATCTGGACATACAAAAATGTTTTTTGCTCAAAAACTATAAAACATAGGAGCTTCAGATTTCTTTGGTTGTTTAGCTCTGATGAGGGGCTATCCATCAGGTCAACCAATCCCCCCACCCCCAAAAAAGACCCCTACCCAAACCACCATAATTTTGGGATGCACCTAGTAGCATGACATTTATTAGGAATAAAGACTTCTGAGTTCTGGTGCATTTGTGCGTGCGGGGGTCATTAAGTTACCGCTATGCTGTATCTAGTTTTTAGTCTTATTAGTTGTGCACATAGCCAACTTGACTAGAGGCTAAATTTAGTCTATTAGTGCACCTAACTGGTAACTAGTTCACCAGTAAACTGAAACTGTTCTGCAGCTGAGGAGTTGAGACTTTTTTGGTGGAATAGGGTTCCTACAAAATGTTAGCTAAACTGATGCCTATTAGGCCAAATTTACTAGCACTAGTCAACTAAATTGGGTCTTACTAGTTCATTAGTACARGTTAAAATGTCTAGTTGACTAGGATTTTTGGATGAACGAATTAATGTTTCTAAAATTGTCAACTGCTGGATATCAAATCTATGAAATGCGAGTGTTTCCGGTTAGCAGTTTGAGTCGTAGTATTAGATCGGCACAGCTCGGCTAAATTTAGACAAACTCTGTCCTCTCGTCGGTCTTCTCATAAAGCCGAGTAGATGACAAATCTTGAAATATGCCTCTGTCTCTTTAAGAACCTCCTACCGTTTCCAACACTCCCACTTCAGCATGTCTTCACAGCAATGCTTCAGGGGAGGGGTGCTCTGCGTGGGTGGGACGTGAATGTAAGAGTAGTGCACTGAAAATATTGACCAGTAAGATCAAAATGAAATGAAATGTCCATTAGTTAAAGCTTTGTTGGCTTCAGTGTGATTTAAATCTGTGTTTATCAGCCAGTCGTTACTAAAACGGTTTGTTTTACGCAGTTTAAAATGTTTGCACGCGTTCTGCCACCATCTCCTCACGACCCATCCTGAAATATTCTGACATTGTTCGATCATCCACCCTGACACCCCACACCCCCCACCCACCTCCACGTCCATTATTCAGTGGTCTGTTGAAGTATGTTCCCCATTAAATATGAAGCAGGTCTGTGTGAAAAGTGCAGCAAAGAGGTTTGAGMACCGTCCCTTCTTCTTCTGCCTCTCTCATCTGACGGAGTTAAACGTCAGGAGGAAGCACGAGGCGCGTCATCGTCACGTGACGGCTCCGATGAATAATTAAGAATACGTGGAAAAGATTGCAGCTGCACCGGTTTTTAAAAGGCCGGCCTCTGCTTCGGCTTCCTCGCTTGTCAAAATGTGCTGCGGTCTTGTTTTTTTTTTAATTTTTTTTTATTCAGGGTGTTTGAAACATGAATAAATTTAGGAGCAGCAGGTCAGATGATCAAAGGATGACACAACATTTTTATCTCATTTTTTGCCTGCTTGTTGTCAGCTCTGGGAAATTTTGGTCCTGTGAGTTTTACAAAAGATTATCTGTATATTTAACTAAAATTAGCTCATTATTATGCAAGGTAAATATTCAAATGAATTATAAACTTTTCAACCCCTGAATGAGATCCAGTTTTTCTGTTATAACTCTGCTAACGAACACGTTTTGTCGTGTTGAAACAGAATGCAAGTTTTACTTTGGGTTCCAGGTTATATTATTTTTTGCAGGAATGCTAAAATTACATGGATTTCTCAAGAAAAAGCAGTGAATATGATACAAAAAACAAAACCATTTGATGGATTCGGACAAAAAATGTTGTGTTTTCAGAAAGGTTTTTGCTTTGTGGTACAGTTTATTCCTCTTTCTGTTGTTTATTCTTGCAGCTTTAATATCCATAATGTCTCTAAGTTTCTCAGTGAAGCTGCAGCCCTGAATGTTAGGGTTATGAAAACTGATTAAGCAAAAAACAAAACAAAAAAAAAACTGATCTAAATCTGCCTGTCTGCATTCCCAAACAGTAGGTTAGATCATAAATAAGTGTCTGATAAAATGAGAACAAAGAGAGCTGAGGTTTAGATRAAAAATAAAACAAYGTCCAGTTTTTCCAGCTGCACACAAAATTATAAACTTTTGGAAACTCAGCTCTGGTTGTTTGGTTGCAAAAACTCAGATCCTACYTGAAAAGTTGCTTATTTTTACCATCTGGTCTCACAGAAAGAACTACAGTCTGCATCGACCAGTTGTTTACAGTTTGTTAGAMTCCTCAGATAACTAAACTAAACGTGAGCTAAGAACTGATCTAAAGGTACTTTGTGTTCCGTTTGATTTCATGACGAATAATCGAAGAAGAATTTTGACATTTACTTGGTGAGCTGCCTGGAGGATGATGTAAAACGTGGGAGTTGGAACTGGCAGGCAGAAATTCAACTTCAGATGTGATTTTTTATTTTATTTTATTTTTGCTGTTATTTGTCAGACTTTCCAATTTCCCAGTTTTGTTTAAAAATTGCAACGTTTGATGCGAAACTTGGAGAAACTCTTCTWAATGATGATGTTTCTCAGATTGTTTTCTCAGTTTCAGCTCCTTTATTTGTGCCAACTTAATGAACAAATCAGAAAATGGTCCCATTTCTTAAACCCTTACAGTTTAATTAGCCTAATATTTTATTTGCTACAATAAACTATGGGGTGCCAAGTGAAAAATGAAATGTTAAAAACTTTCACACAATTTTCATTATTTAGCTCACTGTTCTTACATTTAGCTATATTTACTAAATGTTCAATTTAAACGTTAAAAAATTGTTTAGATAATAAATCCAAATCTAAATGTTTAAATCTAAATGTAAAAGTTAAACTTTAAATGTTGAAGTTCACATTTAGGTATTTTGGAAGAGAATGCAGCTTTTGCTGTTATGATGTCATCATTCTGAGACAGTAGCAACAGCTAGCGCTCCGATGCAGCTATCAAACTTGCAGTTATGGCTGGTGTCTGAGCTGCACTTCAAATCACACATATTGTTTTTATGAATTGAATTTAGATTTTAAATGTTATCTTTAGCAACATTAGCWGTGGCTAGTAGTGGCTAGCAGCAACCATTGTTGATGTTTGTTGCAGAATGATGACTCCATCCTGGTTATCTGATGCTAACTTTTGCTAATGCTAACTTCTGCTAACCACTACTAGTTGCTGCTAATGTTGCTGAAGATAATATTTAAGATCTAAATTMCAAATGTGTTAATAAAAACTATAAAGGTGGTACCTGTGGTCCAGCAGACTGAAGTGCAGCTCAGACACCAGCCAGAACTGCAAGTTTGATGTCTTGTAGGCTTTAGCTGCACTGGAGCTAGCGGTTGCTATTGTCTCAGGATGATGATGTCATAACATGAGCCGAACACCCACTTCAACGGCTGCGTTCCATTCAAAAATACCTAAATGTGAACTTCAACATTTAAAGTTTAACTTTTACATTTAGATTTTAACAATTAGATTTAGGATTCAATATTTAAATATATTTTTCAATATTTTATTTTACACTTGGCGCCCCATAATAAACAACCACCAAATTAACSAGGTGATTGAATTCTTTTGTCAGTCGCCACAAATGAATAAAACAGTGGAACAAGGGTGATGGTGTCGGAGCACCCACAATCCCTCAGCCTCTCTCCAGTCATGAGAAATCTGTTGTTTGTGCTCGCTGGAGGGAATCATTTCTGGACAGCGATGCGTTTTATCGTAAAAGCCCAGTGATTCACTGCAGCCTGGTTCCTCCAGACTGAAATCAAAGCCACGTTGGCAGCGCCGGGGCTGCCGAGGAGACATAATGTTTAGTCTGGAGTGGATTTCTCTCTGTCCCTTTTGTCTCCTCACCTCCTCGGAGCTGGCACCTCTCCACGAGGGACATCAGCACGGCTCTGCTAAATTTAGACGAAGCCTGTCCTCCCGTCGTTCTGTCAAACCCGGCCTCTTCTGAAGCCGAGGCAGATATCAAACAGCCGTGACTCTGTGCAGCCAGGGTTGATCGATGAGGGCTCCATCAATCGTGGGGATATTTCAGCAGCTCAGACGCTTTCAGGCCGAATTATTCATGAGAATTCATCAAAAATCATAGGAGCTTTAATCGAGTGACACGCTCAACCAGAATGCTTTCACATTTGTTTACAGCCTGTCTAACTGTTTTTATTCATTCGTTTATTTTTCTCCCTTCAGCCTGTTCACCTGGCCCAGAGCTGTTTTCAGGTGGAAGCCTTCGGACGCACCTTCACTCTTGACCTGGAACTAAACCAGTTAGTATCACCGGATCTGTTCTTCGCTACATGCTTGTCATCAGCGAGAGCTCCTAATTTACTGCAGCTGTTCTCATTAGCACCCCCCCCCCCCCCAAAAAAAAAGCTCTATTACACAAATGCACTTAGCGCCTCTATTATACTACATGACAAGATGGGGAATACCAATGTGGCATTCTCCCAGGCGCACACACACACACGTTTAATAACACAACACACTAATAGTTTCTGTAAGTCTTTATGGAATACATTTGAGGTGAAACCTTGGGTGGAAGATATCCTAGATTTAATGATGTCTGATTTGAAATATGCCGATGTCTGTCCCTGAGTTTTTTTTTTTGTTTTTTTTTTTGCAGCCACCTGCTGTCATCAGAATATGTGGAGCGACACTTTAATCACTACGGCAGACCCTTACAGTCCCTGGTAAGATTTTCAGCGTGGGGTGAGAATACGGTGTGTGGTGACAAAGAGCCGCATGCAGCGGCCTTCAGATAAAATTCTGTGGAGCAAAGGTCTAAAATCTGTATTTTCCAGGCACATAGTTTATATCACAATCAAGTGATACCTTCAGTTGTTATGAAGTTGCTGTAAATATCAAAAATAAAATTTACTTTGCATCATAGTCTATCATAATGCCTTGAAATTGGCCTCTGTTTCTTTACGAACCTCCTGCCGTTTCAGATACTCCCACTTCAGCATGTCTTAAAAACAATCCTTTGTGGGAGGGGGGCTCTGTGGGGCGGTAGCTCAGCTGCAGACTGAGCTTCAGGGAGGAGCTTTATGTAAATAAGTGTTTTTCTTTTGTAAATGGGCGGAGCTTTGTGTAAATAGGTGGGGTTTTGTGTAAATAGGTGGGGCTTTGTGTAAGTAGGTGGGGCTTTATTTAAATAGGTGGGGTTTTGTGTAAATAGGCAGGGCTTTGTTTTAATAGGCGGGGTTTTGTGTAAATAGGTGGAGCTTTGTGTAAATAGGTGGGACTTTGTGTAAATAGGTAGGGTATTGTTTAAATAGGTGGGGCTTTGTGTAAATAGGTGGGGTATTGTGTAAATAGGTGGGGCTTTGTGTAAATAGGTGGGGTATTGTGTAAATAGGTGGGACTTTATGTAAATAGGTGGAGCTTTGTGTAAATAGGTGGAGCTTTGTGTAAATAGGTGGAGCTTTGTGTAAATAGGTGGGGCTTTGTGTAAATAGGTGGGGTTTTGTGTAAATAGGTGGAGCTTTGTGTAAATAGGTGGAGCTTTGTGTAAATAGGTGGAGCTTTGTGTAAATAGGTGGGGCTTTGTGTAAATAGGTGGAGCTTTGTGTAAATAGGTGGGGCTTTATGTAGATAGGCAGGGTTTTGTGTAAATAGTCGGAGCTTTGTGTAAATAGGTGAGGTTTTGTGTAAATAGGCGGGGCTTTGTGTAAATAGGTAGAGGTTTGTGTAAATAGGCGGGGCTTTGTGTAAATAGGTAGAGGTTTGTGTAAATAGGCGGGGCTTTGTGTAAATAGGTGGAGCTTTGTGTAAATAGGTGGAGCTTTGTGTAAATAGGCAGAACTTTGTACCAGCAAGCATTTAGGCAGCTCCACATGTCTACCACAGGAAGGATTTCAAGGATTTCTTAAACTCAAACATGAATGAGTTAAAGCAACACTCTGGGAATGTTTTTTGATGAGGAAATTACATTATAACATGATATACCCCCTCACTCACACACACACACACAAACACAATTTTAAATTCTTTATAAGGGGGAATAATGGAAGTTTTCTTCACCTGCTATCATCTACCTCTCCATAGGTTGGCAGCAGCAGTGTTAGTCAGAAAAATTGCACTGCCTAAAATAATTAACATAAATACAAAAAAATGTGTGATTTTTTTTAAAATTACAATTCAGTTTTGCCAAAATTTAACAACCAATCTGGCTCAATGTTGCATTTGCCTGTAAAATCTTTTGTTCCTTTCAAAATAAAAGCTTGGTCAGTCAGATAAATCCCTCATTCTGTTCAGAGTAGATATTTGTTTCAGGCATGTCTGAAGCGAAGCTTTTAATTTAGGCATTTCTTTGAAGATGAAGTTTTTAGATGTCTCATTGGTATTTTTAGAGTTTGTTCTCATCCTGATGGTTTGTCTATTTATAGAACGTGCATTTTGTGTTTTCAGCTTCAGAAGTAGGCTGCTATGCAACTGATGCTGCTGGTCTGCACGTTTCTGCATTTGTGGGTTTTATCAGGCGGTCGAAGCTTTTCTCGGACGGTCGAGACAAAAAGAAATCAACCAGAGAAAAGAGAGAGCTGGTAGTAAAACTTTACAGTGGTGTGTTTGCTCCCTGCTCTCCAGGATGATTTTTTTTACAATTTTTTTATTTTATGTATTATTATTATAATTATTTTTAAAAACATGTATCGTTCACTGCCCCTCGAGCACCCACCCAC
>NW_013952406.1:1892416-1895776 GCF_001266775.1 Austrofundulus limnaeus
CCCCCCCAACCCCACCCCCCACTGGGTTCAGTTCGACTCAGCTGAACCAGAATTTCTCCCCTCTCCTCGTGGCTGATCCGTAAATCCTGCACTCAAACTGTGGCTGCAAGAAAAGTGTGGATCTTCTCAGACCTTTGAGCCGTGCTTCCAAACCAGCTGARACTTGTTCCTGTCGTTCCCGCAGGGAGGGGAGCACTGCTACTACCAGGGCAGGCTGAGAGGCCTGCCTGAGTCCTGGGCTGCTGTCTCCACCTGCCRCGGCCTGTGGTGAGCTCACAGGAACATTTTACTTTTTATAAAATGCACCTTTATTTTCTTCTGAATTTGACACATTTAGCCATTTTGGTGCCTTGCAGCGGGATGTTCTCCGATGGTTTCTTCTCTTACGGAATTGAACCGCTTCACAACGACAGCAACAAGGTGAAGGTTTAGTTTTAGAAAATATCTGCCAAATAGAACATTTTGTACCAAGCTGTGGCTTTAGATCAATGTAAAATGATTGTTCATTGTCATAAAATGTGGGTAATTGTGTTTTTTTATCTGCCTGTTAGTAAAATAACTAAAAATAAATCTACTACTTGTACAACATCGACAAACTCTTGATGCATATTGTGGTTTGACTGTAACAATATTTAAAATTATAGAAATAATTACATAAAGCTGATGCATTTATCTGCAGTTCTGCTTGTTATTATGTTTATTTATTTCTTTTAGGATGATGGTGCTCACATAATTCGCAGGATGCCAGATATTAGACTTTCCCCGTACTGTCAAGGTACGCAGAAGTCCTTTAAAGCCCTCATTTTTATTTTTTATTATAACTCTTTAATATACAGGCATGATTGATTTATTCAAAAATAATAAAACAGTGTCATCTGTTGTTTATTGTTAATCAAATTAAGCAATTTTAGGACCAGTTAAGATGAAAAACAGATAAATTTTTTATTGCTTCATTTGTAATATAACCTTACAATCACATCACACTAAGACGGTTTTTATTTTAGTTTATAGAGACTATTAGAGCCACAGTGGAAAACAATATATAAACTTTTATTCTGACCTTTTTTTTAGATTTCTGAGGGAAAAAATGAGAATTTTGACGTTTATCTCAGAATTCAGAGGAAAAATGTCAGAATGTGGGAAATAAAGTAAAGTTTCACTGCAACCCTAAACTTCTGTAATTTTAATTTAGCATCTGATTTTAATTTGTTTTGTTGAGAAATTGCTCTTTACAGTGCTTTGATGAATATAACTGGTTGTGAAACAGAAACGTTTTAATAAATATATAAATATTTATTTTTATGTTAGAAAATCTTTACATCAGTCAACAAACATTTGGAGCAAAATGTAATTATTAAAAACAACATAATGTCCAGTAAAGTGACGTATAGTGTTTGTGTGTCCAGACTGTGCAGAGGACAGTGAGCAGGACAGCAGTGGAGGTGATGGTGACAGCGTCACAACTAACCGTACGAGGAGTCAACACCATGATGGGGTGCTGAGAAGATCCAAGAGATTTGTCAGGAAACCTTCCGTCCAAACTGAGACCAAATATATTGAGCTGATGGTGGTGAACGACAACGATCTGGTGAGTTTGTACATCTTGTCTTTTCCACTCCTGTTATTTTTTTATTAGGAAACAGAATATAAACCCAACATGGATCTGATGTATTGGAGCGTTAAAATCATGCAAATTAAATTTGAATTTTCTGTGAAAATGCAGGGTGAACGCTAAATGCCGAAAGATTTTTTGGGGAAAAAAAAAGATGGACATAAATGTTGTCATTTGTTGTAAAATTAGCAGAAAAATACCTGAAAGTTTCATCTTATTACTGCTTGATTCAGCAAACATGCTGTTTCTGCTTCTTTGTGCTAGATTAGCTTTATAAAAACATGTGATTTTAACTTAAAAAATGCTAAAATTATCTGAAATAGCTAAAAAGTTGCTTAAATTGCAGACAACAGCTGAAAGAAGCATAAAAAGTTTAACATGTAGGAAAGAAGCTGATAGAAATAAAAAGATTGAAACTAGCAGAACAGCTGAAAAGAGCAGGAAACATRGATGGCAAAACAGGAAAAAGCCCAAATTAGCTGAAATAGTTAAAAGACAGCTTAAATAGCAAATAAATAAATAACCAAAAAAGCTGGAAGGATCACAAAAACCATAAAATAGCAGAAAAAGCTGATAGAATACAAAAAATTTAATCAGCAGAACAGCCGAAAAGAGCAGAAATATAGCTGACTCATCAGGAAAATGCTAAAATTAGCTGAAATAGCTAAAAAAATGTTCAAATTGCAGACGGTTTCTGAAAGAATCATAACAACCTTAAAATAGCGCAAAGAAGCTGATAGAATAAAAATAAATAAATCAGCAGAACAGATGAAAATAGCAGAAAGATAGCTGAAAAATGCTAAAATTAGCAAAAAAGAAACTGAAGGAAGCTGAAATTAGCACAAAGAAACAAAAATAGGACCACAGGTTCTTCATTTTTAATGAGAAGAAAAAATGTTTGAAAAGGCTAAATATCTAAAAAAGTATAAAATGGTGAAAAACTAAAATTGTAGCAGGAATGTCATAAAGGAGCTAAATGTTTTGATGTATATAAACTGTTGAAATTGCACAAAATTTGCAGAAATGAGATCAGTATGTGCTGAAAAATGTGGGGGAAAAATGTAACCTAATAGTGTGAATGTTTGATAAAAATTCACACAATAAAGCTAAAACCTGCCCACATGATGGAATCCAGTAAATCAAAACATGTTTTTATTTATAGACACTCAGTCAATAAAAGCATTAGATTTATTTCTCATGTCTCTATGCATCTGAGTGTTTGTAACTGAGCCATCTGCGGGTGTTTCTCTGCAGTTTGTACAGCTGCGTCGCTCCAGCAGCCAAACCAAGAACTTTGCCAAAGCTGTGGTGAACACGGCCGATACGGTAAGAACCATGAAGCCTGCGGCCGCTCAGAACACAAACCTCCACTTCCACTCACCTCCGCCCGTCAGGTTGTGTGTTCTCGTTCGGGAAAAGGTCCGACCTCCCGACGTTCACGTCAGCCAAGCTGATGGGCGTCTTTGTGCTCCTCAGATCTTCAAGGAGCAGCTCAACACCAGGATCGTGCTGGTGGCTATGGAAACCTGGAGCTCTGAAAACATGATGCCGGTAGTGGAGGACCCGCTGGTGACGCTGCAGAACTTCATGAAGTACAGAAAGGACAGCGTCAGGGAGCAGAGCGACGTCGTCCATCTTTTCTCGTATGACAACCACAGACCAAGACATTTTATATATACAGCGGGTAAAATAAGTATTGAACACGCCACCATTTTTCTCAGTAAATATATTTATATTTTATATATTTA
>NW_013952406.1:1898594-1907955 GCF_001266775.1 Austrofundulus limnaeus
ACTCAAGTAAAGTACAGATACTCAAAAAATGTACTTAATTACAGTAATAAAGTAAAAGTACTTTGTTACTGTCCACCACTGAATAAGATTCAGTTTAAAATAAATAAAAACGTTTATCAGATTATTTTCATTGCATTGTGTTTGTGTTTGTGTGAGAAAGGAATATTAAAAATAAAAAAGACATTTGCTTTGAGATCTTTTATAGCATCTTTTCTAAAAGCTACACCTTCATCTGAAACATTTGTGCCACCGCCCTCTAGTGGCAGCACAAAGCAACAACCACAAATCTGTGCCAATATTAAAAAAGATTTCCCTCCCCGCAGTATGGAGGAGTGGGTGCCATGGCCATCACTTTGTGTCAGAGTCTCGGCCAGAACATCGGGATGAGGTGGAACAACGCTCGAACCTCAGCRGGTGAGTCAGAAAAAAAAGGACAAGTAAAAATGGAAACTGAATATGATTTATCCTAGCGGTGATGATGATATTTAGYAGATTTGTTCAGTAATTAGTTTGTTAGTTGTGTCTGCTACAAGAAAGAAGGAGTAAAAGTTAAATCACTGCTGCTGAGCTCAGTAATTGATGTTAAAGGACCATGAGGCACATTATTCAGTGTCAGGACCAAAGATCAATACTCTGAGGCCCATTATCTCCTCTATAGAAAGGCTTTGATTTTGTTTTGCAGCATTTACCTGTCAAAACGACCCAAGCACATTTTTAGATTCCTGAAACCTGGATCATCCTGATCTCATGAGTGGTTCCAGAGATATGCCTTTATTTGTCTTCCTAATCAGGATAACTCGTTTGTATTTGGTTTGAATCCCATTTTTAGTTTATTCTAATGAGAAATCGTTCATGTCAGTTTTTAAAAGGAAGCAAAATTTAAATATTAAAATTTACCAGCTGGGAAGAAAAACACTTCTAAGTTGCCTGGAAAATGACAAAAATTCACAGCTTTCCTGCTCAAAAATCATCAGTCTTTGTAGCTACTGCGCAAAAAAGTGCATCAAAAAATTCTTTTAAGTTTATATTTCTGATATTTCATTTAAACGACTCGWAGAGAAGGTGTTTTGTTATTTATTATAGTTTGGCAAATTGCGATGGTTTCTCATTTATTCTCTTTTGCAGGTGACTGCAGGTGTCCGGATGCCTGGGTGGGCTGCATCATGGAAGACACCGGGTAATTTCCCTCWCTTCCCTTCCTTCAAACAGTCAGCTGCTGCTAATCACAGCCTCCATCTGAAGCTCARAGACCCTCTGTTGATGCAGCAGACACTAAAATTCTGTGGAACAATAGGCAATTTTTAAAACGAAGTATTAACTGTGTGAGTGATTTGGACTGGGCTCCCCCTGACAGATGGAACAATGCAGATTTTAATGATCTGAGTTGTGTTTTACTGCAGATGGTAACATTTGTGTCAGAATGCAAAGTGACGGCGCGGACACCCACGATAGATCTGGACTTCCTTACTGGCCAAAAAGCATTGTGCTGTTTGTGTTTTATGTTATGTCTTGATCTTTGTGTGTGTGTGTGTGTGTGTGTGTGTGTGTGTGTGTGTGTGTGTGTGTGATCACAGCTTCTATCTGCCCAGAAAGTTTTCTCGCTGCAGTGTTGACGAGTACATCCAGTTCTTGCTCCAGGGTGGTGGGAGCTGTCTCTTCAACAAGCCCAATAAGGTGAGGGCCATGTGTCGTCTGTCAATGAGTCAGAGGCAGAATGTTAAGCTTTTTATTTCCTCTACTAACACCTTTTTTTCCCCCAAATATCTCTATAWATGTCAATACTCTCTTACATTATGYTCCCAATTTCAGCTGTTGGACCCTCCAGAGTGTGGGAATGGCTTTGTGGAGCCAGGAGAGGAGTGTGACTGTGGCTCCCAGGTGGTAAGCATCCAGCTTTATGTTGTGCAGATGGGAAAGCTCTTCCTCTTTAAGGTGACAACCTATAAGKGAGGCGCTTCTTGTTTTCCTGCAGGAGTGCGCTCGCAGCGGAGGAAACTGCTGTAAGAAGTGCACCCTCACCCATGATGCCATGTGCAGTAACGGACTCTGCTGCAGCGACTGTAAGGTGAGCTAAAGGGGGGGTGTTATGTATTTTCCAGGCACAGTTCAATTCTATTCCACAATCAGATAAATATGTTACCTTCAGCTGTTCTGAAAGTACCATATACTGCATATATAAATACATTTAACTTTGCATCATAGTCCATTTAAACTCTTGAAATTGGCCTCTGTCTCTTTAAAGGCTGAGTTATAGTCACGCTTTGGGTACTGGAGCAGTGTGTGTGCACCCTCGCCAGCAGATATACTACGCTATTTTGTTGTAGTATTCTCAAAAGGCCACGCGGAAGTGCACTTTATAACTTGTGAAAATGTCGTAAATAGGAGAGCAAAAGCTTGATGAACAAACAAACATTTTGAGTGATGAGCGTCGTGCGCAGCCTTTGCAGAGTTACAAAAATTCGGAGGTGCACGACCACGCGCCTGGACACCGCGCAGGGGCGGGGACAGCACGAATGCGTCACTATTGGCGCCCTCTCCCTCCCGTCCGGTGCGAAGTGTCTTTTGTAAAGCCTAGCTTAATACCCTCCTACCATTTCTGACACTCCCACTTCAGCACATCTTCACAACAACGCTTCAGGGGAGGGGGTGGTCTTAGGGGCGGGAGCTCAGCTGCACAATGAGCTCAAGGCAAAAGCTGTGTACAAATGGGCGGAGCTTTGTACCAGCAAGTATTTAGGCAGTTCAACATGGCTATGATGAGTCAAATCAACACTCTGGGTATGTTTTTGATGAGGTAATTACACAGAGGTCTATAAAGTACTGGAAAGGAATAACTAAGTAAAAGTAAAATTACATGAACAGAAAATGACTGGTAAAAATAAATTTCACTGATGAGGATACTACTCAAGTAAAAGTCATAAAACTGTTCACAAAATTTATGAAAGTAAAAGTACTTTTACACACTCGCTAAGAAATAAACTGTTGAATTTACTAAAACCAAACCGGATCCACTAAGCCAGGTTGAGTAAACTGAGCAAAATATTTATATTATCTGCTCAATTTACTCAACAAGGCTTAGTGGAGACAGTTAACATGACTTTGTTGAGTAAATTCAACGCTTCATTTTTTAGAGGGCATAAACATTATCTTTCATGATGAGTTCAAACATATTTAATTTTGTAACAAGTAACTAGAGTTACATTGTAAAGTAAAGAAGTAAAAGTATAATTTTTAGCTTTAAAATGTAACAAAGTAAAAGTAGCTATTTAAAAAAAATATTGGTAAAATTGCAAATCTTCAAAAAACGATTTAAGTACTGTAATGAAGTAAATGTACTTAGTTACTATAAACCTCTGGAATTACATTATAACATGATATAAATCTAAAAAAGGTCAATTTTGCTCAACCCCCGCCTCTTTAAAACAGAATCCAAACAGTCAGATACAGGGTTAAATTGCTCAAAACTACCTAAGACACCAAGTTTGGTTTTAAACTGAGTTTCAGAAACAATGATCTTCTCAAACATGTTGTGTTTTTGCTCTGTGCGTTCTGCGTGAACACAGTTTTATATCGCATGTGTCCGTGTGTGTTGTGATGCGCACAAAACAGGACCCTTTGTGTGCAACTCAACGTCTGTTTTTCAGCTCCTCACAGACACACAAACATGTGCTGGTGAAAACATTGTGCCATCTGGAGCTTTGAGCAGCGTGTCCGTTCAGTTTGGACTGACTGCAGAGGCTAAAGTGGCCTTCCTCCTGCAGGATGCTCCTGTCTGTGTTTCTTCAGATATAACACCACCTGGTGGTTATTATCAAACCACAAACTGAATCATTAAGATGAATAAAACATACAGAGAGTTTKTCTAAAAACTAGTGTTTCTAGTGTGAATTTGTGCAAAATGAATCTTTTAACCCTAACCCCTGTAAATCAGCTGTGTAAGTCCTTTTTGTGTTGGATGTTTTCTGTCAGTACGAACAGAGAGGTGTTGTTTGTCGAGAGGCCGTGAACGACTGTGATATCCCTGAAACCTGCACCGGAGACTCCAGCCAGGTAAAAAAAAAAAACATCTGGATAAAACTTTCAAATCATTTAAAGACAAGTTTTCAAAATGTTCAGTTTTTTATTTCGTCTTTGTTTTTTGCAGTGTCCTCATAATGTCCACAAACTGGATGGTTACATGTGTGATATGAGCCAGGTAGGAGCTAGATTGAGACTTATTTTTTTATCTGCAGCCTCTGCTGTGAAAGGCTTTAATGTTTGCTGTTCACCTCCACAGGGACGCTGTTACAGCGGACGCTGCAGGACTCGTGACGGACAGTGCAAAGGACTCTGGGGCTTCAGTATGCATTGAACACCTAACAAACCTTCATTTCTTTTAAGGTGGTTTGCTTATGTTTTTGGATTCATTCCATYCGTTGTTTTAAATCCTGTAGATTCGGCRGACAGGTTTTGTTACGAGAAGCTGAACGCTGAGGGGACAGAGAAAGGGAACTGTGGTCGGGGYCCTGRAGGGAAAGGCTGGCTGCAGTGCAACAAGCCGTGAGTCACGCCGACGTTCTGAACTTTAGATCACTAAAAGATGGTCTGCTTCTCACCGCAYGTATTTCTCTGCTCGCCTCAGGGATGTATTATGTGGCTTCCTTTTCTGTGCCAACGTCACGGCGAAGCCAAAGTTTGGTGACCTGCAGGGGGAGGTGACCAGCTTCACCCTCTATCATCAGAACAAGTATCTGGACTGCAGGTAGATTTCAGTTTGTTCACAAACAGGAACACGGTTATCAGTCGTTGCTCTAAGTCAACCTTTCCTCACCTGTGGATGCTTCGCTCAGAGGTGGTCATGCTCTGCTGGAGGACGGGTCAGACATGGGCTACGTGGAGGACGGCACTCCCTGCGGTCCCAACATGATGTGTTTGGAGCGACGCTGCCTCCCTGTCGCCGCGTTTAACCTCAGCACGTGTCCGGGGTCAAACTTCGGACATATTTGCTCCGACCACGGGGTAAAAAATTTTTTATCTGCTCATATAACCCCAATTTCAATGAAGTTGGGACATTGTGTGAAACATGAAAACAAAATTTGTTGATTTGCTAATCTTTTTCAAACTTTATTCAATTGAATACACTGCAAAGACAAGATATTTAATGTTCAAATAGAATAACTTTATTGGTTTTTTGCAAATATTCACTGTTTGATTTTGAGGTCTGCAACACTTTCTAAAAAAGCTGAGCGTGTTTACCGTTGTGTTACATCAGCTTTCCTTTTAATAACACTCAATAAGTGTTTGGGAACTGAGGACAATAATTGAAATTTTGTAGGTGAAATTATTTTCATTCCTGCTCGATGTACAACTTCAGTAGCTCATGATCAGTCTGGGGTCTTCCTTGTATTTTGTGCTTCATAATGCTCCACACATTTTCAGTGGGAGACATGTYTGGACTGCAGGCAGGCAGGTAGATGTTGCTCCAAAACCTTTATGTAGCTTTCAGCATTATTGGTGCCTTCATAGATGTGTCAGTTACCCATGCCATGGGCACTAATACACCCCAATACCATCAGAGAGGCTGACTTATGAACTAAGCACTGATAACAATCCACAATTTTCCAAAAMCAATCTGAAATGTGGACTGGTCAGACCACAGGACACTTTCCCACTTTGTGTCAGTTCGTCTCAGRTGAGCTCAGGTCCAGAGAAGCCGACTGTGTTTCTGGGTGTTGTTGATCTCTGGCTTTGTCTTTACATGGTAGAGCTTTAACTTGCACTTGTAGATGTAGAGCTGAACTGTGTTCACTGGCAGTGGTTTTCTGTAGTGTTCCTGAGCCYGTGTGCTAATAACTGTTACAGAACGATGTTGGTTTTTAATGCAGCACCACCTGCGGGGTCAAAGGTCACATGCATTCAATGTTKGTATTTGGCCTTTCCACCTAGTTGCAGAATAACTGTAAATGATGAAACCCCTAAATCCCTTGTAATTTTTCTGAAGGAAATTTTGTAACTGATCAACTAAATGTTTGATCCAGTTTTGTATTTTTTATACTTTCTGATCATTGCAGCCATAAACAGAATGAGAGGTGGTGTGTCTTATCAGGTGGTTAACGTCTGATGTAAAAGGTAACACCTTCAGGGGTGTAACCAGGAAGAGACGTATGTTMAAAGGTTGATTCATCATTATATGAGTAGAAGTTTTTGTGGAGTCTCTGGCTTAGAGCAGCCTGGGCTCTGTGTTTTCATACTCGGATAAGACGAAGGTCATTTTACTCTGAGGCCTACTGATCATTGATTTGCTGGAGCTGATTGGAGTGAGAGAATGGAAAAAAGCCTTTTTTAGAAGAGATTCAACTGGTTTTAGGGCTGCAACGATTAATCGATTAATCGACGACTAATCGATTATTAAAATAATCGATGACTAATTTAATAATCGATTAATCGTTTTCTTTCTTTTTTTTGTTCTTTACTTTGTTTTTCTCTCCAAACTGCTTTGACACCTTCTGCTGCCACATCTGCCTTTCTGTCCTTGACACACATGCACAGTAGTGGTAACTGGGGTAGGCCGTGGACGTCACAAGACATTAWACAGACAGGCTCTGGTATCATGGCTACCTGACAACAGAGCTCAAAGTGTGGGATCATTTTAAGAAAATGAAAGAGAAACCTGTGTAATATCTGCAGAGCAGAACTTACCTTCCACAGCAATTATTTTTAGTTAGCATATAGCTAAAATCAAACGATGGTTATATAATAGCAGCTGCGTTCTAAAAATCCTATTTTATTATTTTAATCTATTTTCCTCTTTCAGCAACCTATTAAATTTCTGTTATGTTTCATGTAGGAGAAATACACATTTTTTCAGTCTGTATTTAATACAGCTGGCAAAAGAAATTGTTAAAATATGTATTATGTGCTTCTGTTTTTTAATTCAGGAGATTATTTTAAAAAATCCTTCATTTTATGGGAAGACCCTCTTGATTCAAGAGATAACTCCGGTTTTTTAAAAAATGGCTGCTTATTAATTAATTGTTAATCAATCGATAARATAAATCAACTTCAGATGAATTCATTATCAGTGACTTGCATCCTTAAGGAGTTAACTTAATTTATATCTCTTCATATTCATGTAATTAAGCATTTTAATGATTTGGCCGATTAATCGAAAAAAATAATCAACAGATTAATCGATTATTAAAATAATCGTTAGCTGCAGCCCTAACTGGTTTTCTACTATATTATTCAGACTTCCATTTATTAATCACAGATTTCCCTTCATTTCATTGAAAAATGTAATTTTTAAACAGGAGGACAGTTTACTCACACAGTTGTTCACAAAGCGATAAACCTCGTCCCATCCTTGCTTGTGAACGACAGCCTTTCGGAGATGCTCCCTTTATACCCAATCGTGACATTCATTAGGGGTGTAAGAAAATATCGATACACTGAAATATCGCGATATTTCATTTCCCGATACTGTATCGATATTCTAAAGCCCTGTATCCATTTTTTAAAGGTTTAAAATGTCAACTTTCCTGCCAGCCGTTAATTTTTATGTTGTAGTTCAGCCTCTGACCACCAGTTGGCAGCAGTGAGCCAGCCATTTGGCTCCTCTACCTCTTGAGGTAGAGGCTATTGTTAAGTGTTGGGTGACCATATTGTAAATTAATATTAAAACTAAAAGCTGCAAAAAATATATTTTCAAACTATTTATTGTCAAATTTAGTCTAATAATTGAAAACATGGATGAAATATGAAATATTAAACAAATAAAATAAAACACATACAAAGCAGAACACAGCTAAATGTATCAAAAGCATGTCTATGTAATATTAGAATTTTCTGAGACAATGAATTTTGGTTTTTCATTTTTTTCCCCAGTAAGAGGTTTTCATTTAATAGAATTTTTGAACAAAAAAAAATCACAATATATTGCCTTGTTTATAGTATCTCAATATATCGGGATATATCGTATCGTGACCCCTGTCATGATATGTATCGTATCGCCAAATTCTTGCCAATACACAGCCCTAACATTCATCACGTTTCCAGTTTACATGTTCACCTGGGAATGCTCCAAACAGCAGTTTTTAGCATTCCTCAACCCTCCAAGTCTTTTTTTGCCCCTGTCCTGCTTCTTTACATGTTGTACACATAAAATTCAAATTGAGTGAATATTGGAAAGTTAATTTATAAAGTTGATCCATTTTAACGTTAAATATCGTGTCTTTGTTGTGTATTCAATTGATTTTCAAACCATCGTATTCTATTTTTTGTTACGTTTTACACAACGTTCCAACTTCACTGGAATTTATTTAACATAATTTAAGAAAGAATAAAAGGAGCTTATATTAAACCTTTATATAACAGCGAAATGTTTTGTTTGTTGCAGACGTGCAGCAACGAGGTGAAGTGCATCTGTGACAGGGACTACACCGGGAAGGACTGCAGCGTGTTCGATCCCATCCCGGAGCCCACCGTCCCCACGGGCCCGGAGAAAAAAGGTCGGCAGCGCCTCCCAGCCTGTCCACGTCTCTCTCTGTCTGCCTCTCCTCTCTCCCCCTCTCATAATCTCTTCTCATCATGTTGCTGTACAGACACACAGAGGGGGTAGTTCACCTGACGCTTGTGAGAACGACTAAAACCTGGCTGTTTTCCCCTCCTGCTGAGTCTCGCTGTGCTCAGACGTTATTTATCCACCAGAGCATATGTGCTGACACAGTCTTTTGTTAAATGCGTGTGTGGTGCTACTGACTGTTTTCCAGGCGCTGTATTTTATTTATTTATTTTTTCAAGTGTCTTCCTTACTTTCTTGCAGTCTGCCAAATGACAGAGAAATTAAGCAGCTGCTCTTTTAGGGCCAAAAAAAAAAGGCCACAGGTGTCCGTCTGAAAGAGCAGGAGRGGGGAATGAGAACAAAGTAAAACAACTCTCTCTCCTTTGTTTTTAATGTAACTATTATCCCCCCTTTGCCCCCTCCCTTTGACCTCCCTCGCTCACACGCCTGTTCTTCCATCTCCACCCAACGTGACGGTCTCCTCCTYCTCCTCCCCTTCATCTCTCTGTYTCTGTCAGCAGGTATCATCTGCCTCTTTCTGTCTCTACTCGATGTCGTTGATGTTCYGTGATGGTGTCTCCTGACGTGTGTTTTTTAGTGGTGTTGTTTTGTTTCTGCTCCTCCTCCTCCTTGTCCTCCGCACCCTTCCTCCTCCCCTCCTCCCTCTGCCCAGGTCCCAGTGGCACCAATATCATAATAGGGTCCATCGCAGGTGCTATTCTCCTGGCAGCTATAGTCCTAGGGGGAACAGGATGGGGATTTAAGTAAGAGTTCTGGCATGCCTTTGTGTACCTGTCTGCTTCTACCTGAGGAAACCCCCCC
>NW_013952406.1:1908181-1911508 GCF_001266775.1 Austrofundulus limnaeus
CCCCCCCCCCCCCCACTTACCCCTCCCTCTTAGCTCAGCTTGTTGTAGTTCTGACAAGGCAGGTCCGAATTATTTCTCTGCCAGGATCCGCTGCACTGCAGCACTTCTCTCAAGTCTGCTAGAACTGACCTGATTTACATGACTGSTGCCACATCCAGACGTTCCCCCTACTTTTTTTTATCCTGATATACAGTGCTGTGTAAACGTTTTAAAGGAGTTAATGCTGCAGGGGAGGAGCTAGACTTTYTTTTTTGCAGGGGTGGCTGGGGTGGTTYTTAGTGGGGGCACATACGAATAAAGAAAAACACTCAAGATGGACACCACAGCTAGTTCCAAAAGGCTCTAATTCAGCTGTTTTAATAAAAAATTGAGCTAAAAGTTTGTGATCAGAGCCAAGACTGATAAAAACACACGCTGAATGCTCRTCACAACTTATWATTCAGTCATTTTCAGACAATCAAAGCTAAAGATTAGTGTAGAAGCAGCAGAAAACAATCTTTGCCCYATTCTAAATGCTAATAGAAAATCCAAGATGGCCACCACAAATTTAAAAGCTAGCTATAATTCAGCTGTTTTAAGCCTTATTGAGACAAAAATTTGTTATGRAATAGCTAAGAAATATCACATGCCAATTGCCAATGCTAATCTCAAATTAAKCTAACCACTAATGTTGATGCYAATTTTACAAAGGACGATAATTTATCCAATTTGTAACACACAACTGAAAAGTTATAGTAGTATCAGAGAACAATCTTTGACAAAATCTAATTAAAACCTAAGATCCCCACCCACTTGTCAGTCATTTCAGGGTGGCATCTAGGGTGGCCAATCAGGTGCCAGGAGTGGCACTTGCCACCCCGGCCTCACCTCTGGCTCCGCCCCTGCATTTCTGAATTAGAACTTTTCCACAGTACATATCTTTTTAGTGAACCACCATAAACTCTCTTCCACGTTAATATCCTTTTATCTCTTTAAGCATCATCCTAACCCCTGTAATACCATCACTGAGATGCATGCTYGCTATTGTTCACTAAAGGTCTGACCTAAAAGGACTGCAACTACCGGTTGGAAAAAAATATGCATTGCATATTAAAAAAAATCTCTATTTGATGATTTGTTGCCTGCAGCCAGTCCTTTTAGGGCCAGAGGTAAGTGTCTGTGCATGTGTGCATGATGAGCTGTAGTTTTATTTTAGTAGTTTGGATTTAATAAGAGTTTCTGCAGTTTTTGTGGGGCTGAGCAGGTCAGAGCCACAACCACTGTAAATCACATGCAAACCCTGCTGCTGCTGCTGCATGTGATAAAGGAGGAACACATGAAATAAATACACTGCACTGACGATTTACCWGTGTTGCTCAGTGCAGAACTGCTTCACTTATTCTAACTAAAATGTTTTATCTTTTTCCTGCACAGCTGTTTTGGCCATGCTTGTTTGTTTGTTGCATTTGATGCAATGTTATTGTTCTGATAATATTTATAGCTTTAATTAAATCGTCTTTCTGTTTTGTTGTGGGTTTAACATGTTTCCACTTTTTTTGTCTCCTTTTTTCCCCGCGCTCATTGGGTGCAGGAACATTCGAAGAGGAAGGTATGAGCTAACAGCACCATTAATAAASCTCAGATCAGATGAGTTTTTGCTCGCAGAAACAGAAATATGTAGATAATTCTGTCCGTTTTAAAGATATCGATCTAAACTTTAGTGTGGTAGCAGCTGCAGTRATGAGATCGTCCGTGAAGTTATATTCAGGGTTGGACCAAAGCAGCCGTCTTCAGCTGCAGCTCTTCTGTTAATCCTCCGTTCGTCCTTCTGTTTCAGATCTGGAGGAGGATAAGACGTCCATCCGTCTTTCTGTCTGTCTCCTGTCCACTCTCGTCTTCCTCCTCGCACTGTGTCGTTTCCACGTTGAAGAAGAGGGGATTAAAAAAAAGTCTTCCATTTCTGTCCTCAACTCTYTCCAAACCTCTTCAGACGATCATTTCCTCCACACCTGCTCCTTCCGTTTGTGCTCCTTTGGGGTCCTTGTTTGTCGTAGTTGGTGGGGGGGCTCCTCACACCATACCAGCCGAATCATCCCCCACACTCAGCTGCTGCCAGCCTGCAGCTGAGGACTGGGTCCAGGCGGCACCTGAAGCTGGAGAGCAGCACTCCTGGCGGGAGGCACCAGGGTCTTCCTCCAGGCTCTGGTGTCTTCTTCTCCTCACGTCTCAGTCTGATGAAGAACATATCAATGGTGGACCAATTTGTTAAGAGACATGTTTCTGATGCCTGCCTGCCTGCCGCTAAGAAGAGCAGCTACCTGGACCAGAGCACAGAGCGGTATCATGTGACARATGATGATGGTTCAGTTCCTCTGAGGTGCATCTTTATACGAACTGTGATCAGTTTTAATCTACACCTGCAAAAGAAATCCTCCAGTGGACTGAAGGACCGATTCTTTGTTCCTAAACTCTCTTTATTCCTCCCAACAAGTTTTCAGGTACAAAAAGACAAAAACAGAAGTTCGGTTTAAAGGTTTTGGGATCATTAAAACAAACAAACAAACAAACAAAACAAAACACATTGAAGAAGCAGCAGTGACCGTAACTTAGTGTTTTAAATGTCCAACAAACATTCCACTTTATCTGTCTTCACCTCCAAAGCTTGTCGAAGGTTTACTCTGTGTGTGTGTGTGTGTGTGTGTGTGTGTGTGCGTGCGTGCGTGCGTGTGTGTGTTCAGGGGTGAGTGTATGAGTGTGAGCTTTTTAAAACGAAGGACCAGAATACGTGTTTACATTCACGCTGAGCGGGAGCTGCACACCTGAACGCTCCTCCTGCGCCCGCAGGTTTTTAATCGTTCGGCTCTTTTTACAACCCTGAAGGAGCCGCGGACACGGCTCCGTACAACGGCAGCACATCCACCGTTTTTAACGTATCGAAAAGAAGAAAAAAACAGAGCACTTATACGCACACCTGTTTGTAAATACGTGCAAAAAAAATCTCTGAATGCTAAATGCAATGTAAGACGCTTTATTTAAAGCTAATAGTTTTGTTTCTGCAAATGTAAAGCTATTTATTCATCTGCAAACCTTCATGCATTTTTAAATGTGGCAAATCATCGTCTTTCACCAAAAAAGGAAAAAAAAACTTTTTGTACGTTTGTCAATAAGCTCAGAGCGAACGCCTCGGCCTCTGAAAACATTAAAACAACCACTGCTGTAAAGGAGATTAAAAGCTTCTGGTGTTTCGGGGGTCCATGGGGTCAGTTTGGTTTGTATGAAGTTTGCACTTTGGCAGATTCACTATTGTTACAAAATAAATAATAAATATTATTATAATAAATATAATAA
>NW_013952406.1:1915393-1921106 GCF_001266775.1 Austrofundulus limnaeus
CTGCTGGACACTTTTTGTTGTGCTCATATTTAGACGTCCTATTTTGCAAATGCTGCCTTCCTGAAATTTGGTATGCTTGTTTGTCTTTGTGTCTATGGTTTATAATGATGTGATTGTGGTGCTGTAATTCTGAGTGTTTTATGTGCTGCAGAACAGGAACCTGCTGTAAAACAGCAATTATGCTGAGTCAGGCTTGATTTTTAATAATCTTTTCCTGTTAAATAAATCAAATCAAATCAAATCAAATGTACATAATAAAAAAACAATCAAAGGAAAACCATGAAGTAAGAACAATAAGATGCATCCTACACCATATTTTTTAGGCACAATCCTTTTTTGGACTGAAACCATGGAAGGAGGAGTTAATGCTTGTTAACGGATTGAAATTATTAAAAAATAAAATATTTTAAAAATAAAATCACAGAACCTGTGCTGACTCAGAGTTTCTGTTGGAATCTGATGACCTTGAATGCAGAGGTGTATCGTAAGATTTTATAAGTGTTTTTTTTTTATTGTAACTGCAGCCACTAAAATCCTAGATTATATTTAGGCAACTGGTTGCAGACTGTCTTTGTAGGCTGAGTTATATGGGCTCAACTAAAGCCCCCATGACAAACTTACACTAAAAAAACATTGTTGGATTTACTTAGCCAAATTACGTCAACAATTTCAATTCAGCTGAGTTGTAAAGCAACTTTTACATTTATGTTTTAAAGTATATGTTGCTTTACACTTACTCAAGTCAGCTGAGTGGAAATTGTCAATATAATTTGGTTAAGTAAATCCAACGATCTATTTTTTGAGTGAAGTTTCCCCTCATTAGAAGTCATTTATTTGTTTACATCCATTTTGCTATTTTGTTCTTCCTGGGCTCTAAACTAAGCACAGAACGGATGCCCCTCTGTCACACCTGAACAGAATCACACTTAACACTGCAGCATGTTGCATCCAAACTGCCAAATTCAGGCCGAACTGTCGCAGTTTCATGACGAAAATTGCATCATTCTGTTCGCATTGTCGACATTTCGGCAGCCTCTTGACAAAACCCGCGGGTCGAACTTTTCACCCCCCTCCATAAGAACTTTGTTGTGTGTTTGGTCAGAAGTTTGTGGGAGTGTTTGTGCTGAAAGTGCTCAAACGCTGCATTTTGTTTCAACCACTCGCTTCAAAAAACAAAAAATGACTCATCTCCAGTAGCCGACTGTTGTACCAGGAAGTTGCAGTTTATAAAGAGTCAAACGGCCAAAAACTCATGGAGATAAAAGACATTTTTCACAGTGGAATCTGACGTGTAAAAGTACTTTTACTTTTTTGATTAATGTGAGCAGTTTTATGACTTTTACTTAAACTTTTATTTGTGAAATTTAGGGATGCATGATATTTCTGCATTCATATCGGTATCGACCGATATTGTTCATTTTTTAGAATATCGTATCGGTTCCATATGTAAAACTGGGTCGATATTGATTTCCCACTTTTTAGCTTTGCGTTTGTGTTTTGGGAGGGGAGATGGTTGGTTGAGCAGCATCTGTTTGATCATGACAGTGATACTGACGCTGTGCAACAGGAATAACTGAAGTAGAGCCATGTCAGAGGTCTGGTTGTTTATTTACGGTATCAAAAACAGACCAAGTGTGTTTGTGCGTATATGTATAATATAATTTGAGTGTTTGTGTAATATCGGTAAATATTGGTTATCGGCCATTACAGCAATAACTACAGTATATCGGATATCGATATCACCTGAAATTTTCATATCTGTGCATCCCTAGTGAAATTAAGTTTTTTTTTTTATTACTTACCCACCCCCGGCAGTCACTAGATAAATTACTTTTGGTTTCAAGATGGCCACCACACCGAAAGATTATCAAGTACTAAAATGGAACTCAAACTTTACAGATACCGAGCTAAACTTTGGTGTGGTAGTAGCCGAGAGTCATCCCCGACACACTTTATGTGCCATAACAGATCGCACCGTGTCATTACGATTTGCATGGAGATGTAAAAAACAAACAAAAAATATATATATTAAAATAATATTTTATTAAAAGCACCTCATCACGAAAGACGAGCAGCTGACAAAGCACTTAATTCAAATGGATTCAACTTTCTTTAAATAATAAAAAAACTTGTAGAAAAGCCATGAACGTGGGTCAGCACACAGGTCAGTGATCGACAAGAAAAGAGTTTTTAGAAGGCCGGAGAGTGAACACGTCGACCTCTAACATGGCGGACAGGTCGCTCCTTTTATTTCTCTGTTGTGCTGTTTTCCACAGAATACTGTTGGGAATGTAGATTTGTGTTTGTTGAAAGGTCTTTGGTTTGTTTTCAGAGGGGTCACGTTGGCCCCGTGAACACTCGTCAGTCGGACATCTCGCCGGTGTCCCATTTGGTTTTGGGCTCCTGCCACCATTCAGCCAGGAAGGCCTCCTCGTAGTCSCCGATCCCCTCGAACTCCACGTCAGGGTGATCCGAGCGCACGCTGGCCACGTCTTCTGGACTCACCACGTCCTGAAACGTCAAAGAAAAAGACACGGTCCTCTGAAAACACGCCCGTCTTCCTCCTCGTGCCTATAAATCTGTCACCTCTGCGCTCTGTAATTCAGATTTTTCTCTCTCCTTTCAGGTCCAGGCAGCGTGTTGGGAGCTGGGAGGGGCTGACCCGGGTTAAATGGATGTGGCACAGTTTCAGTGGCTGACACCTCCCCGCCACATACCACAYGCTGCTGGAGGAAAACACAGCCCCCCCCCACCAGCCTCCCACCCCCTTTAACCAAACTTTTCTCCCTCGTTTTTCACTTTGCATTCATTCTGAAAGTCTTCCTCCTCGAGCTCGTTCATCCGTCTGCTCGTGTTGGAGATTAGATGTTATCTGCGGAAATGTCTGGCCCTGAAATCTCCTCTGCACCGGGAGGTTTCAAAACAAGCACATCCGTCAGAATATCAGATTATCCCGGTGCTTTGAAAAACTCACAAAAATGCTTTTGTGATATAATAAACTTCAAAAGCAAGAAAAATACTTCATTTAWTTAAGAAAGGAAAATCTCAAAATAAATGTTTTTTTCTGCTTTGCGCAGAAAAAATCTAGAAAWTTTTTTGTCTGGTTCCAAAGGTTTCTGATCTTTTTATAAACCATTTTCTGACTTTAAAAATATCATTAAGTTAAAGAGTAGAAAAAAAATCATTTTATGGGGACTTCGATGCAGCTACAAGGAATTGTTTCTTTCCATTTAAAATCAGAAACTTTAAGAAATTAATACAACCTTTTGCATTTMGGGGTTCATTTTAATGCTAAGCTAAACGTTATACCTTGTATATTGAAGGACTTCTCTGGAATAATTGCTCACATTTCCACTGTACTGCTCAAAAACCAAAGTGCACCAATAAAAGAAACGTACCTCGTCCTCTGTTTGTAGGTAGTTCAGTGCAAACTGGAGCATCTCTTTTTGTTTGGTCGTCTGGTTAAAATACCTCAGAGCCTCCTGAGAAAATAAAAGACATCAGAGCTCGAGTCGATTCGCACAGCAGCTGTAAACAAAACAATAKTCTGCGCTCAGCCACAAGCCTGGGCTGCTGTTTTGTTGTTGGCTTTATTTCSCCCCACTGCTCGGTTTGAAAAGCCTTAAAGTATTTACAGCGTTGCCAGATATATTTCACTGGCCAGAGAGGTTTGTGTGCCGCTGCAAATCCGTACACAACAGCTGCAGCCAAATTTACACCGTGTAAAAAAGGGAAAATAAGCCGTGTTTTTACACGACTATATAAGTGTCTAATCACCACCCTGAGATTGCGTTAACAACAACTCCAGCGCCAGTTTTGTTTGTTGCTCTGCTTGGAGTTTGAAAACCTTCCGCTGCGTCTGCAGAGTCCTGCAGCAGAAGATGGATCAGGATTTGCGACGCTCCCATTTTACTTACAGGTCGAGGCTGAAAGTCCTCCTCCTCGAGGCCCCACTGCTGCCGGTAGAACCGATAATAGGCGACGTTTTGCTGCATCACCTGGTCGCTGGGGTCAAACAGCATGTAGCTGGCTGCACAGGGAGCAGCGTTCTTTACGTCGTTCACTAAAAAAAAAAAAAGAATAAAGTTAAAAAATGTCCTGAATGAGTTGAGCATGTTTTTAAAAAGATACAAAAGAAAAAGAATAAAGAGAAACAGGATCTCAGCTGAACTGGAATTCTTCCAGTGACAGTTTTTGTGAATGTTCTTACATTTATACCTGAATGAGTGAAGCATGCTTTATAAGAGGTGGGAAAGAAAAAGAATAAAGAGAAACCGGATCACGACAGAATAGACATTCATTGTTTTTTCTTTTTTTGTGAAACTTCTTACATTTATACCCGAATGAGTCGAACATGTTTTATAAAAAGGTAGGAAAAGAAGAAGAATAAAGAGAAACAGGATCATGGCTAAATTGGCATTCATCGTTTTTTTTTTGCGAATGTTCTTATGTTTATTCCTGAATGAGCGAAGCATGCTTTATAAGAGGTGGGAAAGAAAAAATAAAGAGAAACCGGATCATGACAGAATAGACATTCTGTTTTTTTTGGGTTTTTATGTGAAAATTCTTACATTTATGCCCGAATGAGTTGAACTTTTTATAAAAGGTAGGAAAAGAAAAAGAATAAAGAGAAACAGGATCATGGCTGAATTGGCATTCATCAAGTGTTTTTTTTTTCTTTTTTGCGAATGTTCTTACGTTTATTCCTGTTTGACTGAAGCATGCTTTATAAGAGGTGGGAAAGAAAAAATAAAGAGAAACCGGATCATGACAGAATAGACATTCATTCTGTTTTTTTGCGAATGTTCTTACGTTTATTCCTGAATGAGCGAAGCATGCTTTATAAGAGGTGGGAAAGAAAAAGAATAAAGAGAAACAGGATCACAACTGAATCAGCATTCATCCAGTGATTTTCTTTTTTGCAAACGTTCTTACATTTATAATATGAAAACTGGAGGTAGTGATACATGGTGGCCACAAACTTCTCCACGAAGAAACCTCCGACGCTGGGGGTGAGCTGCTCCTCACACTTCACTTTACATTTCAACACGTCGGTGAAGAGATCTGCGACAAAAATAAACGCTCTTATGTTGCCTACATGCTGGAAAAAAAAAACTTATTTTGTTTCTTGCTCTGCTCTTACCTGCCAGAGTTGGATAAAAGTCTTTGAACTCTAAGATTTCGTACGAGCCTTCGCAGCCTGCCAAGCAGAGGTCGTAGATCTCAAAGAACTGCGTGATGGCCTGCTCCATGTTTCTGGCGCTGCTGCTGAAGTCTCCGTTGTTGTAGAGCATCACGCTCTTGAGGAAAACGCTCTGGAAGGCAGAGATATGGGTTATTTTTACAGAGCAGAGTGCTTCTTAGTGATGAATTACTGCAGCGTGGAGCTACTGACTTCATACGGCTGCTCTTCGTGGTCGATGAGGTACTCGTCCACATCCATCAACGTCTTGTAGTAGTTCATGTTTTTAGTCAGAGACGGATCCTTCGGGTTTTTCTTTAGGAACGTGTGAGACGCTGCCACAGCTTTCTCCAAGTTGTTAAGCTGGAAAACACAAAGCAACATGAAGATCTCACAGGTCAGTTCCTCTCAGGGTGATTAAAAAGCATGTTTATTTATGTTACACTAATTTACAACCCAAGTTATCTCAAGCCACCATCCATCCATCCATCCATCCATCCATCCATCCATCCTTCCATCCATTTTCTTCCA
>NW_013952406.1:1921858-1923382 GCF_001266775.1 Austrofundulus limnaeus
TACTTAAACTCCTCCACTTGAGGAAGGACGACCGCCCTAACCCGGAGAAAGCACTCTACCCTTTTCCAGCTCAAGACCATGGCCTCGGATTTGGAGGTGCTGAGCCTCATACCAGCTGCTTCGCACTCGGCCGCGAACCGCTCCAGCGAGAGCTGCAGATCTCGTTCYGATGAAGCCAACAGGACCACATCATCCGCAAAAAGCAGAGATGTGATCCTGAGGCCACCAAAACGGATCCCATATCTCAATCCACATTAAACAAATACAGAACATTACGAGATGCCAATAATTAAAAGTTATCGAGCTACGGAGGCTTCAAATCTTCATTTTGTTGCAACTTTTAGAAACTCTAGGAACCACGAGTAAACCTCCAGTCTGTGAGCCATCTGTAAGTTGAATTAAGTTTGAATTTAATTTAACCTAATGTTGGTTAAAGTCACTAACGTCTATGAAGTTTTAGGGATCCTATGGTTTGGTTTCTAGTGGTTCCTTTTCCTGAGCATAAAACATGAGTTGCCAGTGTTGACATTAATTGTCTACAATTGTTATTTTTACGTCTTAAAATAGGTGTTTTTGCCCTCGGGTTAGAGTCCTGTGCTCAGTCTGGGAAGAATGAGGTGATTGTTTTCAGGGGAACAGTGGAAGAGACGTGGCACAACCTCAGGTCTGCAGGAGGGCTCAACAACACAGCAGGGAAACTACTTTTCATCAAAGTGAGTCAAACAGTGCTTACTTCAAAGGCCCAGCTTAGTTTACTCGTATAGTTTTTGTAGTGCTGAGTCATGATATGTGTTTTTTGGTGAATTTAAAACAACTTAAAAGTCTCTGGACTCACCTGGTAGTACGCGTACTGTATGTACTTGTACGGTATCCTTTGCTCAAAGGTTTCCAGTAAATCCCTCCGCGGGTAGGGGAGTTTAAAGACGGGGAAACCTGCCCGGCACTTTCGGAGACACGCAGCCCTCAGCAGGATGTGGCGCACGACCCGGAGGCTGCCGTCGGGGAGCGGCGGCTCGCCCTCCCGGCTCACGGAGCTGCAGTTGCGGCCGCAGAACGCCTCGCTGTCCCGCAGCAGCCGGTGGAGCCGCAGGCTGAGCTCCAGATACTTGACGCTCTCGGCCCAGTTCTGCTCCGCGTACTGCTCCAGCGCGAAGCTGTAGGCGGACTCCAGCGGCATGATGTCCTTCTGGGGGAAACTTTTGAAGCTGTACTTCTCGTACTGAGCCTCCGCCACCGGCTGCAGCTGCAGCAGCAGAGCGGGGACGAGAAGCAGGGCCAGGCTCGGGCTTCTCCGGAGCATCGTTCCCCTCCGCCGGCTCCGACCGGAGTCTCTTCTGACTTTGAATGGACCAGGAGAATCCCGTCTACCTTTACCAGGGTCTGCTCATGTCTGCCTGCACGTAGGCTGTGAAACCTCTGAAGAAATAAACACTAAAAGCATCACTCTCTAAATTATACTTTCAAAATAAAAGCTTTGGGAAATGCCATGTCAGTGATGAAATCCGTGTAAGTTTTTCTAGGAGG
>NW_013952406.1:1924565-1926237 GCF_001266775.1 Austrofundulus limnaeus
TTTGTTTAAACAAAGCTTCTTTAAATATATGTAAAAAAATAATAGGAAGCTTAGTCACTATTTCAAGTTTATGCACATGATATATTGAGCCTTTCTTTTAAAATCCTTTAATCTTAATAGTTTGGATTATAGTGGTAAACTTTCGCCCTATTTTAGACGATGCTATTATTTTGAAAACCCCAAGCGGAAGCTGCTTTAACTTTTTCCGGTTACGTTAATAGCTTCGCTCGGCCAGCCTATCTATTTTACTCCCGTTTTTTTTTTTTTTCCTGCTGACACAAGGCGGAGTGTCTCTGTCTGTGTTCAGATGGATTTAAAGAAATGTTTAAACTTTTTATTTGTCGTCCACGTCGCGAGCGGCAGCCCGAGCCCGTTWGTGGACGTTGTCGTGGATCGGTACGACACCCCGAAACTTTGTCCCCGGGAAGTGCAAACAGAGGACTTCATCCGTTATCACTTCAATGGGACCTTCTATGAAGACGGGAAAAAGTTTGATTCCAGGTGAAAGAAAAATAATTTAAAACGTTGTTTTGTGTTGTGTTGTTTGTAGGTCCGGTTGTTGTTAATGCTGACAGGGTTAAAGCTCGGTTCTGATCCAGTCAGCAGTTCTTCCAGGTGGATGCAGACGTGTCAGTGAAACCTGAACAGATCAATCCTTTTGACTCTTGTCATTTACTTTATTATAAATCACTTATAGTTRGAAAACAAGTTGTTTGTTGACATAAATACTATAAATGGGTTTTAATCAGTTCCTCCCGTGTTTGTGCAGCTATGATCGAGGCAAAGCCTTCATCAGTCAGGTGGGCCTGGGCAGACTCATCACAGGGATGGACCGGGGTCTGCAGGGCATGTGTGTCAACGAGCGCAGGAAGATCACCATCCCACCACACCTGGCTTATGGGAGCATTGGAACAGGTTTGAACTGACAAACCACTACCGCTCATCCGTGCTGGTTTGTGTTCAAATCTTGTCTCCGGTCCCACAGGTGGCGTGATTCCCCCAGACGCCACCCTGGTGTATGACGTCCTCCTGCTGGACATCTGGAACACGGAGGACCAGATCCAGATCCGTACGATCAGCAAGCCCGCGGTCTGCAGGCGCACCAGCGCAGCCTCGGATTTTATCCGCTACCACTACAACGGCACGCTGCTGTCCGGGGAAACCTTTGACTCCAGGTGTGCTGGAGCTCATCTCTGTATCAGAAGAACATTTGATGCGTCTKTGTTTCACTTTTGATCYCTTTTGTTTRTTAGYTACTTAGGAAACTCAACCTACGACACGTACCTGGGGCAGGGAGACCTGATCAAAGGACTGGACCAGGGTCTCCTGGACATGTGTGTTGGGGAGAGACGGATCATTATCGTCCCACCCTTTCTGGCATATGGAGAAAGCGGCCATGGTAAGAACTAATACTGAAGAAACCAAGTCTTCCTCACTTGTAAATCATCTGCGCTGCACCACTGTGAGCACTGACTGTGTTGTGGAAACACTTTTGCATTAAAATCTCACAATGATTTCTGTTCACTGTCCTGGGCTGTTTGTTGCAGGAAAGTTCACCCGGGTTCTGTCTAAAGCAGTGGTTCCCAAACCTTTTCTGATGGGCCCCCCTTTTGGTTTTTAAAAATAATTTCATGCCCCCACCACACACACACACACACACACACACACACAC
>NW_013952406.1:1927185-1928867 GCF_001266775.1 Austrofundulus limnaeus
CCTCCTCTCCATTCAGTCAAGCTGCGCCCCACCTGCAATGGCACTGCGCCCCCCCTAGAGGGCGCGCCCCACACTTTGGGAACCACTGATCTAAAGCGTGATTCATTCATTAAAGGTACTTACTGCAAACTTGAAAACCAAACGTAAAAGAAGGTTATTCTGAATTTTAACCAGAGATCTATAAAGTACTTGGAAAAAAAAACTAAGTAAAAGTAAAATTACATGAACAGAAAATGAGTTTGGTAAAAAGAAATTTCACTGATGCAAAAACTACTCAAGTAAAAGTCATAAAACTGTTCACAAAAGTGGGAAAGTAAAAGTACTTCTACACACTCTCTAAGAAATAAACTGTTGAATTTACTGAACCAAACTGGTTCCACTAAGTCAGGTTAAGTAAATTGAGCGATATATGTATAATCTTTACTCAATTTACTCAGGTAGACTTAGTGGAGCCAGTTTGACATGACTTTGTTGAGTAAATTCAACATTAAATTTTTTTAGAGTGTAAAAACATCTTTCATGATGAGTTTGAACATATTTAATTTTTTAACGAGTAACTGGGTGTTAAATTTTAAAGTAAAGAAGTAAAAGTATCATTTTTAGCTTTAAAATGTAACAAAATAAAAGTAAAAGTAGCTATTTAAAAAATAATTGGCAAAATTACAAATCCTCAAAAAAACTACTTAAGTACTGTAATGAAGTAAATGTACTTAATTACTATAAACCTCAAATTTTAACAATTGTTGCAGTTTGAGTTTCCTCCAGTCATTTCCCAGATATRCTAATAAGCAATCCTGAAATGCAGGTACGCACTCAATGTAAACACAACACTTTYACATGCTTACYATASYCATCAAAACTGTTGGACTTCTCRTTCCCAAACAGTCCTTCTATCCAGGAAATCAGTTCATAACTCAGCCTGGAATGTTTATTCTCRGACATATAAAGTTYATTACATCACAGCGCTGTGGTTCATCCACTCATCGTTCCCGCCGACTACAAAAACCCAAGGAAAATGGACCCGAATCATGTTTTTTTTTTTACAGTGTTTAAAGAAAACCTGGCCACACCTGGGATGTGATGACATAAACAAGGAATTACGTTCTATAAATGAACAGATTGATTGTTGATTCTGTTTAAAGTGATTACAATTAACAAAATGTAAATAAAATAAGAGTGTATGTTAAACTTAGTTAATCCGCCACAAAWTATCTTAACACATCGACAAGCAGATTTGCTCTTATTGATTTTATTTTGAAAGGACAATAAGGAACTTTAAACCCTGCAAGCAATAAATTAAGACCTATTAGTTTAGCTTTGCTTTGTCTCGTTTTTATTGTTCAAGTTGATTTTGTAGATAAAATATACAAATCAACACTGAGTCAAGTGGAAGAATCTGAATCAGGAAGTCTAACAATTTCTAATCACAGAAACCAAGAAAGTAGGTTCAAGACAGTAGGCATGTCCTGATACAACTTTTTCACTTCCGATACAAAACCGACATCGACTCGTTACAATATCAGAACAAATCCTACGTACTTTTATTACCTTTTTTTTTGTAGTGTGGAAATTTAAAAAGTCTTGATCAGGTCAAACAGTAAACAATAATCAACAACTGTATATGAGAGAGACTGGTCCCGTTTATTCTTAAAGGGATCTATGATTAGTTGTAACATTAGACT
>NW_013952406.1:1929242-1930698 GCF_001266775.1 Austrofundulus limnaeus
GCTAGCGCAAAACAAGCTAAACTGAGGTCCTCCATCCATATTTTAATAAAATTTTAATGAGTTTCTTTCCTCCAACAGGAACCACGGTGCCCCCTCAGGCCACGCTGGTRTTCGAGGTGCACATGGTGGACCTGTTCAATCCCAACGACAACGTGACGTCAGAGCTGAAGGARGCCCCTGAAAGCTGCCCCCGAAGGACCGTGGCCGGAGACTACATCCGCTACCACTACAACGGCACCTTCCACGAYGGCACGCCCTTCGACTCCAGGTAAAAGACGAGCTTCGCAGGAAGCAAACGGTGTTTTTTTTTTTTTTTTTTAAGATTTGTGTTGGCGCTTTCTTCCGCAGCTACCAGCGGAACAGCACCTACAACACCTACATCGGGATGGGCTACGTGATCCGGGGGATGGACAAAGCCCTGCAGGGCCTCTGCATGGGGGAGAAGAGGAGGATCGTGATCCCTCCTCACATGGCGTACGGCGAGGAGGGAGCCGGTGAGTTTGACGCCGGCGTTTGGGAGCTTTCGACCTCGAAAGTAAAACKTTCCWTTGACAGTTTTGTTCTTCCTCCTCCGGCTGCAGGAAAGTTGATCCCCGGCTCCGCTGTGCTGGTTTTTGACGTCCACGTCATCGAYTTCCACAACCCGGCAGATCCCGTCCACATCAGAATCACCCACAAGCCTCAGGACTGCGGCGCCGCCAGCGAAGCCGAGGATCTGATCCATTACCGTTACAACTGCTCCCTGATGGACGGCACGCTCCTGTACTCCTCGTGAGCGCCCCCTGCTGTTCACTCTGCACCCTCCTGCCTGCCTGCATGTAATCATCTGTGCGTGGCTGTCTGACGGGGGCTTGGAGCTAAACTCAACCTTTTCTGTGTCCATGAGAACAGCACGTACGGCTGCACGGCTTCTGGCTTTTCTGGTTAAGAGTCTTTTTTTTTTTAAATGTCCTGTATTAAAAAGTCATTTGTTGCGCTGCAGGGACCAGTTCGGCTCGCCCTCGGTCACAACTCTGGGAGCCGGTAAGGTGATTCTGGGTCTGGAGGAAGGTCTGAAGGGCATGTGTGTGGGCGAGAGGAGAGAGGTGGTGATTCCTCCACACTGGGCTCACRGCGAAAACGGAGGTGAGTTTCAGGAACTAGTGGACGGATTTTAATGAATGTTTTCAGAAATTAATCACTGTAGATTAACATTTAGTCTGACTAATTCAAGATGGCCGCCACAGCTAACTGACATTAGCAAACTMAAAAATGAAAACTGAATCTTACCAAAGGACTAAGTAACCTTTCAAAGCTCCGTTTATTTAAAGCAGGGTTGGGCAATCCTGGTCCTGGAGGGCCGCAGCCCTACAGGCTTTACTTTTTCCTCTGCTCCAACACACCTGATTCACTCACTGAATTACCTCCTCCAAGTTCGGCAGTATGGAGGACCGAAACTGACCAACAAATACAGTAG
>NW_013952406.1:1931833-1932890 GCF_001266775.1 Austrofundulus limnaeus
GGACCAGGATTGCCCACCACTGATTTAAAGTGTAACTAAACCCCAAATCAACGCTTTTTTGACAGTTAAACTGTCTAAATTGTGCCTTAAGTGTAATATCTTTATATTTAGGGTAAATTTCAACATTTTCTTGTAAATTTGTTTAATTTTGCAGCATTTTGTCTAAAAACGTCTCAGTGCTGCCCTCTATGGGTTAAACGGTGGCTACTGCAGTTGAATTTCCCTGTTAGTTAAAACGGTACATGCTCACGTCACAGCTCCCATGTTGGGGTATGAAAGCCTCTCAGAGACACGCCTCTTAAGCGAGTCAGTTTTTGGAATAGCGAGCACTGCGAGGAAGGTTTGTTACGGCTTTGAACGTTAGCAATGATGCTAACATCACTTCATGCATCCCCACACTTTTGGCCGTGCCCCTCGTTGTCTCTTAGCATGCCCACTTTCTTGGCTTTTTTATTTTTTTTTTTCAAATTTGCCTGGGGGCGGAGTTATGCTTTTACAGTGGGCGTTAGTTACATTTTAATGATTGACAGATGCCTTGCCCCTCCCCTTTGATTTGCTGATTATTTGGTCTAATCTTGTTTATCTCAGGGTCAGCTCAATGCCACAGGCTTTAGCCAATGAGGGTGGACTTACAATAACGTGACTCGAACACGACTGTATGTGGGCGTGGCTCGGCGCAGATGAGCGGGATTAATTTAAGAGGTGGATTATTTAATTTCTCAACTGTTTTCCTTCACGTCTTTGGAGGAACAAAATGGAAGGAAGAGGTTGGGGGTGAATAGACCAAAGGATATTTAAATCCAGCGAAAGTAAAAGTGGCAAAACCAAAGTTATTCCTGTAAAACGACTGGCTAATGACAAATGTCATATCACTTCTGCTTTTCATGTTTGCTGTTCGGAGAGGACACAGCTTGGACCCAAACAGTTGTTGTTGGAATCCGATCTGCAGCATTGTATTATACTGTATTATCTGTATATTATACAGTGGTTTGCAAAAGTATTCATACCCCTTGAACTTTTCCATATTTTGTCACATTACAACCACAAACATAAATAT
>NW_013952406.1:1935070-1936218 GCF_001266775.1 Austrofundulus limnaeus
GAACAAATCCACAGTAAAAGACTCCAACAATATTTTATTTATAAACAGATGACTAAAAATTTACATTTTATGAATAYAAAATTTATATTTTGTCTCAGTTTACCTTTTTTAATACAGAAATGATTGAACACCAGTAGTTTTGGTATGACTATCAAAGAAACATGTAATTCCATCTTGTAATAAGAAATAAACATTTATAACAAATGTCGACTAATTCACTTTACTTTTTAAACACTTTATTTTCAAAACATGGAGTYACAGCTCAGCAACAGCTGAAATGCTTTAGGGCGTAGGAAAAGTACGGTAGGTCTAATTCAACTCAAAACAAAACATTTGTTGTGCGTTTYCTTTTCTTATGAAATCTGATAAAACCTGAACACATTCGTGTCGAGGGTTTTGGTACAATAACAAAACAAAGAACATGTTTCAGTCCCAGGGACGACACACAGCTCACTTGTTACCAGTCAGATAGAGAACGATGGCGTTAGGAACGTCCATCGTTTCATCTTTTACCAACACGATGTCATACGAGTCCAGGTAKGTCTGCTTTCTTTCCTCCACCTGAAAACAAAAAGGAAGATACTGCTGTGATAAAACCATCACAACTAACAGGACTGAAGAGGAAGAGGACCTCAGCAAAAAATTCTCCTCAGAATTGGGAAAACGTCAGTATTGTGACTTTTTCTCTGAGTTTTGAGATTAAAGTCACAATTCTGAATTTTTTTCCTGAACTCATTTTTTTCCTGAGTTCTGACTTTAATCTTAGAATTTTGACTTTTTCTCGAAATTAAGAAAAAGTCAAAATTCTTATTTTTTCTTCAGAATTTTGACCTTAATCTCATAAGTGTGATGTTTTTCCCTCAGAATTAGAAAAAATGTCAGAATTGTGACTTTTTCTCTGAGTTCTGAGATTAAAGTCACAATTCTGTTTTTCCTGAACCTTTTTTCCTGAGTTCTGACTTTAATCTCAGAATTCTGACATTCTTCCTAAGAATTTTGAAATTAAAATCACAATTCAAACTTTATCCTCAGAATTCTCACTTTTCTCAAATGAGCTTTTTTTCTCAGAATCATGAAAGTCAAGTCACAATTCTGTCTTTTTTTTCCTCAAAATTCTAACTTTAATCTTAGAATTCTGACTTTTTTCC
>NW_013952406.1:1936228-1938105 GCF_001266775.1 Austrofundulus limnaeus
GCCGACTTTATTCTTAGAATGCCGACTTTATTCATAGAATTCTGACTTTATTCATAGAATTCTGACTTTATTCTTGGAATTCTGACTTTATTCATAGAATTCTGACTTTATTCTTGGAATTCTGACTTTATTCTTGGAATTATGGCTTTTACTCAAATGATTTTTTTGTTTAATTAGGAAAGTCAAGTCACAATTCTGTTTTTTTCCTAAGAAATTTTCACTAACTTTTTTTCATAMTTGAGAAAAAGTCGCAATTTAGACCTTTTTCAGAATTCTCTTTTTTTCCCTCTGAATTCTGGCATTTTTCTTTGAGACTAAAGTCAGAACTCATGAAAAAAAAATCATATTTTTTGCTCTGTGGCTGTAATCCTCTTCCGTACTTTAGCTTACCTTGTCATTAAGAAAGCCGATCTTGAGGATGTTCTGCATATCCTGAACTCCATCAGCCATGTTCAGATCTCCGATGGAGTCTCCGAGCAGCAGCACGTTGGGGCGCGTCCGTAACTCCTGGAAGTGGCCGGTGTTCAGCAGCGCGCCTTCCCTTTTATTGTAGACGTGAATCAACTCTCCCTTGAAAGCCCTCAACGTGCCCTGTCCAAACACACGAAGCCTAATTACCCATCAAACCCCAGCTCTTGTCAGGAAGTTAGAATAGGTGGAGTGTGGCGACTCACAGACTCATCAAAGTCCATGTAGTTGGAGAAGATTTTGACGTTGGAGAGGAAGACGTTAAAGTGTCGAATCACCTCTTCCAGGATGTCTCCGATTCCAGCAGAGAAGATGAGCAGAGGGACGTCGTGCTTATGCAGGTGGTTGAAGAAGAACTCGTAGCCGTCCCTGTTCAACCATCCAAACAGAAGGTTCCCGCGTCACAAACTGCTCCCAGTAACCCAACACCTGTTCTACCTGTGAGACGTTCTGACCTCAGCCTGGCTTCAGACTCGTGCACCGCCTCGGCCAACTGGTCTTTCCTGACTTTCTGCTCCACCAGGAGGTCGTGAGCTTTGGTCCACCTGTGACATAAACACATAAACACCTCCTAAAATACTGAGCTCAAAAGCAACACCAGATCAACTCTGCGTAATTTAGGCTAACACCCACCACTCCACCATTAGAGGCAGCTTCTCTTCCACAGACAGTGAGGTGTCGATCTCTATGGGATAATAGGTCTTAAGGAGGTCGGCTAGCTGAGGAACACAGAGAAAACCAATGATAATTACCTGATCAGAGAAGCCTTTAATGGAAAACATGTTGTTAACATGTAAAACAGTAATTTTAAAACAAGTTGTAAACCACAGGTACAAAAACTATAACTAAAATCAAACAAAATGGGAATCATTCAAATTGACTCTTTTTTTACATTTGTAAAAGAACCTGTTTGCATTTCTCATTTTGACCACTAGATGGCAGACAGAACCAATGAAATACAATTTAAAAAATATGCAAATAAAACAAGAAAATTGAATGGTTGAAAACTGGCAGGTCAGACTTATTTTTTTTTACGCCACTTCAGTAGAAAACAGAACTTAATATTAGTTTCTTCGTCATCAGTGAGTGACTTTTTAAAATTTTATTTTATTTATTWATTTTTTTTTAGAAAAGACAAGAAAAAGAAAGAGAAGAAAAAGGAGAAATGTAATGTGGAAGATTAAAAGAGAGATTAGATATGTGAAATATAAACCAAGAAAACACAAGACAACACACCCGACATCTGTCTGCACACCTGTAAAAATGGAGAAAACAGAAACACAGCAACAAATAACATGTGCATAATAATTATAATTATTATACTGTATATATATATGTGTGTGTGTGTGTGTGTGTGTGCCCACTAGGGCTGCCACAAACGATTATTTTAATAATCGATTAATCACCGA
>NW_013952406.1:1938478-1953835 GCF_001266775.1 Austrofundulus limnaeus
GATTAATCGATTATTAAATTAGTCATCGATTATTTTAATAWTGGATTAGTCGTCGATTAATCGTGGCAGCCCTAGTACACAAACACACATATGTACAGTATTGAAGGCATGTGTGGTGTGCGCGCATGTGTGTGTGTGTACACACACACACACGCACACACGCACACGCCCCACACATGCCTTCAATGATCATCAGAAACCCCAGGATCTGAGCACAAGTATGTGTGTGGTTGTGAACGCGCATGTATACACAAGATTTTTTCCAATGGCATATTATATTTAATAGTGACTGTGGAGACTTAAAGACCTGACCCCCAAGACCCGAAGCAGACATAAGGGAGACCAGTGCCAAAGACCCAGAGAGGGACCCCAAGCGCAGATCGCAAATAGTAAAAAAAAAATTGCCTCTGCTTAAAAGTCTTGCCTACCTTTTGTTTGCATTCACTGGAGATGGCCCTGCTGTTGTCAAGAATATCTGCAAAACAGAGTCGACGTTTCAAAAGGTTAAATCTAAACAAGCTAAATATTTCGGTGAACAACTGGATCTGTGCCGGACCGGTTTCCTTACTGTGGCAGGTGGGACATCGTTTTCCATTGTAAGAAAACCTGGTTAGGGTCATGTCAAAATCTGAGATCACCTGAAAAAAACAAAACAAAAACAAAACAAAACAAAAACAAAACAAGATGATTAAATTAGATCATGTTGTGTGAGGGGTTTTGTGTTTATTGGCGTGTCAGGGAAGATACCTGCAGTTTGTTGGCGCCAGCCTCTGCGATGGACTGCAGGACCTTTTGGACCCTCTGAGGATCCTTCATACACACTGAGGGGTTGGACAGCTCTGGAATCTGTGCAAAATAAAAAAAAGACAAAAATAAAACAGGAACAAACTAGTCCGACACTTAAACAATCTATCTACTTCTTTACAACATACCCCTATTAAGCTAAAACATTTTAAATAYGCATATTTCTTCCCTTCGTACAACTTCCGGAATTCTCAGTAAGTTGGTTGTGAGTTAGCGTTAGCTTAAAACATTTTCGCGTGCGACACATAAATTACATTATTCCTGTAAAGATAACGTGTTTGAAAGTCTTCTAAAAGAWAACAGGAGGATGTTACCATTTTTCTAAAGAAAGCAGTGATGACTGTTACCATTTTTCTAACAAAAAAGCAGTGATGCCTTGMTGCTGCACCGGTTCTTYTTCTTCTTCTTGAGTTTAATGGCGGTTGGCAAAAAATCTGCGCGCATCACTGCCCCCTACTGGTTGGTGTGGTTAATAATGGTGTAGTTTCTAAATTGTGTTTTATTTGGCATTCACTGTGGAAAATTCATTACAGTTTATTCATAGATGAATACACTTTCGATAAATAACAAAATAAGAGATGTTTCCTTTAAAAAGGTACACAAAATTTCTCTTCTTGAGATTTGAACACAATCCTGCAGGAAAAGTCTTTCCACTAACAAACAATGGCTGGATTTTCTTACATGCTGTGTGTCTGAGAGTATTTGATTTATGTACAGTAAAAATACATGTAAAACTTAAATTTGTAAATTTACTTGTGAAATTGTGAATGGCTACGCTCATCTTTTATGCAATACTSTCATCAGCAGGCAGACAAATCTCTCTTCAGCTGGCCTCCTGCATTCAATCACAGATACCTAATACCTCAGAATGAGTTTAAMTAGCTCATATTAATCATTAGCTTTTACTCATAGTTGGGGCTAGGAGAGAAAACTCAGACAGTTTAATTCATGCTGGACTTCTCTATTTGACTCATTAGCGCCTCTAGTGTTTGAACGTGGAACTGCAMCCAGCACCATCACTCGTGCAAAGGACAGGTGAGTGACAGGACAGGGGCACTTCAGGGGGCCAATGCCCCTGTGTATGAGTCATTGCATTGTGAGTTGTATAAATATGTAAGCCTATGTATAAAGTGTTTTCTTTTCATTTATCATTTTGGAGGCTTGTAAGCCCAGTTTGGTTTCGTTTTTATAGCACAAACAAAAAGAAAAACATGACTTAACATAAGCACAGCACTTTATAACAGTGCTAATGTTGCAGCTATTATTTCAAAATGCGGTAAACTGAGGTAAAATATGACCTGTACAACACCTAATGTTATGTAATCACATAATTCTCCCATGATTGTCATGCTGTAATACATTTTTCCTGCATCGCTTTGAGGAATTCCGAGGGGAGGCGTGTGTTGTAACATGTTTTCACACAGGTCCAATAAACCTCAGCAATGTGCAGTTCATTAAGCAATAACACACACACACACGTGCTTCTCTCTTACAAAACATCTTTAATTGCAAGTGCTGACTTTTTTATTTCTTACATCCATTATTAAGGACACAATGTCAGACTATCACATGCAAAGCAAATACATAGCTTATGTCAGTTAATGCTTGCAGTGCTGTTTATGTTGGTCATAAAGTGGAAATGAATATCATTTCTGTAACTTTAAGAAGCTCTGCMAAGACCGCTGGAATTTCTGAATGTCAGTCACAACACATTCATAACAACCCCTGTTTGATTTGCTCAAATTATTCCTTTATTTATTTATTTTTTCATTTCGTCTCTTGAGTCTCTTTGGTGGAGAACAGATCACTCGACTGGAAGTGAAGCACAATAAAACAGGGTTTTTACGAGACATTTATGCTTGAAGCGATTTGGCCCATACTGATAACACCGCGCTTGTTCAAAGTTCGAAACAGCTGGAAGTTGATTAAAAAAAAAGACAAGAAAAACATTTCCTGAATACAATCACTTTGTCTGATATGAAGCAAAATCAAGGTGCAGTGGCAAAATAATGCCTCTTTAAGACTTTATAAACATTTAAAGATGGTAAAAAGTGCCGTTCCAATGAAACCTTTGCTATTCTTTACAGAGCAATACCTAAAACCTGTGCAAACACAACTCATACCCCCCCCCCCCAAACAATCACACATTTATTTCTCCTCAAATGAGCAGGAATGCATCGACAGTCTTCAAAAGTGCAAAAGAGAGGAATGATTGAGCCATTGCCATTGATTTGGTTCTTAATGCAGAATATCATCTTTAAACGCAACAAAGGGAGAAATCGTTTCATTAAATCTGGCCACGTCTTCAGAAATCTAGAGTAACAAAGAACAAAAAGGACCAAAAACAAAACCCACTACAGCTGTTAAGGGTACAAACGGGTTATTTCTGGACTAATCTAAACACCTAACTCACATTAGATGTCGAAGCTGTAAAGCAACAAGCGGAGGCTATAATAGTACTGTTTTAAGTGAAGTAAATTATGGTTTTTAAACCAGGGTTACACTTCCATGAAAGGATTGTCACAGTGTTACGATGGAATGATGAGACTTCGTTAAAAATGTAGGAATGCAGGAATTACTGAGATCACGTATCCTTACCAGAACTAACGTACAACGGAATGTAAAATATCAATATAAATGTATACATATACAGATTTATACTATTTATKTACAAATAGATAACCAGCATCTGAATCTACATCAACGACTAAAGTATTTTCAGATTTGGCTGCTGTATAACACTTTTATTCACATGTTTGAAGTATGCCGCATCCTCACAGACTAATACCTGGTCAGTGCACACCTGCCCAGATGTTTCATGGCTTTTCACACGGTARCGATGAACACAACGCAGCTCGGGAGCTGCTGCCACACGGTTTAGATGAGTAAACTCTAGCACGAAGCAACACCAGACCCACCGCGGCGTTTCGTGTATGGACAGGGGGAGGGGAGATGGCGGTTGGCGGTAAATCTCCGGACGGAGCCGCGCGGCGTCCTYGGCGACCCGCTCAGCACTCTATCTGCGACTGGAGCTGCCGGCGCAAGGTGAGGGTGCGCCGGTGGAGCTGCTGCATCTGCTGCATGCGGTCTCGCTGGCGGGCCAGGTTCTGGGGCATGGGGTAGCGCTGGCAGCCGTACAGGAAGCGGTACGGGACGCGCACGTGGCAGGCCGTCGCCCGGCAGCGGGGCTGGGGCATGGGCGGCAGCAGCATCCAGCGCTTCCGCTCGGCGCAGTAGCGGTAGGCCTCCTTGCGGTACTGCTTGTCCACGTCGTCGCTGTTCTTCCAGCCGCCGATGACGAAGACGTCCTCGTCGAAGTGGCAGACGGCGGCGCCCTCGATGCTGGTCACCTCCGGCGGCAGGCTCTCCAGGATCTCATCGGAGATGCGCGCGCTGATCTTCTGCCTGGCCACCTCGTCCCTCACCGTGTAGTTCTTGGGGCAGCAGGAAGCCGTGTGGTAGAAGTTAGTCGAGGCCACCGCCATCTGGAAGACGCAGTAGTTGTCAATAAGCGGCAGCGAGTCGACGTCCTGCCACTGGCGGCTCTCCGTGTCGTAGCGGGTGGTCACCGTCTTCAGTCCGTCCTCGTTGTCCGTGTCCACGGGCGTGCGAGCCGTGACGTACACGTACCGATCCTCCACGCTCACCGCCTTCACGTCGCGCAGGATCTTGGGGGCGGACTCCAGATTGTGCCACTTGTCCTGCTCGGGCTCGTACACGCTGACGTCTTTGAAGCCCGGGCTGAAGTTGCCGTGGCCGCCGATGCTGTACAGGATGTCCTTGATGCAAGTCAGGCCGAACGAGTGCTTGCGCGTYGTCAGGTTGCTGACCTGCTCCCAGGTGTTGCGGTTGGGGTTGTAGCGTTCCACCGTCTTGGCGAAGCCCGGCTCCATCGAACCCGCCACGTAGACGTGGGACTCCGTGGTGGCGATGGCGTGGCCGTCCAGGTGGTTGTGGATGTGGGGCAGGTTGACCCACCGATCCTCGTAAACGAAGTAGCCGACACACTCGCTCAGGTAGTCGCCTCCCTCGGACACCCCTCCCACCACCATGATGACGTCCATATTCTGGCCGAAGCGAGGCTGAAAGGAGGCCATGTGCGACGACCAGAACTCCATGTCTGCGGACTTGAGGTTCTCAAAGCGGATGGCGTGACCCTCCACGGCCTCCGACACCAGCCGGAGGCAGGCCTCGTTGGACGATACCAGCCGCTCGTTTTTCACCACCCTGGTCAGGTAGGTGGGCTTGATCTGGGGCAGCCTGAGGAGACGGAACAGCTCCTCGAAGTAGCGGCTCCGCTCCTCCAGGTTCTTCTGCACCCACTTCACCACAGCCTCGAACAGCACCTCCTCCGAGTCCACCGTGACCTCCGCGTCCGACAGCCAGTCACGGACCAGGTGGAAGGGCAGCGTGTAGAACTCCTCRTCCTGGATGACCTTGTGGAAGTTGCGCCGAATCATGTCTGCAGCTCGTAAAGCCAGCTGGTCCAGGGTGTACATGTGAGCCAGACTGTGGACTGCCACACAGTTGGTCAGGCTCAGCTTCTTCTTGAGGAACTCGCCACAGAAATCTTTCAGCTGCAGCAGCAGGAACCTAACATAAAGTACACAAAAAAGATATAATAAATAGAAGAAAATGAGCAATTCATGTCAACTAAATATGCTTGAAACTGACAAAAAATATTAAGAAAATGTTTTACTAATGGTCAACCAATGAAAATAAGATATTACTTTTGAAATGTGAGTCAACAGGACAATAAAAATCACCACAAAAAGTACAAAATAGTCACATTGTTGGTATCATGGTCCACCAAAAGCTAAGATTAGAAATAAATATTCACAAGCATGTTAAAGGTAAAGACTATAAGACCATCTCCACCAAGYTTGATGTTCCTGTGACTACAGCTGCAGATTATTCTGGATTATAAGGTCGACAAGACTGGAGGACACAAGAGGAAAATTGAAGATAAATTAAAGAGACGGATCAGACCGACTTCTGAAGAGATTAAACGTGAACTCCTGTTTGAGTCGAGGTTAACTTAGTGGAAGATGASGACACCAGATCATACCAAAGCGAGRCTGGAATTTACCAAAATGCAAAAAAGACAATTCACAAAGCCTCTGGGAGAGTCGTTTGGACAAATAAGACAAACCTTTTGGCCACAATGATCGGCACTTTGATAAATACATTGTCCTGCCCTGGCAGTGTTTGTTACTAGGTAGGAAATCTATCTAAATGTTTGATCTAGTTCGTTTTCTGCTTTGGTTTGAAATATTGAGACATTTTTATTGTGTTACGCACGTAATGCAAGACTTTGCTTCGTGATTTTCAAGTAAAAAGTGGGAAAAAAATTTTTTCAACACGCGTAACAATGAGTGCAGTATCCACAGACACAAAAATAAAACATAAACRGAAAGAAAAACACTGAACCTACAGTGAAACACGGAGCAGGCTCGGTTATGATTTGGGTCTGCTTCGCTGCGTCTAACACAGAGTGTTGAACYTGTATGAAATCTCAAGACTATCAAGGCATTCTGGAGAGAAAAGTGCTGCAGTGACAATCTGGCCTCAGATCTCCAACCAGATAATGGCCCAAAACCAACTAAAACACAGTCTCTGAGCAAAACACTGGACTGGAGAAGGCATCCCTCTGCCTGAGACAGCTTGAGCAGAGTCCAAATACCTGTGGACAGGTGAACCACAATTCAAAACAATGTGTTCTTTTGTTTTGAATTTATTTTAGTGACAAATGTGTTTTCTTTCATTAAAAAAAACAGGTACAAACTGCATTTTCTGTAAAAGCAACAGTACAAAATAAGGCGTCGTGCATAGTTTTTGTTTTCTACATTTGAAAATTAGATTATACCTGTCCGCCAGCTCCAGTACTTCGTGTACATTACAGGTGCTAACGCGTATTTCCCCCGTGTACATGTACTGGATCACACCCTCCACCGTCTCCGGGTCCGGCCCCAGCTCCGAGCTCCACTCCTTCATCTCCACCCGCCCGGAGAGGGACTCGGAGAACTGTCCTCCCAGCAGCGGGGTGAAATAATCGGTGGCAGCGGCCAGGACGGACCGGTGGGCTGARAACTCGCAGCTCTGGACGTTTCCGGTAGCCGCCCCGCTGCTGAAGGCCAGCGTCACGTCGCAGAACAAACCCTGCTTCCTCTGCTCGTTCTGCCGCCGCGACAGCTCCGAGCAGTGGGAGGAGGAGGTGAAGTCCTCGGCCTCTTCYGCGTCGCCGTCCCCGGCCAGCGCGCTGGGTGTGCTGGTTCCGCTGCAGCCGCCGCTGCACCTGGCGGAGTCCTCCGGGTTGGGGGCCGCTGCTGCCATTCTGCTACCCGAACTGGAGGTGAGCGGAGGTGGGAGATGAAGCAAACTAGCGAGGGAAGGGAGGCGACATACGCAGCCACACATACATGGAGGCCAGGAGGAAAATGACAGCGAAGAAGAAGAGTAGCTGTGGCGTCACTTCCGTTATTTAAAAAAAAGATTAAAACAAACCAAAACAAAATAAAACACGATTATTTTTCTTCTCTAAACTTAAAATAATGTTATTGTTTGTAGTGTCATGGTAATCAAATTTTTGTTTTTTATTTTATTTTTGTAAACAACACAAACAAGATCTCTGACATGCGCAGTGAGGGTCAAGTTGACGTCATAAGTTGTAGTGATCAATGTGTTTTTGTTTTGTCTGATTTTGCCTTCACATACATTTCATTTTCTGTTGTGTGAGTGCGTGTGTATATATATATATATATATATATATATAGATATCACACACACACACACATACTTCTTTGCTTCATGTGAAAAAAAGTAATTTAATTTCTCATTTTGGGACTTACTCATATTTTACCATGTACATAATGCAAACAGCTGGATCTTTGCTTACTTAGTTGTTTTATTTTATGTTTTACTTTATTAAAGTTTCATAATGTTACTTTTCAATTTTTTAACTCCTGTAAATGGTGGAGACAGATGTATCATTTACATTATGAGTGTTTTCTTTGTTCTATTTCAATTGCTAATAAAGCTTAAAAAACATTTTACTGAATAAGTTTATACATCACCTAAATGCTAGAGTGGATAGCTACAGAAGGCTTCTGTAGATAGCAAACAAGGTTATGCTGTTTTTATTATTTTATCTAAGAAATTTAGCTTCAAGAACTTTTATAAACTTGTTTTGTCATAATGAAGTTATGAGTATGATTATCAAATAATGCAATTTAGTCAGCAGATATAGATTTGTCACGTGTTAAAATCTAAAAATCACACAAGGCAGCAGGTGACAGAAAGAGAGAGAAATTACACAGTCATTTATCATATTTATTTTACCTGTTATGGTTGTAAACATACAACATATTGGCACAGAAGCACATTTAGTTCATAAGGGAACAGTTAAAATTTTATTTAGAAACAAAAGCAACAAATAAAAAAAAACTTTTCTGCACAGATGACACCAGACACACACTGCCTTGCTGTTAAGAGTCTAATTTTATGAAATAAAATAGTCTCTAAACTCAAATATAACAGAGATAAACATAATGCAAAGATTCACTGTTATTAATGCTAAAATGATTCAAACTGCTGTGCATGTGGTTCAACTTGTAATCCAACTCAGAATAYGATGAACTTATACAAAAGAAACATAATTACAGCAAACGACAGTGGGCAGAAAGTTTGGCACAAAATGTTCACCAACATCTCAGTTTTGACACCTCATTAAAAGCATCACATAAAAACAATAATACTCTATTAATTATTATTAGTTTTTGTATTAATGCACTGACACAGGAGAAAAGCTCTGCTCTATGGACGTTCTGGTTTSATCTGGTATTGCACTATGAGATCACATTTTGTTTTTAAAAAACGGCACAGTGATGAGAGCAGAACATCGACACAACAGTCTGAAACACAGACACACATACTCAGCAAATATCATTTTATATTTGGAGATAAATAACAGCACTTTATCGTGACAGATAGTTATGATCAACAGTTAAATTTTCCCAACAATTATTTACCCGCAGCATAGACTGGCCTTCAGGATGAAAAAWAGACAATTTGCAGCTACAATATTTGTAACATCTTCCCTTCATAATGTCACTAGTTGTATATGTATTTATTTTTTTAAGTGGCAAATCACAGTGAGGGTTTGGGAACTGATGGCTCAGCTTTTATTACATAGACATGTGCTCTGGAAGCACATAGGAGATGTCATCCCAGGGGTGGCGATACAGACCCTGCTTCAGCCTCTTCTGGTCCAGGTAGTGTCCTGAGGAGACAACATTAATGGATCTAAGAGCGAGCTAGAAACAGGAGGGGACTCACAAACCAAGAGAAATTATGCTGAAAACAGCGATCCAACTAAAGTGAAGATTTAATATACTGGTAATTGGAAATCAAACTGGATCACAACTGGATTTTTGTTTTGTATGGTGCAGTGAGATGACTCTCTGTGAACTGGCACCATGTTTAAACTGAACCGAACAGAAAAAACTCACCGATGAACCCCATGCTGCGACCCAGGACGAAGATGCCATTCAAGGCACCGACTTCTACAAACTCGTCAGCCTCGTCCCTGTGTGACAGAAAAACACAAAGTGATATTCGACCTGGATGTGAGGAACCTGAAATCTGAGCACAGGAACTTATCAGCGCTCCCYTTCTGACCGTGTGAATCCATCACAAGTCCTGAGTAAGTCCACGAAGGCCACACCGATGAGGCCATCCACATTCAAGATCAGGTTTGGTTTCTTTTCAGGGCGGAGAGAACAGAAGGTCAGGTGACAAAACAAACGAGTGAAGATCTTGTGTTGGAGCAGAAAAAGGTTCAGATTCTTACTTTGGAGGTGGTGATCTTCTCCACTTCTAAAGCGTAGTCCAACAGCTGAGAGGAAGGAAAGTTCTGCTTCACAAAGTCCTTCAAGATCTGAACTCTCATGTCAGGATTATTAATCTGAGAAAAAAAAGACGACTATTTTATTTCTGCAGGTTTTGTTCTGCAGCAACATTTCCAGAAAAGTGCTTATTTCCTTATTTCTTGTTTCTCACGTGTTGCAAAAACTAACCGACTTGACCCGGTGTCCTATGCCCATAATCAWCCTGCCGTCCTTCTTCATCTTGTTGACAAACTCCATGGGCAGCATGCCGCTGTCAAACGCATGGCTGAACTGCTTTGCCGCTGCGTCCAGGGCTCCTCCGAAGCGGTCACCCTGAAGAAACAAAAGAGACGTTGGCTCATGGCGGACTTCTGTCAGCTACATGAACACTTTAAAAGAACAAATCAAAAGTGTCTCACAATGGTGAGGAGGCCCGAGGTGAGGCTGGAGATCAGGTCTTTCCCAGCTCGGGCGCAGACGATGGTGTTGTGAGCGCCAGAAACGGCAGGGCCGTGATCTGCCGTAACCATCAGGCACATCTCGATGAACTGGCAGGCGTACTTGGGCAACCTGCACACAACAAAACGGTCACAAATCCCTGTGTAGCATTTGATAGCAAAGGTACAGAAAGGAGTCTAACCTCCGCTGGAACCAAAGCAGGCCCAGAGTTCCTCCCAGGCCTATTTCAGACCTGAAGACCTCAGTGATGGGCATCCCGGCATAGAGGAGCTCCTGACCTCTCTCATCACAGATGCTGGTCATGAAGGAGGCCGGTTTACGGATCAGACCCAGCTCCTGCACAGCAGACCCAAGAAAACATACCCTCATTCAGAACTGCAGGACGTGGTTTAGTTTATGTTTATAAGGACTGCAAAAATAAAGAAATCTACTTACAGCTCAAATGTTAGCTTGTAGTTGGGAGTTGTGTCAAAAATTAAACTTAAATAAAATTAAAAGTAATGAAACTAGATCTAGAATTTCACCTCTTCTAAATAAGGTAATCACACTTAATTTGTTGTTATTTTGCTCAACCTCTTTCTGAATTTTCCTAATAAAAAGTTTACTTTAAATAATAATAATAATAAATACTACACTCACCGGCCACTTTATTAGGTACACCATGCTAGTAATGGGTTGGACCCCCTTTTGCCTTCAGAACTGCCTCAATTCTTCGTGGCATAGATTCAACAAGGTGCTGGAAGCATTCCTCAGAGATTTTGGTCCATTTTGACATGATGGCATCACACAGTTGCCGCAGATTTGTCGGCTGCACATCCATGATGCGAATCTCCCGTTCCACCACATCCCAAAGATGCTCTACTGGATTGAGATCTGGTGACTGTGGAGGCCATTTGAGTACAGTGAACTCATTGTCATGTTCAAGAAACCAGTCTGAGATGATTCCAGCTTTATGACATGGCGCATTATCCTGCTGGAAGTAGCCATCAGATGTTGGGTACATTGTGGTCATAAAGGGATGGACATGGTCAGCAACAATACTCAGGTAGGCTGTGGCGTTGCAACGATGCTCAATTGGTACCAAGGGGCCCAAAGAGTGCCAAGAAAAGATTCCCCACACCATGACACCACCACCACCAGCCTGAACCGTTGATACAAGGCAGGATGGATCCATGCTTTCATGTTGTTGACGCCAAATTCTGACCCTACCATCCGAATGTCGCAGCAGAAATCGAGACTCATCAGACCAGGCAACGTTTTTCCAATCTTCTCTTGTTCAATTTCGATGAGCTTGTGCAAATTGTAGCCTCAGTTTCCTGTTCTTAGCTGAAAGGAGTGGCACCCGGTGTGGTCTTCTGCTGCTGAAGCCCATCTGCCTCAAAGTTCGACCTACTGTGCGTTCAGAGATGCTCTTCTGCCTACCTTGGTTGTAACGGGTGGTTATTTGAGTCACTGTTGCCTTTCTATCAGCTCGAACCAGTCTGCCCATTCTCCTCTGACCTCTGGCATCAACAAGGCATTTCCGCCCACAGGACTGCCGCTCACTGGATGTTTTTTCTTTTTTGGACCATTCTCTGTAAACCCTAGAGATGGTTGTACGTGAAAATCCCAGTAGATCAGCAGTTTCTGAAATACTCAGACCAGCCCTTCTGGTACCAACAACCATGCCACGTTCAAAGGCACTCAAATCACCTTTCTTCCCCATACTGATGCTCGGTTTGAACTGCAGGAGATTGTCTTGACCATGTCTACATGCCTAAATGCACTGAGTTGCCGCCATGTGATTGGCTGATTAGAAATTAAGTGTTAACGAGCAGTTGGACAGGTGTACCTAATAAAGTGGCCGGTGAGTGTAGACTGGTGAAATAATGTTTTATTTTACTCTGAACACAAAATATTAATGCAGAGGAAATTAAGAATAGCTATAATAGAACAGATGTAAATAAGCCTCAAGCTAAACTGGGTGCAATGTGTCAAATGTTTTTCAAAGTAGACATATCCGTTATTAAATCCTTCCTTTTCACATTTAAATCATTCATTTAGGGTCTTTTTATAAAGTGGAACTGCAACGCTTTGGTCTGAATTCTTCCTTATTTTAACTTTACCAGCACCTCTTTCACCCCTTTCCTGATGTGTGCCTCTAAGCAGCTGGTTGTGTTACTGTTCCTTTAAGATGCTTCAAGCCCCGCCCCCCTCTGGCTTCCAGACYGGTCCACTCCAGTTTGAGACAGTTTCAGACCCAGAACCAGACTCTGACCCAGAACCAGAGGAGAATGAAGACGAGGAAATTGTAGTTGGTAAGTCCAGACCTTATATGGTAATTGTGTCGCAGATAATTTGTTGTAAAAGTTCAGAAAACGTCATAGAAAATAGAGAAAACTGAASGGGCTGAAAAATCTGACCCAAACAGAACATAAAGATACCTTAGCAGCACCAGGAGAAACTAAATTAAACTTTTCGGCCTCCTAGAGCCTCCAAGTACGACAAAATGTATTTAACAACTAAAAAGTGAATTTTGCAGGATATGTCAACTTTAAGTAAAAATGTAAAAATATGAAGTACTTTTATTAGTTTTAAAATAATTTAAAGAATTATCTCAAATATACTCAACACAGCAAAATTTTACTAGGTAATCAGTAAAATATCTTTCTTTTAATAATTTGTTGGAGGGTGGGGGTGTTTTTTTCTTAGTTCCATTAGTGTTGGATGTTTTATTTAGTGTTGATGTTTGTTTATTGTCTGATWTGATATGATTTTATTTGTTCAGGACAGTGTGCAAYTAAAACATAATTTGATGCATTGCACCAGATTTAGCCTAAGGCTAATTATTCACCTGCAGTCCCAAAGTCTGGAGGGTATAAAGATGTAACTTAAGGTGTAAAGCATCAAATCTTTTTATATTTAAGTTTTAATTAGACACTGTCCTGATTAAATAAAATAAATGTATGAATCCTGTTTTTTTCTCCCTAAAACAGATAAAAGTTATTGAACTAAGTACAAGAAACTGGTTATAAACATTCCAGTAAAACTGCTGAGTTCTTAACATATTAAAGTGACATATTAACCAGATGAATTAGTTATATTTTATAGAACATGGGACTAAACAAATATCTGCACAGTTTAGTAAAGCAGTCATAGGTCAGGTRGGACAGCTGTACAAACGTGTTTGTTTTGGCACAATTTTGATTACATTCCTTATGCGACCCTGACCATAAACAAAGTTTTTTTTAATATTTATCATGTGATGGACTCACTCGTGCCCAGGAGTAATCCATTGGTACAGTGGGAGGCGGCACCTCTTCAGCTGGCTGAATGACTCCTTTGGCAACAAGATCGTCAAACACAGATCTGCAGAGAGAGAGAAAAAAGAAAATCACACAATCAGCTTTTTAAACTAAAACCAAACAGTAAGTTTACCAACATGTCCTGCAGATTATTCTACTTGGATGATAAACTACTGGAATGGTTGCGACCGGGCACTGACTTGATGATCTCTCCCAGCTCATCAAAGCTCTTAGGRACAAACGCTCCAGCTTCCTTTAGAGCTTTGTTCTTGGCTACTGCCGTCTCTGAAGCCTGGTTGGCACAAGCTCCTGCGTGGCCRAATTGCACCTGAAGAGGAAAAACAAGTACAAAAAAAAATGTAGCTGCTTTCTTTAGTGTCTCATTAGAGGTCTAGTCTTACCTCTGAGGAAAACATGGTGGCACAGGTGCCAATACACCAGCACACTACTGGCTTTGTGATTCTGCCCTGTTTAATAGCCTGGCAGATCTTGTATTCCTCTGTGCCGCCAATCTATAAGACATTTTGTAAGACATATTTATTGTAACCAATAAAAGATTCAGACTGCACAGCTTAAAAGAGTCGYCCCACCTCTCCGAGCACAACGATCATYTTCACYGCTGGCGTGTCTTGGTATCGCAGCACGTGGTCAGTGAACACCGAGCCCGGGTACCTGCAGTGGAGTTCAGCATTACACGGCAGCTCAACAGGCTTAAAGAGCCCACGTATGATCACACACCTGTCTCCGCCGATTGCCACGCCTTCAAAAACACCATCCGTAGTGCGGGAGATGATGTTGTTGAGCTCGTTGGACATGCCGCCTGAGCGGGACACGTAGGCCACGCTGCCTGGACGGTAAAGCTTGGAGGCCAGGATGTTATCCAGCATGCCTCCCGTGTTGCCGATCTTAAAGCAGCCAGGCTTTATTCCTCCGACCTTCACAAAAACACCCGCTGGGGTTTGCTTCGACAGGAAAGAAGCAGCCAGCAGATAATGAGATGAGGATGGAAGCCAAACTTACAGTTGCCGGTCCGATGATGGTGACACCCTTCTCATCTGCAACTTTAATGATCCTCCTGGTGTGGGCTTCGGGGATTCCCTCAGCRATGATGGCAATGGTCCGAATCTGGAGGCAGTTTTAATTAGCGAATGATATCCATCTTTTATTCGAATGATGCAGGAGGAGGGGTTTACCTGAGGGTACTGCATGGTCTCCATGGTGCTTTCAAAGGCTGAACGCAAAGAGGCGAAGCTGATGAGCACGTCCACGTCAGGATGCTTCTTCATGGCGTCACTCATGTTTTTATACACAGGGATGAGGATCTCTTTGTGTCCCCAGTAGAATTTCTGTTTGTGGTCTCCACTGCAGACAGAGTCGAGCRGAAGAAACTCCATGAAACTACACCGTCAACAGAGCAAATTCAAGAATAAATCTATAAAAAAAGGAACCTACGTAAACGGGTAGATCATCGCTGAAACAGACGGCTCGTCTCTGGAACAGACATAATCGAAGTCCAGCATCCCCTGAACGGCCCGGGTCTGCATCCCCCACACTAAGGCCTTCGTGTGTTTGGTGAAGAGGGTCGTTGCCTTCGCTGGTGTGAGAAAACCAAACATTTAGACCCAGAAATGTCTCACGAGACTGGCTGGATGATTGATAGAATTTGAATGATCAAACAAGCCTTTTTCAGTCATGCAGCAGATATATCAACACAAAAACCTAAAACAGTAGGYAAAGATGTGAGACTTAATTTAAGAACAGGCTTTTATTTTGAAATGCAGCTTCTTTTTGCTGTCCAAAGAGGGAGCTGTTACACCTAAGCTCAACCTTGGAAAACCACAAGACTTACCTGCTGTGTCAAAATAAAAGTCAGTGTAATCGTGTGTGTGTGTGTGTGTGTGTGTGTGTGTGTGTGTGTGTGTGTG
>NW_013952406.1:1953845-1958603 GCF_001266775.1 Austrofundulus limnaeus
TGTGTGTGTGTGTGTGTGTGTGTGTGTGTGTGTGTGTGTGTGTGTGTGTGTGTTCATTTTTGGGAAGTGAGGGCTTTTTCCTGGTCCTCACTTTTTTGCAGGTCTACTGCACTTTACTAGTTAGGTTCAGAGGTTTGGTGTGAATTAAGTTTTGGTTCAGGTTAGGGTTAGGAATAGACCAATAACGGTTAGTTTTAGGGAAAATGTCTGGGTTAGACATAAATACTAGGGCTGCAACGATACAGGAAACTCACGGTTCGGTTCGATACTTTAGTCTCACGGTTGATATTTTTTTGATACAAAAAAAGAGAAATTTCCATACCCCTTTTAACTTGTAATTTATTTATATTAATTATGAACATTTGTTTAACCCCAAAAGTACAGTTTTTAAATTAAATGTTGCTGAAACAGCAAGTTTCTCAGTGGATCTATGCTCAAAAATGCAGCCTAGGTGGAGTAGTCGAACACAGATCCACTGATCCTTCAACACAGAGCATCTTCAGAAGAGAAGCTGATAAAGTAAATTTTTTTAAATCTGTATTGTTCGATACAGCACTGTTCGATACGATTTGGTACGGTTCGATACGGGTACATGTATTGTTGCATCCCTAATAAATACAGTTACAAAAATGAATGGAAGTCAATAAAAAGTCCTCGGTTTGATACATGTACAAGGATGTGAGTGTGTGCATGTTTTTGCTATCTGGTGGGGATGATTTTTGTTCCTTATGGGGACAAAAGCCCGGTCCCCATTAGGGAAATATTGTTGATGGATCAGGGGTTCGATTTAGGACTAATGTGTGAATTAGGTTTAAGCTAGGTTTAGGGTTACATATGTACTGGTAAAGGTTAGGTTTGGGCAAGGGTAAGGGGTTAGGCTGTAAAAATGACCAGTAAATGAGTAGAAATCAATGCAAAGTCCCCAGGTGTATAGAAGAACAAACGTGTGTGTGTGTGTGTGTGTGTGTGTGTGTGTGTGTGTGTGTGTGTGTTCTCTCACCAACAGGACCTCCAGTTTTAATCTTTTTAGTTAGTGAGGCCTCAACTCTAGCTTTGTTTTCAGAAGAAGGGCTTTTTCTCCTGGATGATGGAGTCTGGAAACAAAAAACTGATGAGAGCAGATCTGAACACATGACCTGGTTTCAGAGTAAAACCTGGAATGACAGCAGGGCTTCAGGTTATGTTTCTGAAACACCACCTGCACAACAASTTTCATTGTTTTAAACCTTTTGTTCCATCATAAAAATGCTTTCATTCCTGRCTGTGCATTTTAGCAGGAAACCAGCTTCCATTATCTTACTAYGAAACACTGTTGTAGATTTGAGGAAACATGCACACTTTTCTGAAATCCTTCAGAGTGCACATTTTTAATGGATGCCTCAGGGGGGGKTTCTGCATCGCACGACTGACTGAACTCCAGACTTTTTGAGTGAAAGCGATGTCTGAACACAAAAGAGCCGCTGGGCTTCTGATAATCAGATTCACTGAAAACAATGAGACAGCAGGAGCGAAAGCCGAGTTTGTGCCGGGCCTCTAGCTCTGCACCACTTGTAGAGCCGRCAACATGGTAACAAACCGCGTCACCATCAGATCGTACCGACGTGCCGCTGCTGGAGTTCAGGAGGAAGTTGGCTGTGTGGGCAGCGACWGGGGGCTGGGTGGGGATGGGCCTGTGACCCAGAGCCATGCCCACGATGGCAGTCATGTGGGTCTCTGTGCCAAAGACATGAATTGGGATCCCGGTGGTTTTTCCTGCAGAGGAAGGGTTTCAGAATCAGTGGAGTGTGGCAATCATGATTGAGTCCGACGAAATATATATATATAAAAAAACTGATAAAAACAAAAAACATACCAACTTCTCCCATCACTCGAAGACCTTCCTGGTAGTTGGGGCCACCGCGGCGAACAAAAATAGAGACTTCATGCTCCTTCAAGGGGACCTGGTAGTCTTTGATCGCTCGAACAATCCCCTGAAACACAGATAAAATGTTTTAGTCAGTTAGCTAAGCTGTACCCTTAGCAAAAAGTAGTAAATGCAGGTATACTTTAAGCATACTAATTCTAAACTAAAAAAATAAAACAAATTATACTTCCAGTTTACCTTTTATGTAATTATGAGCTATACTTAACCAAGTTTATCTTACACTATACTTTTCTTGTACTAAAAGTATTTTAAAGTTTAAGTATATTTACTCTATACAAATGTTTWAACTTTTGGCCAAGATGAACTTTACTAGTACACTGAAAGTACATTTTCACACAGACTTTGTTTGTAGTATATTTCAAGATTTAACTAAAAATGTACATAAAAGATTACTTTCCATATACTTCAGAGTATACTTTCATAAACTTATTGTGGGCCAACTCAGTCCTAGAAGTATACTTGCTAGTAAACTGCTAGTATACTTATATTAGTGTACATGGCAAATAAAAGTACACTTAGGGADATACACTTTTATATACTTTAGTATACTTAATGACATGTRCTTAAAGTATAYTTCTTTTTGGTAAGTTTATAAACTTAAAAAGACATRACAATACACTTAAAAGTATACTTTTTATAAACTTAAGTCCCAATTTAGTACAGACAAGTATTTAAATTGTATACTTTCTAGTACACTACAAGTACGTGGTGCCTAGTATACTTGATATACTTAAACTTAAACTCAAGTATACTTATTAAAATGAACTTCAAGTATACTACTTTTCTAAGGGTAGCCATAATTAAGCTAACCTTTTACTATTTGTAGCTGTTAGCAAATGCAGTTTTTCTAGTTAAACTGATACTGATTGGTGGTAGTAGTAGTAGTAGTAGTAGTAGTAGTAGTAGTAATAAATGTAGCACTGTACCTTGAATGTTGCTGCAACATTTGTGAAGTTTGCTATGCTTCCTCCAATTATCAAAACCTTTCCTGGAACAAAATATTACAGATTTTTTAGGTTCAAATAAAAGCTGAATTTAGGTTTTAAAAGCAGGGGCGTGTTTGAGATTTCCCCACCGTCAGGGTGCTTCTCTCTCGTCATCAGGGACAGGATGGTCTTGGCGTAGTCGTAGGTCTGCTGTTCACTCGGTGCGCCTGAATATTCCCCGTAATTGGCCAGCTCGTTGACCCCGCCCAGGTCACAGATCGTGTCACTGTGAGGGTTTTCCCCCAATAAAAATAAAAGAATTAAAACTTTTTTAAAACAAATGGATTTGTTTTTGTTTATTTTTAAATTTCCACTGCACAGCAAACTGATGAAACAAGTTAACGGTGCGTTCTGGGAGTAATTAGTCTCGGATGATTTGTCTGGATGTCACGCTTTGCATCCTCGACAGACGGCACACCACCCAATCCTCCTGACTCCCACTAAAAACAGCAGCATTTAAGCATTTAATTTAGCAAACAGCTGATTGGGCACATGGTCTGCTCTTTCACTCTCCTCGTGCTCCTTATGTTCAGTAGAAACCAGTAAAAATTAGTGTATAATAACAAAGTACATTTGCATTGTTACAGTTGTATTTTGAGGATTTATAACAAGTATTCTTTTAAATCGTAAATTTTACCTTCATTTTGTTACATCTAGAACCTAAAAATTAAACTTTTACTTCTTTACTTTAAAAAGTAATGCCTCGTTGCAAGCTACAAATTTAAATATGACAGGAGCAAATCGTAAGGAATTGTTTATGCTCTAAAAAAATTTATGTTGAATTTACTTTTTAAAATTTCATTTATTAATTAAAAAACAAAACAAATTCTATGTATAACAAATAATAAAAAAAATCACAAATAAAATGAAAGGCAGCAGAAAGAAGAAAAAACTTAATCAAGTTATGTCAACTGGTTCCAAATGTAAYGCAATTTAAACTACTCAACAGGGATGCACAATATATTGAAAATTTATCGTCATCATGATAACATCCTGTGCAATATACACGTCGACTCAAAAGCAGTTATGCGTTTTGTCACTGAGACGGAAGCTTCAAGTATTTCACCAATCAAATGGAGCCTTTCATGTATTTGGCCAATTGGATGGATCTCTTCATACTTTAAAAAATAATTAGTTTATTTTTGCTCTGAACCCAGAACAGAAAGACACCACTGTATTTATTTATCGCAAGTCATTATCGTTAGCGCATTATTAAGCACAGTTATCACACATCACAGGTTTTCCTAATATCGTGCAGCCACCCCACCCACCACGCGCCCCATGCAATTTACTTACCTTAGTTAATGAAACCAGCTTGGTTTTCTAATCAGTGAAACAAATTTTTACCAAAGTCAWTTCCTATTAAGATATTTTCTCTGATAGAATCTTACAATGAAGCCAAACAGCCTAAAATATAAAAAGTTCATGAATTATGCCAATTTATTCTGTTTTCTCTGGTTAGAATGGAATAGAAAACAGCCTTTATCGTGGGGAAATTCAGGTGTTGTTTTTTAAATGATAATAATAATAATAACAATAACGATGACGATTATTATTATTATTATTATTATTATGATGCTATGTTGGGGTACCTGTACACCACTGAGGCCCCTCCTCCGGCCACCATGGTCCAGATTCTGCCTCGAGGATTGAGCAGAGTCAGTTTGAGGCTGGCACCACTCTTTGCATCGAGGTCGGCGATGTAGGCCTCCTGGAAAACAGAAACGAACAGAATCGGATGCAGGTGGGTGTAATTGTTTGGACCAAAACAAGCATCAGTGGAAATGTTGACAGGTGATGAGACACACACACATCGCTGGTTGTTTGTGACAGTCTGAGCCACAGCTG
>NW_013952406.1:1958708-1977408 GCF_001266775.1 Austrofundulus limnaeus
CCCCCGCTGTCCCTCATTTCCCTCTTCACTCACAGCCACCCAATTAGTCCAAACCTTCTGCTACACAGACAAGCTCCAACATCTGCCAGAACCAGAGAAAATCATCACAAATATCTCACTGACGACCTTTATTAGTTTCTATAAGTTTGAGTTATCCATTACTAAACTGGTACTACTGGTACTAGTCGTGAATATTTAGATTTTTTTATATTGAATGTAAAAGATTACAATAGATAAACTGGAAAAGGATGTTTTCCTGACCATTTGGGAGAAATTGAATTATGTATATYATGAGGGCACATCCTGTTTGCAATCAATATTACCAATTTGTTCATTAAACCTCCTACTCAACTTCCAGAGATCAGCAGCACCTGTTGTTGACAAATAAAAAGCTGAAGTGCTGAAAATGTCTCTCTACATCAGTGGTACCCAATCCTGGTCCTTGAGGGCCTCCATCCTGCATCGTTTACTCGTTAATCAAGTTAATAAAGCCTGTTAATCACACATCATTCAAGCCAAAGCAGAGAAACATCTAGAACAAGCAGGATGGTGGMCTTAAAGATGAGGTTCTCAAACAGGGGTCCCAGAATCCCCAGGGATCCACAAGCTGTAGCTTGGGGGTCCCCCAAAAATTACAATAAGTTGTTGATTATGTTTTTTGTTTTTATTTCTAGAATTGCATGAGGAACAAGTGAAACAAACATACTAAACCAAGCAAAATATTATACGCATTTCATGGCATTTAGGGGTTAAAATGGCAGTAAATATATATATTTTTTAATCAGCATGAAGTTTATATGGGKATCCATGGTAATGTTTCACCTTTGAAGCATTGGAGAACCCCTGCCTTRAAGGACCAGGTTTTATTGCTCATCATCCTCACCTCAGGATAGGCCTCCCGGCCGAAGGGGGGAGGGAACTCCACATCCCCCCACTTGGATTTGCAGATGTAATCAGCYGTTGCATCGATCTTTGCCGCCATGTCCAACACATAAACGCCATCTTTTGTGACCACTAACATTTAGGAGGAAAAAAAAACAATGAAGAAGTTTATATTCCAACACTTATTTAAAGGATGTTTGCTTTATTTTAAGAAGTTTTGAACAGGGGTCGAGGCACAGGTGATYCACAACCTCCCAGAAAGAAGTGCAGGGGGAGTGAAGATGAGGAGGAAGTGGCAGGATTTCAAAGCAGCACTGCAGCCACAACAACACGAAACAGCTGCCTGGGCATGTACTGGTACCCAATTACTCCATGCATTCATCAAACAGCGAGTGCATGAAATATTTAATCATTTCCTCCCTGGATGGTAAAAAATGTRGCAGAATCTTGTGTTTTATTATGCACTGTTTTCCTCTCCAGTTCCTCTTTGATGCCCTTTTTCCAATTTCATAACCTAATAAACTGATGAGCTAGAATAAAGAGAGGACGCAACAGACKGTTTATGTTGTTGGAGATTTGAGTCGATGAAAACCTACCCAGAGGGTTGATCTCCAGGTATGTGAAGAAGAGGTCCTCGTACAGGTTGAAGAGTCCAACGATGAAGCTGGCCAAAACTCTGACAAAATAAAATCAGGATAAATCGGCAGCGTAATCAGCCTTGGGACAACTTCAGAATAAATGACAAACTAAACTCATATTTCAGTCACTTTAAAAAACAGGAAAACATTTTCTTCCCAACTAAATACTGCAAAATTTATTCATTTATCAAAACAAACATTTTGTATTTGCTCCTGCTTGTTTTGTCAAACTGTAACAGATTGCATTTATTATTAGTGCTGACTCAGATATTTAATTACTCTATAAGTGATACAATGTAAGCCATTGAACACTCTGCTCACACAGTAAATATAAAGTATAAATTTAGTTTCACTCAAGATTGAAATGAAAACAAAGACAGACGTGCGACTCTAAACATGTTCTAAATCATACAACGGTTTTTAAATTTTTAAATACTGCATGCAAACACTTTTTATAGTGATCTGCACGATGCTTTTCTGCAGACCCATTTATCCTGTAATAAATCAGAGCACGGTGAACCACAGCACACATCACTAAAGGTTTGTTCAGGATGAGCCGAACGACAAACAGCCCACCTGTAAATAGAACTGAGGGGACTTTCTGCAAGAGCAGAATAAATTTGATTTGTTTTCGCCGTCATATGTCACGATGAAAAGACGTGGGGGAGGAGGCGAAGGTCAGCCCGCCTGTCAGTTTATCTGGCAGCTCTGAGACTTCGTAACCACATCAGGACTCACAGCCCGTGGAGAGAAACTGTAACACAACAAAAACAAAACAAAAAAAAAGCCTCCCTRCTGTCAGCTTGTGATGGGAAGGCAGGACAAACTGGCCTCCTGTTTTCAGTCCGACGTACGTGTTTGGATGGAGGAGGAGGAGGAGGTGGGCGGAGGGATTTCTGGGGTTCAATGTCAGCCAAGACGGCGAGCCTCGAAAAGCCTCTGCTGTCACAAAAGTGGCGTTATAGGGATGGATGGGAGGGGGTCGGCGGAGGGCGAGTCGCTGCATCCTCCCTTATGAAAACAGATGGACGTGCTCTGAATATCACCGCGTTAAACAATAAAATAAAAGCTTAGGGTGGGGCTGATTGAAGAGAGGAAAATGCAATTTGTTTAATGGAACCGTGCGGCCTCCCCTGGCACGAGACAGCTCTGACTTTCACTTGGATTTTTCTATAACTTCTCAATTATACCTTTATATAATGAATAACATAGCTCTGAAGATGCACCATTGATTTGTTATTTTATTTATTTATTTTTTAAACAAACTTACGACTTTTTGTCATTCGGAGCCTTGCTCAGCAGTTCCTTCTTCACCTTCTCTTCGCTGATCTTTTCATCCACCCCAATCAGCAGCTTCTGYGCCTTGGCGTCCACGTCTCCAACATCCACCCCGCCCTCGTGGTGAAACAGCACGTAGTCTCCCTCCCGAGAGGCGTRTACGCACACGTAGAACTCCTCAGCCTGAACAGTGGACCACGGGAACAAAGTACGTACAAAAAGAAATGAATCTGGATCTGACATTTACAACCCAAATTCCCAAACAAATGTCTGATTTGAAGTGGACATATCCTGCTTTTAAATCCTTCTTTTTCACATTTCAATCACTCCGTTGGGTTTTTTAAAGTGGAACTACAACGCTTTGGTCTGAATTCCATCTTATTTTAACTTTATCAGCCTGTTTTTTCACACGGTTTCTGAGGCGTGTCTCAAAACAGCTGGTTTTCTTACTGTTCCTTTAAGATGCTTCAAGCTCCGCCCCCCTCCGGCTTCCAGACCGATCCACTCCAGCTTGAAAGAGGGGGTTAGCATTCTCTAGCTTGCAGAAATTATTTACAATTTAATTAAAAAGGTGTGAACAAGGGAAAACTTGTCCATCCAGCCTTACTTGATGGTGCCAGAGTCTGACCTAAAACCAGAATCTGACCCAGAACCAGAGTCTGACCCAGAACCAGAGGAGAATTAAGACAAGGAAACTGTAGTTGGTCCAGACCTTATATGGCAATTCTGTCGCAGATAATTTGACGTAATAGTTCAGAAAATTTCAGAAAATAGAGAAAACTGAAGAGGTTGAAAAATTGTGACCCAAACAGAATATAAAAGATATCTTTGCAGCACAAGAAGAGACTAAATTAAACTTTTCTGCCTMCTAGAGACTCCAGGTGCACAACAAAATATATTTACCAACTAAAATTTTTTTTATTTTGCATGATACGTCCCCTTCAATTAGCCTTTTAAACTGTTGTCAGAATTAGGGTTGTAATTTCCACTAATACCATTTTACTGTGAAAGAGGAATCTAAATATAGTATAAATTAGGGCTGCAAGAAAATATAGATACACTGAAATATCACAATATTTCATTTCCTGATACCGTCACGATTTTTAATTATGTCTTGATGGATGTGAGAAGAAATGTGAAATACTGAAGTGTTCTTCTGATTTGCATAAAAATGAACTGAATTCAATCAGATTTTATGCATGTACTGCACAGTGTGCTCTTTATACTGGGTTTCTAAATTAGAATCTTTTGGAGAAAAAAAAGCCAACATATCACCTTGCTTACAGTACCGCAATATATCACATTGTGTGTTGTGATGTCATATCAATAAATTCTTGGCAACAAAGCCTGACATGGATGCATGATGATTGGTTTACCTGCTTGTGAGGAACAAATGGCTCAATGAGGAAGTTCTTGAGAACACCTTTGGCTTTTCCCACCTGTGAATCAACAAAAGCACAACTCTTAAGACTTTACTTCAATAAAAAAAAATAGAGTAATTTTGCACGTTATTCATGGGCTATTAACAGTTGCTCGAGTCCTCGTTTATTTTCAACACACTACTGAGAGGAGGGGCAAATGATAACGACAAAAACACCAAAGTAGATCCAAATAAATTGACATTTCAAAAAGGGATAAAAAGACTGCAGCTTCCCCCCGACATGGAMACGAGACGCGGGTAAAGAAAATGAATGGATGAATAATAAAAGGAAAAACTGTCATGTCGAGCTGCAGCTCATTTAGTGGAAGCTGTCACTGTTCCCCTGTTAAAGGCCAAAAGAAATGAAGTGGAACCAAGGACCGGCCGAGAGAGAAATGAAGAGAGAGTTGCCATTTCAAAGAACAAGAGGAGTCTGGGAACAAAAAAGAAACACTACCTGATTAAATCTTACAAGAAGCTGAGCTCAAATGAGGTGACATTTGGAGAACACCATTTATCAGCTGAAGTATAAATTAACAACGTGCTAATGAGGGTAATTTATCAGCTCAGCTGTGTTTCTCAAAGGATAAAAACATCGCCACAAAACAGCAACATTTACTTCTATTTGCTGCCGTCGACAGTTTCCTGTAATCTGTGAGGAGCTACAGCTGTGCTGCTGCTGCACCACAAACACTCCTCTTCTGTGTTTTATGAACCGCCRCGGTTCCTGCAGAACCCCCTGCTGGTTTATGAGGCTCAGCGGCGTCTGGGAGCAGCGCTGATGGACCGAGCGTTTGATCAGCGGCGGCGCTCACCTCGGCTGACTGGGCTGATTTACTACCGGCGGACGAACATGGATGTAAACAGCTACTAGGGCAGAGATGAGTCTGGCAGGGAACGTGCACACAAAATAAAAAATAAAGAAATAGAACATGCCTGCAACGTTACAGAGAACAGACCATTTCGTTAGGGATGGCGTGATTTATGATTCAATCGTCTATCGGTGATTGAAGGGTTGGAATGCAATTTTTTAAAGGRCGATCTTTATTAATTAATTAAATGCTGTGCCAGGGATGTAAAATAAATTTAAAATGCACCCTTCTCTGTAAATTAAAATGTTTTAATCATCATCATTTTGATCTGTGCAAATGAGGGAATAAAATTACAGTGCTGCATCTCTGTTTTTTATTTTTTATTTTCTCGGAGTCGGAGCCAACATGCTCCTCTTCACGTCTCTCTTCTCGTCATCTTCTTGCTTTGGTGCGCCACAAATGACCCAAATAGTGCTTTATTATTATATTTAGTTACAAAACGAATAATCCATGACAATCATACATTTGAACAAATAACTTTAACCAGTTCCGAACCGGATCAGAGCGCCCTCCCTCAACCCTGCTCATCCCCGTCACTCTGGGCTCTGTGTGAGGGTCGAACTTTTCACCCCCCTCCACATAAGAACACATACGAACTATATGGTGTGATTGGTCAGAAGTTTGTGGGAGTGTTTGTTTGGGCTAAAAGCACTTAAGACGCTGCGTTTGCTTCAACCACTCGCTTAAAAAAATAGCGAGAAAAAAAAAGTGACTCGTTTGAACACTGACTACCAGGAAGCAGCAATTTATAAAGATAGTCAAACGGCCAAAACCTCATAAAAAGGGGATAAAATAGACTATTTTCATGGTGAAATCTGACTGATAAAAACTCGAGCTTAATCCTGGACCAGTTTGTGGATAAACTATGTCGAGTGACGAGTCTCAGACTTTTTTTCCCCGCATTGGACTCCCTCGGGGTAGAAATCCCCTGTAGTGACGTATGCAGCAGCGGGGAGGGGGTTTCCCAGGAGCTTGGCGCGGGGGTCTCAGGAACTATGAAAATTACGTGCGAACACGAACGCCGAATAACCACGGAATTTACAAGCGACTTTAGAAAAAAAGAAGCCGTCTGTTATAAGCAGAACTGCATGCTTTTTTTTTGCCTTTTTTTTGTAACAACATAACTGCGCATGCCTTATCAGCCGATTGGATCATCTATCGGCGATGGCCATTGACCATGATCTATTGATCTGAAAATAGGGACGATTTCCCACCCCTACATTTCGTAGTTAAAAATTGTTCCAAAGGCTATGGGAACGCAATTGAAACTGAACAAACACAAAAGGTAAATTTACATCATTATACAGACCCGATGTATTTGATTTGAACTGATTCTTGTGAAACTCTCCTATAGGATCATAGATGAGAGTTTTCATAAATTTTTAAGCTATAAATCTTCCTTTGAGCTTGTTAATTTTGCATAATTCCAGTGGTGTTTTCACAGCAACATCAGTGTTTTATCAATTGAACTGTGACCAGGAAGAGTTAGGACCAGTTAGGCTCACATGCAATAAAAACTACGAAACGATCKATTGTGAGGTAATGGTCTGAGGGAGACTGAGTCATACCGTCGTCTCTTTCATGAGGCGGGGCTTGAGCCACTCTTTGGCACCGTGCAGGTCCAGGTTGACGCCGACCAGACCCAGCTTCCCTCGCCGTTTGATCAGCTGGTCCGGCTTCACCACCAGTCTCTGCAGGAGGGAAACACTATGTTGTCATCGATAAAACTAAAAGTTAGACTAAAAAAACAACATAAAAACATAAACAGGAGTGTGACTGACGAGTTAGCTTAATTACATCCAACCCCGCCCCTCAGTGTCCCCCTCTTTTGTAAGTCAGATAAAAAGGAATGACTCACGACAGAGGAGCCATTACCATCTGGAGGCTCGCCAGCGAGCTAAAGGAAAAGGGCTGAGGGTGAAAGTTAATGTGATTTCCTCATCAATTCTACAGCAGCAAACATCTCTGAGGAGCCGTCCTCAGCATCCTCCTACCTCCCTCATAAAAACCCTCCACCGAGAAGGAGACGGACAGACAGGGTGACGTTTTGCCCTGCGAGAGGAACAACGAGGGAATTAAATTAGGTTTGATTTTACACTGAGCTACGAGGAGCAGATGGTCAGAGGAAGTAATTCTTCCTTAAGATCCCAGTTTAGTTTAGATTCACTGATAAGGAAAGCAGGTGAGATGCTTCGCTTTATTACTAACATTTATCACACTTCTCTTTGCTTTTTCAGCTAAMAAAGAAACACCACTCTGTAACCAGTGTCCCTACAAACCCGTATGTCACCACTTTATGGTCCAGTTGTTCTATCAGTTAAATCATCCTCATTCTCACCTCAGAGAGCAGCCACGGATGCTCCTGCACCAGTCGCTCAAAGTCGGTCTCGGTGGTCACGTTGGCGTGGCGGAACTTGTTCTGGACCGGCGCCGAGGTGCAGATGTACCTGTAGAGGAACTCCTTCCCCGTCTGCTCAGAGATGGCTTTGGCCGACATGACTGCAGAGACAGGAAGTGAAGATTTAGCACGAAATGTATCTTAAATTTTTTTTGTTTTTGTTTTAGCTTTGTTTTCATAGTCTGCAACATGTAGCAATGATGCCTCCAGAGCAGACAAGAATTTCATATGATTGATCCCAGAGTTTGTGATTGGTAAATAATAAAGCTAATGCTAAGCTAGCTAGCGACATAAGCACTACATCAAGTTACATTGATTTCAGTCCTGCATCCTGATTTAAAGTGCCTGTGACATGCATATCCATGAAATACAAAAGTCAAATAAAATATATTTATATTTAAGAAACTTGGCATAATACAGTACACATGATTTTACTCACCATGTCACATAAATGGCATATTTTCTTTTGAAATTGGCACAACTAAAGTGAAACAGGAAGTGACATCAAAGGGGAACTCTTTAAGAAAGAAAGTTCCCTGTTTTTTGTTTGTTGAAACAATGTTTGAAATATGACTCTCTCATCTCTCTGTGATAGTGATTAAAATAACTTAAAGAAACATCAGATTCTTCTCTACATTCAGTGTTGTTAGCCATAGTAGCAGTGCTCTGTTTATGTGCAGACATTCCCCTTTGACATCACTTCCTGTTACTTCACATGCCRATATCGCAAAAACTATTAATCTCACACACGTGAAATCATTTTTACAGTATCTTATCAGTGTTATCCTTCCAAAAATACATTCATATTTATTACAAAAAACTGATGTCACAGGCACTTTAAAGTCACTTATTTGTGTCGTCCTGAATCCAGCTTTATCTGTTTGACCTGAACACTGATGTGGATTTATTTTCTGCTGCTGAAGCTAAACCCACCTCCACACCACAAACATGAACATTTTATTGTGAAAAACATAAAAAAACTCATTTAAAGACTCGTAAAATAACAAAACTCCTTCTTTTGTGCAGTTTGAGACGAAAGTAAAAGAMGGACATTCAAAAATGCTATTAGCATCTATAAATTTTACAGCTAAAGGGGTGGAGATGTGACCTTCACTCTTTAGCCACGTGTTACTTCTGCATACTTTGTACTTTATTAACCCTTCATATTTTTTTTAAATGTGCACCAACAGTGTGAGGTGTGCTTTGATTATTTTAGTTTTAACTCTTGTATTTAAAGTTTTAAAACATGGGTTTTGTTTAAAATAGGCTATAAAATATTAGTTTCACTAACTACCACCTCTAAAAGCTTGACGATCGGTGTTCGTCATTCACCCTCGCAGGGATGGAGCACCTGCCGTCTATTTCTGGATGTTTCATTAAGCTGAAAGCCCTGATGTTGTCTCTGGCAGCCGTTTCCTAAATGGATTGATGGGCCTGCCTTGGACCGCTTTCACTATCGATCCCGGTTGTYGCTCCTGAGTCACTGCAGAGCTGCTTCGGGGCCGAGCAGAAGCGGTTTAATAACCTTCCAGGTTCCATTTATCATCCCACTTTTTTGTGTAACGGACCTATCAGAGAGGTCTGGAACCTCACTGGAACACAACCACAATTATAGGCCTAGCCTTTGTTGAAGGAATGCATATCGCCCGCCGCCTTTTGTTCCAGAAATTTAGACTAACAGCCTATCCTGAGATACGATGGAGCCGACGCTGTTTTGGTCAATCTCATGCAGCAGTCAAAGATGCTATGCTCAGAGTACGTGTTCTGAATGACTCTCAGCAACTACCACGAATTGCAGCTCAATATCTGTACAACTGAATGGGTTATAGCCATTTCTGTGCTTAATGATATGAAAAGGCCGTGGCAGTCATCGTTAAATGAACGGACTCAAAAAGTTAGTTAAAGAAACACATCCAACGATTCCCCTCTGAAAGTTTAACTTAGATCTGATCAGTGACTCATTAGATATTTTGCTAAGAAACAGAACTCACTCTTAATTAACGCTAAAGGTTTTATTCAAAGCTCTCAGCCAAGCAATGAATAACACTTTAAGTTTGGGCTGGAAGAAAAAAAAATCCAGATTTTCTTCATCCCAGCTTTGATTTTCGATTTTAATCGATTTTGTTTCCCTCTTAACGGAGTGTCTCTGTTTCTGTTGTTGAAACAAATTTGTTGTACTCCTGCTGTTTGTAGCAAGAGCCTTCAAACAGATTTTTGCAGTGAGGTGTTTGTTGCTCCAAGTCCAAGGTTGAAAAACCTAAACATTTCCCTTTTGGGTGAGTAGATAATACTCTTTGCTAGCAGCCATATTGTCGTGTCATGTACCAAGCATCTTAAGGGACAAGTTGGGGTGACCTCTGAACTACAGAAGCCTGTACTGGTGGGGGAAAAATAAGAAAAAAATCCAGGTTTTCTCAAAATCAAACCTTAATAAATGGTAAATTCGAATTAAATCGATGTATCGCCCAACCCTACTTTAAGTATGTGTTGTGAATTACTCTCAGCTACTGCCACAGCACATTTTAGCTCAATGTTTGTAAAAACTGATCAAATTATGCCCATTTTTGTGTTTTCCATATTGAGTTGCCTGTGGCTGCCATCTTAAAACGGGCTGGTTCCAGAAGTTAACCAGCTGTAGAGCTGCATCTAGTAATGAAGTCCTGAAAGTTTCATTAAAAGTTATCCAGTGGTTCGTGAGATATTTTGCTAACAGACTCAAACAAAAAAAAGTGTTCTGCCTTAAAAAGGAGGGCTCAACCAACTTGATTAATTAATTTACAAAAGATTAACATAAATAACACAATTCATTAACAGTCCAAATAATTTCTGCGTAGCAGGAGTATTAATTTTAAAAAGCGGAAATAACTTGTTTTGCGTATTTTCACAAGAAGCAACGTTTAATTTTATTTTAAATACAATTATTTACCTTTCTGTTTTCTCTCTGGTTCTGTTGTAGCTGAGGTCTACAGAGGGTGGATGTCTTGGGCCGTCCTGCAGCTTCACTCCGTCCCGCCTGCTGCATGAACCTGTCGGGCTCTGGAGACAGCGAGGCTTCCGGTGAGTTTTGTCTCGAGCGTTCATCTGCCGACCGGTCTTAGCTGATGTTTCTCGGCCTCTGATTGGCTGATTCCACCAGCGCACTTCTGTTGCGTTCATGAACCGTCGGAAAGTTCACAACAGGACAAACATTTCACGCGACTTTTGGCATTTGATACACGATATGATAAAAGAGAGGTTATAGACTTTAATTTAAATTTAATTTAGATGTTTTATTTATTTTACTTTTGTTTGTATACATTTATTGGCATATATCAGGTCTTTTAGGTGTATGGTGCTTTGGTGAACTATTTAAAATGCGCTCATAATTAAATTTGACATGAGTTTTTTTTTAATGACACTGCTGTAGCAATCATTAACATTTAATTTGTAAAATTTACAGTTTTGGTTTTAAATTCAGTGCTTATTCTTTTTTATAATATATCATATATGGGTAAAACCCCATTATAAAACAAATTTACAATTGATTCATCATACATTTTTAAAATCCCCAAAATGGACAGTACATATTCTATGCAAAATAGCATAACTTTAAAAAACTGTAGCTATGTAACAAAAATGCCTAAAAATATTGACTAAATCAACCATCAAACTTGTGCATTAATTAATCATAATATACATGATCTAAAATAACTAAAAGGGAAAAGTTTAGACCCATTAGGACACTTTCATTGCAATTTAACCTAAGACTTAATATTGGCTTGTTTGTTAAACTTTTAGGTAGCAACATATTCTTTTATTTAAAAAAAAAATCAATTAAAAACAAGTTAACTGCATGAACATAAAATTTTAAATATTTAGCTTTCAAATAAATCTTCCAAGTGCTGAAATATTAGCCAGCTCATGTTTATTGGTCCTCTGACATTTATTTACTCAGCAGCCGATGAGGTAATATCTGAACCTTTGGAGGGTCTTGCAATCAACAATACAGGGAACAAAAGGTTATCTGTGGCCTAAAAATAGCCAAGTTTTGTGAGATTCTCATTTTGCAACTGCAGTTTTAAATACAAGCAAGCCTTCTGATCAGATACTGAAACACATCTTGTGGTTGTTTAACCTAATATAAGAACGAAAGTTTAAAGCAGTTAAAATTTGAGGTTTGTTTTCTGTGGTCAGTGGACAACTGATTATCATAACCTTTGTTTCATCAAGAGAAAATCTGGTTTGTGGTTGACGGTTTGCAGAATCTGCTGTACTGATGCGAAAACAAATTGTGTAAAATAGATCCAGTTATTTAAAAACAAGTTAAAACATGCACACTAGCTGAAATTATCTTGCTGATAAAGCCTGTAAGGCCTTGGTTACCTTTTCTTTCCCACAGCGCACAAACCACCAGCGCCACCTGCTGGTTTACTAAATTAGTTACAAGTGCATGATTTGAGTAGATAAAATTACTAAAACACAGGTTAACATCTGCCTCGTTCACCTAAAAACCCACAAACACTCAGACAAGAGCTTACTGGAGCAAAAGCATTTTATTTTTATCAAGTGTACAAAACAAGTGCAAAAATAGTGATTCTTAAGAACTACGTAAAGTAGGACTTCAAAAATTACAGCTACAAATCGAAACGCGGTACATGGAGGTACTCTTCAAGAGGGGATTACGCAGTAAAAATGATTGCAAAACATGGACTTAGATTCACAGCATTTCATCAGTACTAAGTGCAAGCTTCAGAAACAAATGCCAAATTATTAAGCATTCTCCCTCTTGAACAATGCAAAGACTCAACAAGGAAGGATCTCTACAAATGACAATTCGTTTTAACACAACTTTGGCCCATATCATAATCAACATTACTTCACAAAACATGGAAATGTCAGTACTCTAGAAGTGTAACATGGCAGGAGAAACCATTGTAGAGAGAGTTATATTAAACAGATTAGTCATGTGTTAATACAGTTAAACAGGAATGCATGCAGTACAAGTACCTAGTTTCACATTTGAATACAGAGAAACACTGCTGTGTAGAAGACGAAGTCTAAGTTTCAGGTAAGTGGTGGATTATGCTAGGCGAACAAAACGGCAGCTAACGTAACTTTTACTGACAGAACAAAACTGAACCACACTGAGAAGTCAGTCAAAAGGCATCTTAGGTTGTGGTGCAAATTTATGTAAAAAAAAAAGGCACAGAGCTTGTGGATTTAGGCTGCCTACAACTGAAACCCTAAATGCTGCACAAACACACAAACCTTGCGAAAAGAAAAGCCTCGGCTTTCATGTACCGAACGTTTCACGTGTGGATCTACAGAATGGCACATTTCAGCTTCTTTTTCTTTTCGTTTTCCTTTTTGGTCGGCTTGACCTCCCTGCGTCCGTAGAAGCTGGAGAAGCACGCCAGGGCTCTGATGGGCTCCTTGAGGTCGAGCATCCACCTGCCTTCGCCGAAGTACCTGAGCGAGCCCAGCTCCATCTCCTTCGCCTCCTCCGGCTGCTGCAGGGCCAGGATCTGGAGCAGGTCGACGCCCGTCTGGACGGACTCGACGCCCTCCGCGCAGCCCAGGGTGACGTGGGCGCGGCTCCCGGCGGGCAGGGAGGCGGCTTCGGGGACGGCGGACTCCGCCTCTTTTTCGCCGTCGGCTGGCCAGAGCTGAAGCTGCTCCTCGGTGAGGGACACCCTGGCTCCGACGGTGCGAGGAGTGATGAAGAGAGCGGTCAGGGACAGCTCAGACACAGAACCATAGGACTTGATAACAGCCTAGATTGAGGAGAGAAAAATGCTAAATTAAAATCTCAAATAAACGGCGATTGCTGAATGATTGACAAGCTTAATAATTAGCGCACCGTTCTCTAGAAAGTGAACATTTGATATAATAAAAGTATGCAGATGTAGTGAAGTGAAATGATTTCTTACAGAATTCTGTGCGTACTCTTTGGCACCATTAGCTTTTCCGTAGTCGCAGAATTTGGTAGTGCAATGTAGGGCCGTCTTGGCATCGAAGTACTGCTCCAGGTCCACCTCCTTCTCAGCTTTTCCTGTGACTGTAATCAAGACGAGATTAGTTGCATCAAATATTCCGACCTCCGTACAGAAAACTGTTTCGAAGCCACTCACAGTCAGCCATGTGGCTTTTGAACTCCTCCAAAGTGTCCAACGTTTTCAGGAAGTCCATGGCCGTGCACTTGACCCTTTCCCGTACCGACGGCAGGAGAAACCAACCGTAGAAGAGAGGGAGGGATGTCTCTTCAAGCGGACCTTTCATTGCCTCCAGCTGGGCCTCCCCCAGTCCTCGGCTGGTCTTCCCCTTCAGCTGAGCTGAATCTCTGCTCCATTCGGTTTGCGGCTCCAAGAAGAGGGCGATAAGATTGTGTTCCTTGGCGATCTCTCCCAGGGAAGCCAGACGGTCGGGGGTGTGGTTGGTGTCGTCCACCACCACCAGCAAGGAGGACGTGCTGGCGTCGCTGCAGAGGCCTACGACGGCCTCATCCAGAGCTTTGTAGCCATCGGCAGAGGACTTTGGATTCTCTGGTTTGACACCATGTTGATCAGCGGAGCAAACTGAACACTGGTCTTTGTAGGCGTCGGCGATGGCTCGCGCCAGGAAGCTCTTACCACTTCCTGGCAGGCCTCTGAGGACAACCAGGGTGCGGGAGATCCTCAGGGCGTCTTTGGTCTCCTCTTGTTCCAAAATGGCAAAAGACAGAGAGCCGGCTGCAGGGACTATGTTTTCTTCCTTCGGAGGCTCCTGCTCAGATTTCACAGCTTCAGCTGCCGTCTGAGCGGCGGGCTCAGGTTTGTCTTCTTTCTGACTCTCTGCAGATTCTCCACTTTCAACCTGAGCCGACGCTTCTGCTGGCTTCTCTGAGGAAACAACTTTATCCTGCGCAGCTTCGGCTGTGGCGTGCAGTTCTCTCTCAACCTTCACCTGTTCAGGTGCCTTCTCGACAACAATCGGTGGCTCCGTTTCGACTGGCGCAGGTAAAGATTTCTCCTCCGGTTCTGACTCTGGGACCAGTTCTGCTGGCTTCTCTGGCTCTGGTTCAGGGGCACTCTCTGCCTGCTGCGTTTGTAAAGGCTCTGGGATGTTCTCTGGCACGTGCTGCTCTTCGGGGCTCTCCGGTTTTGCGTCTGAATTTGCAGCCTGTTCGGGTGACTCTGCAGATTCCGGCGGTGCCACCCCGCTGGGCTCTGGCTCCTCGTTAGACTGGTCCACAACCGTCACTTCTTGATCTCCCGCCGCGGCCGGCTCTCCCGTTTCTTTTGTGCCGGCCACATCTGCAGCCTGACCGCTCACCGCCTGCGCCTCCTCCTCCTCCGCAGGAGCAGCTGGCTGGTTCTCAGGCTTCGTCGAGTCTTCCTCCACTTTTACCTCTTTTTCCACGACGGCCTCCTCTTGCTTTTGTTCAGACACTTCATTCTTCTCTGCATCCATGCTTGCTTTTCAAAGTCCAAACTCACACACCACCATATACCTTAAATACACAATTAAGAATCAATTAGACCAGAAATAACTGGAATTATAGAAGTATTTGCTCTGGAGAAGGATCATTTCTAATGTCTTAACATGACTGTCAGATCTTTATACAAAATAAAAGTCTTGTAAGCACTTTCAGAGGCTAAAAATACCATCTGGTTAGTGGCCAAAGTCTCATATAGGAAGTTACTCAATATCCAAATTTAGATAGACAATTGCTCGTCTATATCCAATTTCATTTTCCAATTATTTGTGAATGTGCTGGATTTAGGACCTTGTACCCAAATTTAAGCAATGATTTTGCTTAAGTTGAAGTTTTGCAACTCTGCGAACAAAAAAAAGGTGGAAGCAAAACAGTTTATTCAAAGTGCTGACCGATAATCAATCCAATGATAGACATAGCTGTGGATTTGCATAAACTGTAAAACCTTGATAGAAAGGAGATAAAATGTGATAAAATAGTGTAACAACAAGTACAACTTATTTTTTTTATTTTAGGAACCTCCATTGTGTTGCAGGTTGAAATGTTACACCTTAAAAGCTGTGTTAACTTAAAAATAGGGGAAATTGTTGTCAGTAAGAGAAAGAGGAAGAGAATACACAGCTGAGTGTCGCAACAAAGCCACTAAATGTGAAACTCTGTAGTTTCCAACTAATAAACAACTGAAACTAAAGCGTCAATTAAAAAGGGTTAGCATAATTTAAAACATGAATGTCGCTTATAAAAAGAAAAATAAAATAAAAACGTTAATTAATTATCTTTTTCTTTGTTTCAACTAATAACAGCGAAGGACTTGATTAATTGCCTTTTTTATTTTCTAAATTAAGAGTCAAAAACAGTATGAAAGTGGAGTCAGTTTCCTAAAAAGACAAAGAGAAACGGTGCTTTGCAGAGAGACACGGGCGCACATGAAGGGTGGGGAGTGGCGTGGACCATACTGGTTAGCACGCCAGACAAAAACAATTAAAAAAGCCCCATCGGTGAAATTCGGCTGCATCAACACCAGAGCCACGCGCCGCCGTCGCGTCTTTCACGAGTTTAGCCAAAAATGAGTAATAAAATTAAAAAACCGTTATGGGCGAAAAGTCGGCAAACGGTTGAAGTTCGAACAGTTAAAACACGAAGCAGGAGCTGTGACAAAGCGTCTGGGAAAAGGTTAGCTTGAAAAAAAAGATAMCAGCTTACCGAGAGCCCACGGAGCTGCTGCTGACCACGCGTTTCCCTCCGAGCACAATGACGCCGCAGTACTGCTGCCCGCAGGCTCACCGGAAAAAAAAGAAGCGGAAACTCCCGGGAGCGCGCAAACTGGGCGTGGCCACGGACACGCCCCTGAAAACCGGAAGTAGTAGAAAATGCATGATTTTTAATTGTGAGAATGCTGATATAGCATTAAAACAGTTTTTTTTTAAAGAATGAATGGTCTATTTTTTGTATTCTTATGCTAATTTTAGCCAGCCTTTTGCTACTTTCAAAGTTAGGCTAATGTTTTTGCTTCATTTAGCAAGAATTTTGCCACGTTTAGCTAAGATAGGTACTGCTGAAGCTTTTAAAATCTCTGCTGAAGGTTCATCTCTTTTCTTTGGCTTTGGATTGAGGCAGAGCTTGAACTAATGTTTATTTTTTTATATTTGTTTTTTATTCTTACTTTTGTTTTATTAAAACAACTGAGTCCTTGACTGAACTGTAAAGCAGTTTTGATTTTTTTTTTTGTTTTCAATGTGAAATAAAAATAAAATTGACAATTTTATTTTCTTCAGCTGTCATTCAGCAATTGCAATTTCTTTCAGAAATTTAAGGTGTAATTTTTAAATTGAGTTTATTGTTAATACATTCAGATTTTAGGAGGTACTGAGATGAAAATCCACAAGTTAACATGCCTTTATTTAATATGAACAACAGTCTCTTATCTTATATGCAAAACTTAGGCTGAGCAGACATCAGTCTTATCCCTAATGCTCAGTGTAATTTGCATAAACACAAAGCAGTTTATTATTGTAAAATGAAAATACTTCTTTATAAGAGACTCTGGAAAAACAAAGGTGCCATATATGAAAAGACTGACCATAAATGAAATGGAAAAAAAGAAAAAACAACTCTCTCTAATTAACACACAAACAAATATTTATAGAAACTTTCCAGTAAGCAGTCGTCTGTTTAAATTAAACCATCTGTGTCATAATATGAGCGTCTGCACAGAGGAAATGTGATGTTACGCTCAAACAGGAAATAAGTTTGGTTTAAAAAAAGCATTTAAAAGAAATGTTTAATACAAACACATCAGAATTTCCCAGTTTTTACTTGAAGGTACATTAACTGGCAAAGAAGATTCAGACTATTCCCAGATATCCACGGGAACAAATATTGCTTTCACAAATCAAACACCCTTTTTAATGAAAACTGTTTCTTCTTCCTTCTTCAGACCATCTGCTGCTTCAGAAGGCCTACACTCCTGCTGAATTTGCGGACGGTTCTTTTTTTTTTAAGCGAAGCTGGTTTCTCTGGACTCCGGATCTCCGTGTATTTCTCAAGCGACGTGATGCAGCCCTCAATGATGTCCTGCACTCGCTCTCCGCTCGCTGTCACGCCTTTAGCCAAGCCTTCAGAGCAAAAATAAAACCGTTAAAACAGCCTGTCAGAATGCTGCATTTAATATGGTGATGAAGAGGAAACGGTATTTACTTTAACAACCAATAAGATACATGAATAAATGCAGATGAGAGATTTGCACCTTCGTCTTTCATCAGATCTTCGAGAAATTTCTTGTCGTCGTAAAACTTCCCCAGCAGCTGTTTGGTTGTCTTCTTGTTCTTGTAGGTCTTCGGGGAGTCGTATCTTTCCTCCTCGGTCAGATCCTGAATGGCAGTGATTGGCTGTACTCTCTTGACACATTGAGAAAACATAAAAGGAGGAAATGCCAGGTTAAGTTATTAAAGTCTAATGAATTTGTGAGAGACATTTGACGAGTCAGATATTTGCAGGCAGATGAAGTGACAATTAAAAAAGCGAACAAGCAGGATATATTAAACCTGGCCCTGCGTCTTACCGCTGCTTCTTTCTGAAGAAATGAAAGATCTCCTTCACTGTTCAGCTCGACGGTGGAAGGACCTGTCAGAGATTACTGAACTGTTAAGGTTTGGGAGAAAAATGAAAACAATGCCAGAGGACAACAATAGCAGCACACAACACTTACTGCCAACAGAGTTTGCTATCGCCTCCTGGGATTTCTGCATACCGAGCCTGAACATGTGCGGGCGAAAGTCAAATCCTCTGCGGTAAAATACCAAGGCGAATTCAAACTCCCCCATGAGGAACAACGCCTCTGCCTTTATGTACAGTCCCTAATTTAAATAAAGAAATCAAACACACACACACACACACACACATAAATATATATATATATATCAGAGGTGTCAAGTATTCACATTCATTGCTTAAGTAGAAGTATAGATACTAGGGTTTAAAAATACTTTTTTGAATGTAGAAGTATCAACTCAAACTTTTTACTCAAGTATAAAAGTACTGGTTTCAAGTATTCACATTCATTGCTTAAGTAGAAGTATAGATACTAGGGTTTAAAAATACTTTTTTGAAAGTAGAAGTATCAACTCAAGCTTTTTACTCAAGTATAAAAGTACTGGTTTTAAAACTACTTAAAAATAATAGTAAAAGTAATGAACACTTAAAAAAGCCATTAAGGATAAAAGCTCAGGCAGTGCCACAGGGCTCTATAGCGCAGTGGTT
>NW_013952406.1:1977776-1986308 GCF_001266775.1 Austrofundulus limnaeus
ATATATATGCTATTTGAACAGTCAGCAGTCAGAAGGGGGTGTAAGAAAATTACCTCACAGAAAGTCTCGTCACCTTTAAGGGTACTTTCAGCATCCTGTAAGGCCTTTTCAGGCTGCTCCAACTTCATGTAACATTTRGCTCGACTAACAAGGCAGTTTTTGTCGCCGGGTCTTAAAGCAAGCGCCTAAAACAAAGATGTAAGTAATTTAAACCTTAAAAAAACTAAACACTTAAAAACAAAACAAAACCTGCTGATTATGCTAATTAATCAGAGTCCACTCACTTACCGCTGTGAAGCTTTTTACTGCGTTTTCGTTTTCCCCTTTAACGAACATCCATTCCCCCTCGGAGAACAAAGCGGAGAACGCAGTTTTGGAGTTCTGAACTTTGTCGCCTTCATTTAAGTCGGACATTTTCTTTAAAACCCGTGTTTCAAAACGAGCTATTACTCCAAGTACATCCAGCTTCCGTTTTCTGGTGTCCTAGCAACCCTACCAACAAACCAGAATACGGCAGTGTGAGGAAATGTCGCCCTCTGCTGGAATTGGACAGGATCTCGTGTTTTATCGCGAGATGTCTTGTTTTCATACATCMCAATCTGAGTCTGATTTATTTCGAGTTGGAATCTGTTGTGGCCGTCTTGAGTTAGGTTAACTCCAAAAATAACTTGATAAAGATCACCTCCTTTCTGAAAGATTCCATCTAGTGGTTCATGTGATGGGCGACGTGGCTCTGTTGGTAGAGCGGCTGCCTCTTGGCAAGGATCAAATCGGCTGGGCCCTCTGAGTAGTTTGCATGTTCTCTCTGTGCATGCRTGGGTTTTCTCCAGGTACCCTGGTTTCCTCCYACRGACCAAAAACATACATGTTAGGCTAATTAGTAAATCTAAATTGCCCCTGTGTGTGAGTGACTGGTTGTCTCTATGTAGCCCTGYGATRGACTTATAYAGGGTGTCCCACCCCTGCCCCTTGCTRTGACTGCTGGACATTGGCACCAGTGATCCCCATGATCCTGAAAGGCAGAACMGGTAAAAGATGRATGGTTCATGTGATATTTTGCTARCGGACAAACMAAATTGAGTCCAGCAGTTAAAGTTTTAAGCAAAGAYCTTGTGAAATAGGCWGAATTGGAGTATTTATTGTAAATTATTCAGATATGTGACCAACTTCTAATGTTTAAAACTGATTGATTTATAGCCATTTTTGCAATTGTTAAAGTCAGGAAGTAGAAGCCATCTTAAATCAGGTCGATTCCACTCAAGATTACTTTTGAGTGTTTTAATATTGATAATAATCCAGTGCTGTAATAATAAAACAAGACAGAGTAAAGACTGTTAGGGAAACCCAGAGAAGGCCAACTTTATTGACACAGCTGGTACTTTTCAATGAGACGGTTTCCAGAGGGACAGAACTGAGGGYAAAGATGAGGACAGCTCTCAACCAGGAAGTAACTGAAATTTGCCAGGTTTCAAAGTCCACAGAGCCTGGCTGTCAAAGACAACAGCCAACACCGACCGCATTTATAATATTACCTCTACTCTCATGCCCCTCTCTTGTGCTCAGCAAACCTAGACGGCTTGAATTACAGTTCGGTAACACAAGCAGCAAAGCCCACCTTTAGCACGTTCCATGCAAACCTCAGTTACCTTTTTGTTTGTTTTTGTCAGAAAGGCTCATTGAGTTGTTTTTTATCCTTTGTCAAAATGTGTATAAGACAGCAAACTTACAATAAATATACATATGCAATTAAAAAAAAAAGAAAAATAAAGTCTGACGTCACAAATCAACACTTTACATTCCAGTAAAATGTACAATGCAGCAAGCTGTGAATGGCAACAACAAACGTAAAACTGGTGAGGACGATCAGGGGACGACAAAGCCAGCACTGTCGTCTTTCTAGTGTGCTTTGACCGTGCTGGGTGTGTAGGTCTAAGGCTCCAACTCTTTTCTGTTTAAAAAAAAACCAAAGCSCTCCCGTAGGCTACGACGAGGAGGCAGCTTTCAGTGCGAATTTGTAGCAGCTCTCTGTCAATCTGACAGAATCTTTATAAAGGGGAGGTGYGGCCTGTTTCCAACTTTCACACAGAGAAAACTCCCCCGGCGGGAGGCGGACACGAGCCGGGTTAAAAGCTCATTCGTCTCGAGAGTTTCCCCCGAGGATGACACTTCCTGCACGRATCCCAAGAAGCTCTGATGAAAAAAAAAAAAAGCTGCACGTTTTCTCCTTTATCAGAAATCCAGAGAATATTTGGACCGGTGCTGCCAGCCGTTACTGATTTTCAAGTCAGTTTCATCGCAGACGGAAGAAAACAAAGTCAAAAACCAGTAAAGCTAAAATCAATGGATCTTGATATCCTTGCTTTGATGGCCGTTAAATAATTCGCTGCGTCTGGTCATTGGGTTGCATTCATTCAGTCAATGGCATAGACAGGATCCTGACTTGCAGTCAGTCAGTCAATAAATACAAATGGYGGGTTGAGGGGGGTCGACACTGTAGCAAAGTCCTGATGATGTAATGATTTATGTAGACGAGTCCTCCAATTAGCCGAACTGGAAGAAGAAATTTCCTGGTCCAGAAGCTGAAACACAACAAAAAGCAAATTATTAGCAAAGGTAGCTCGTATTACTGTTTAGTATTCATAAGAGCTGAAAGTAGGGCTGTTCCATTACAACTGTTGAAAATTATTGAGTTTGGAAATGTTGCATTTTTTTTGTACTTAAAGTGAACAGACTTTGATTTTTCCTTGATACCCTCCTGTTGAACCTTTTCTTAAAATAACTAAAATATCTATTTAAATGAGGCTATTGTATGTGAAAAACACGGCACATAAAAAGTAACTTCCTGTAATTCCAGTTTAACCCTTTCAGAATAAAAGCATTTTTTTTGCTACCATTTGAAGTTAAACGGCAAATACTTTTTCTACCATATAATTTATATGTAGTCATATTTTGTATTAGTTATTTAAATATGTAATTTTATTTCTTTTTTATGCTCTTAGTTTGAAGTTTAGCGGCTAAAGATGCTACATGCTACTGTGACACGTCCAGCTGCTTGTAAGAGTGGATAGTTTTTATTTAATTTGTGATAAAAAAAACATAAAACAGAAGTTTAACACAAATTTTAGCGGACTTAAAATTAGCAGAACCCAATTTAGCAGAGGCTAATCAGTCCGCTAACAGTTTCCAAAGTTATGAAAAATGCTAACCCGCTAAATAAAAATGCTAGTTTTGCTATTAGCGGATTAGCAGAGCTGTGCCCACYGCTGGAAAATTCAGACAAAACATGAATTACCTTCAAAGCTAAACCCTCCTGGTCCTCCGAAGAACGCCTTGAAAATGTTATTGGCATCAAAATCTGGTAAAAAAAAACACATCAACAACAACAAAGTTTCAGTTAGCGTGGACCGTCTCACCACATCGCCATAAAAGTTTAAATCTGTTCACCCACAAGACCCCCGCCCCACCCTGATGTTTGCCCAGCCGCTCACCTCCCATGTTCATGCCGTCGTCCTCCAGATCCTGCCCGCTGTCGTAACGAGCTTTTTTCTTTGGGTCTGAAAGCACGCTGAAAGCCTCRCCCACTTCCTTAAACTTCTTCTCCTCTTCCTTCTGCACCTCTGGGCTAGCTCCGCTGTGACGATCTGAATAAAAAAAATTAAAAAAAAACACACAAATATCAAAGTTATACTTGTTAATTCTGTGGTTTCTTTTTTACGGTTCTTTTATTTGAAGCTGAATCAAACACCTGGGTGATGTAAGAGAGCACGTTTGCGGTACGCTTTCTTGATCTCGTCTTCCGTGGCGTTCTTCTCCACGCCGAGCACTTTGTAGTAATCTTTCCTYTTGCTTTTCTTCAACTCCAGCTGAGCCGTTTTCAGGAGGTGCTTGTGTTCTACAGAAATATTAAAATTCAAAAGGTTCACATCCTATGAACCCAGTCTGTTCTAAAGTTCAGTAAATATTTTGCTAACTGAGACAACGTCAACTCAAACAATTAATGTCATGTGGTCAAACAAAAACACTGCACAACATGTGGCGCAAGATATGATGCTCAGCTGCTACTACAACAAATTATAGACTATTATTTGTATGATTAGTTGAGATACTACTGTTTTATGTTTGCTAACGCTTTTTAGTTGTGGTAGTCAGTTTCACAAGAAATATTCCGTTTTGCTGCCTCAAGAGAGTCAAGATAAAAAACTTGGTGAACTGAAAACAGCTGCTAACATTAATGTTGGTCTGTGCAATTGAATAAGCAGAATTTAAACTAATATCAGTGCTTTTCATTTGTATTAAATACAGAGTTCTTGCAGGTTTAATTAAGACCTTTTAAGMCCATTAGGAATGACATTTAAGACCAAACCAACAGAAACATTCAAATGGTCCCAGAAATTTTAACATACAAACCTTTTCTTGCTATCAGTTTAGCTACTAAATAATATTTAATTTTAATACAAAAACACTAAATTATTTCAGTATTAAAATAGTAGACAGGAAATGCGAGATCGCGCGATAAATCCAGTGATAAATGTGGAAGTCAGAGCAAAATCATTCATTGTGTGGAAGATGAACTCCAAACACAGCTGTTGTTGGCTTCTTGAAACTTCTGATTTCAAAATAAAATCCACGTGTGTTGTGTGTGTTCCTATGCTGCACGCTACATGTAGCCATCTGCTTCCCAAACAGAACGATGCATTCTGACTGCATTTGTGTAGAAATATATCTACATTTAGCTGGGATTTTTGGTGAATTATTTAAAAAATACAGATGATGTGCTTGTTCCTTTTCCTGTTGGTGCAATGTGATTTTTGTAGATCGACTCTGGCATCCGGTAWAAACACGATAGAATCGGCCTTGTGCCGCCAGTGTAAATACTCATTGATTATACCATTATAATCAGGTGTTTTTACTGCAGAGGTCGGAGTGGAGCAGAACCACACCCAGTGTAAATTAGTGGTAACTCGATGGTCATCTTGCAGAACCTTTCATAACGACTGCAGGGAATCGCTTCCAAGTGTGAAAATCACTGATATCCAACMGAGTCTCGTTGAAAACACACTTTTCTGTGTTTAAACGACAAGCAGTGGACACGACTGAACTTCTTTGTTTTTTTGGGCGGGTGAACAAGCCACCGTATGTGGGGAGTTGCAGCGATAAAAATGTCAAAAACATGGAAGTAAACTCTGCCATTTTTTGCCTGCAGTTATCACAGGATGTGTAATTTAACCACGGACCAAAACCGATAGCAAACTTGACACCTCGTGAAGACAGATCACATCAACCTCTGATWACAGCGCTTTACTCTGTTTGTTTATGCAGCCAATGCTTCTCAGGAATGATCAAAAGTAAAAAGAAAGACTTGACAAAATCAAATCTAAGACCTTGGATGAAAATATGGACATAAAGACTTTTTTAGGCCTAAAATTTTGATTTTGAAATTTTAGACCTTTTTATACTTTAAAGTGCCTGTGACATCAACTTTTTGTAATAAATATGAATGCATTTTTGAAATAAATTACATTGATAACATTTTGTAAAAAAAGATTTCACGCCACTGAGATGAACAGTTGTTGAGAAATTTGCATGTGAAGTAACAGGAAGTGATGTCAAAGGGGAATGTCTGAACACGAACAGAGTGTTGTTACAAAGGCCGACAACACAGACTGTAGAGAAGAATCTGATCTTTCTTTAGACTATTTTAATCCCTATTATAGAGAAATGAGAAAAAGTCAGAGTTCAAATAATGTTTTAGTGAACAAAAACCAGGAAGTTTTCTTTCTCAAAAAGTTCCCCTTTGATGTCACTTCCTGTTTTACTTGAGCTGAGCCAAATTAAGAAGAAAATATGCCAATTATGTGACATAATGGGTAAAATCATGAGTATTATGCAAAGTTTCTTAAATATAAAGACGTTTTCTTTGACTTTGTATTTCATGGACGTGCATGTGACAGGCACTTTAAGACCCCACAAGAACCCTGTAAATATATTTTCTCTGATCTCTCTAAAGTGAGCAGAGCCTTCAGGTTCTCACCTTTTGTCTTTTCTGTTTGGTAGACCTTTTCATARTCCCTCACTGCCTCTTCGTACTGCTCTGTGTCCATGTAGCTGGAAAAGAAAGTCRTATTTATTCACCAGCCTTGATTAAATGTAAGAGTTTAAAAGTGACGACCGTTTAAAAAGCTTTGCAGTGTTAGAAAACCAAATGAAGTGTCTGAAATAACAGCCGGGAGAGAAACCCTCGACTTACCATTGTGCTCTCCTTAAATAGGCCTTGATGTAGGTCTCATCCAGTTTAATTGCCTTTGAGCAGTCTTCAATGGCCTGTTCTAGTTTCTTCAGCTTTTAAAGGGGAAAAAAAATAAAAAGGTGGTGTTGAATTTATAGTTCAAAGATGTGAAAGAAGAAATGAAACGTGGAAAAAGATTAAAAGTGACTAATTTCCCATTTAACCAAATAAATCAGATGTTATTACAGCTTTTTCTTACCTTCGATCCAACAGTGGCTCTATTACAGTACAGCTTGGCATTAGTCTTGATGTTGTTGGGGTCTATTGTTAGTGCCTCAGAGTACAGCACATAGGCTGCCTCAAAATTCCCCTCCTTGAACGCCTTGTTCCCTTCCTCCTTCTTAGCTTTTAGTGCTTTAGCGTTCTTAAGAGATGAAACAAACAGAAACAACTCAGAGGCACCACAGCAAAAAACACAAGCAGAACGAGAAATTTATTTCTTTCAACGAATTCCAACAAACTCTTAATGACTGATAAAAATCGGATGTAGTAAATTCTTCTCTATCTGGAATTCAGTGCTGATATACCTAAACAAACTGAAAACCATACCTTCTTAATCTCATTTATTCTATTTTATTTTATTTCATTATATTATTTATTTTTGTAAATTTGTTTTTGTTTCTGTTGTTTGGTTTTCTTCCTTCTTTGGCTTAACGATGGTTGTCCGTACAAAATAATTTCAACAATGTGGGACCTTTTCAGCAACGCACAGTTTAAAGACTTCTTTGCTTCTTTAGATGAGTGTCCCTGATGTTGATGGTTCGTGGGTTGAGGGAATCAGGTTGAATGTTTGACATACAGAATGTAAAAATATGAGTAATATTCAAAGGATGSTCTTTTGACATGTATCTGTTTATATATTGGTGCTTAATAAAAAAAAACTGGACGTAGTAAATGTACTCACCCTGCATGCGAGCCGGGCCTTGTCGTGGTCGGGGGCCATGCGCAGGGCCTGGACGAAGAACTGAACCGCCTTTTCGATGCAGTCCTCGTAGTACAGGCAGAGGCCGCGCACGTACAGAGCATCTGCGTTGGTGGAGTCCATTCGGAGTATATCGCTGAACCGAAGGAACAAAAATGAATCAGCATCTGGGATCCAGTGTAGTTATGGTTCAACATTAAAGCTACACAATAAAGCGTGGGAAATGTTTGCTTTAAAGTGACAAAATAAAATAAAAAAACTTGTAATAATGTTGCACACTCCGGCTCCATAGGAACATTTAGAAACTTTACCTAATAATTTTTCATTTCTTATCCCTTTTAAAGCTTTAAATGTGACCCATCACATCGAAATGATGATTAAGTCAAATTTGGTCAAAATGACCTAACTACATTTTCAGATTCTTGGCTTTAAAAGCTACATTTTAATACCTGGATCATTCTGAAATCATAAGCTTATCCAGAAATAGGACTTAATTTGTCTTGTTGGTTATGATAATACATTACTGTTTGGTCTGAATCCTAATTTTGTGTAAATTTATTGAGTAATTTTTTTATGTTAATATGAAAGGGAAACCTCAAATAGTATGTATTAGGGATGCTAACAATTAATCGACTTACGATTAATTGTCGAATAATGATTTATTAGATTAAAATTTCTTCCAATGGATTAATTGAAAACAACAGTTTAAACCTTATTTCAGTGTAGTTTTGACTTCATCCAGCAGAGGGCGCTGCTACTCTACACCGGCCCTATTAAACTGAGCAGAAAGCCGTCTCGATGTGGGCGGGACCGCAAACGAGCGAGTCTTGTTTAGTTTTATTTGCGACACAACACTAATAATGGACTACACCAAACTGGAAGGAAAAGTACCGAAAGCGGTACTGAACCATCCAGCAGTATGATGCTAAAGACAAGAGAGTAGGAAGACAGAGAATGATAAGCTAACTTTAGCTAACGTTAGCTTCCTCTTGTTGAGTTTTAACTCCATGTGAAAGAACAACAAAAAAAGTTACAGTCGTTACATTCACTTGAAATTGATCTAATCTGCCTGACGCGACCCAGCCAATAAACCAAACAAATGAACAGTAACTGACATCAGATCATGCCGTGTAGTCCAGCTAATCTAGAACCAGAAGGAATGTAAACAAACAAACAAACAAACAAACAAACAAACAATTGCCAGTACTCATTTGTATCTCACGTCTTTCATGATATTTTATTATGTTCTTAGTTTGTTTTTGAGTTAATCTTTATCTTAAAATATGAAAATTATAGTTTTTCATCTTCAGGGTGGATTAAGTGT
>NW_013952406.1:1986403-1988595 GCF_001266775.1 Austrofundulus limnaeus
TCTTCATTCAGTCAGTGTTTACTCACACAGCTGGCACAATGAATTGTTAAAATACTGTACTTTTTTATTTAGTGTGTAAAAATTAGCCCTTCATGTTATAGAAAGACCCTTGATTCAAGAGAAATGTCAAGTCTTTAGGAAAATGGCCGCTTCTCAATTAATCTTTAGTTGATCTTTAAGATAAATCAACTTTAGATTAATCCATTAATCGATAACTTGCATCCCTAATTTGTATATTTAGATTTCTCAGTTGGAAAGAAACAAAACTTTGCTAGCTCACAGGGAAAAATTCCAAATTTTAAGGTGTTTTTCCTCAAAATCCGTTTTTTTTGGTTACTGCTCAAAAAAATGCTTCAACCTTTTTTAGGATTATATTTCAGACAGTTCATTCAAATTTGATAAGGCATTAATTCATTATATTTTGACAAAATGCAATTTTTGCACACATTCAAATCAAAACCCTGTATCTGCCTGCTTCTCCACATTTGACTTTTGGACTTAATCCTTGTTTCAGTGTGATGGGTCACAAATTTTATTCCCTCTTTTATTAAATTTCAATAAACTMAATGAATGTTTTTTATAAATCTGTACCTGGCAACAGACTGAGCCTCTGGGTATCGTCCCAGCAGGGCTAAGCACTCGGCCTTCAGTATCTTAAACTTGTGACAGGCCGACGCACACTCCAAGGCACGGTCCATGCAGAAGACCACCTGAAAAGAAGCGCAGCACTCTTAGCTCGTCTCCTGTGTTTGCACACATTTTCTAACACAAATACAGAAGACAACTTGAGCAGCTCACCATCCTGAAGTCCCTCTTCTCAAACCCAATCTCTGCCATCTTCTCATACTCCAGGATGGATTCTGCGTTCTTCAGCTGCAAGAGAGATTTCTGGTGACACATTGCCTTTTCTGTCGGCACCATAAGGAGCGTTTGTAAACCCAGTCTAACAGAAGCAGCCCCCCTTCTGGTAACAACGACTCAGCGTTGTTGAGTCGATAAGCCTCTCGCTGCGAAAGGTTTGTGCTATTTTTGCAGCGGTTCGATTCAAAGCTTCGGGACTATAAATAGAGAATAATCGTGTGGAACTTGTCGGGTCATGCTCTCCAGAACTGACGCCAAACCCACCTCCTGCTGGGCCTGACCGTTGTCCGGCTCCAGTTCTAGAACTTTCTGGAAACAGCGGCTGGCAGCCATGGCGTTGCCGAGGGAGAGATGGCACTTGCCCTCTCGCAGATGACCCTGAGACAAAAACATTAATAATATTAAAAAAAATCACAAACAAGCACAGAAAAACAGTATAAAACAAACTGAAAAAAAAAAAACTGTTTAGTAAAGTGTAAATTTACACTCTGACGTGAAGTGAAAATATCGAACAATTTACAGTCACCAAACAAAACAAACAGTTTTCACCTTCATGAAGGTGTTGTCTAGTCGTACTGCTTGCTGAGAGTCTTCTAAAGCCTCCCGGTACCGGCACAACATCATTAATGTAGCCGCTCGGTTCCCATAGTAACTCGCATTCTTTGGACACATATCTGAAATAAAAAAGCGTGAAAAAAAAATCAATATGTTTTTCCACCCTCTCAAACAAACACTGAATTAACAGATGCAGAAAAACAAATCTCTAAATATACTTGTAGAAATACTTACCAATAGCCTTGGTGTAGTAATTGAACGCCTCTGTGTAATCCTTTTTGATATAAAAAGCATTGCCTTGCTCTTTGAAGCCCTCAGCTTCCCTGTTTAAAGTGAGCAGCAAAACAAAACAAATTAGAAAAAAGTGCATAAAAAACAAAAGGCGACACATACAAGTATTACATTACTTTAACTCTACTTTTACACATCTATCTACCTCATTGTGATGCTTGATGCCATTCAAAGGTTTGGGGGTCCATCTTTTATTTATTTATTGCCAAATTTGTATTCAGTGCGGATCTGTGAATGTTTGGAATCTTCTGTGATTTATTGCAATTTCAAAGTTTGCACTGTGTAGCCCTGGTGACAATGTGTGATTATTTTACGCATCATCTCAATATTAGTTTTCTGCTAAAAGGTGAATTTATTTGTTAGCCAAGAACATTGGGCCTCATGCAAAAACATGTTCGTATTCTTATCCTAAATTTCTCTTACTTTTGTTCGTACAAAGGGTTCGTACGAACATGTCACGTCAGATTCAACAAACTCTTCTATCT
>NW_013952406.1:1989728-1997996 GCF_001266775.1 Austrofundulus limnaeus
TCCTAAATCACTCGTACGCACAACTTAAGAACAAATCTGTGCGTACGAACGGTTCTTGCATGAGGCTCATTGTTCCCACAGGCTTGTATGGAAGGAATAATCGATCATTTCAACTAGGGCTGCAGGTTATTAGAAAAATCATGCAATGGTAATGTTTAAAAAATGTGATGATATCGGGTGCGCTGTGTTTTTTTTTTTCCTTCTCACTTTTTAATATGCACTTCTTACTTTATGTGACTTTTAGCATTTTTGGCAATGCCTTTTGTCTTGTGTGAGCTTTTGCTGCTGAGAGTCTCTGTCCTGCTGGCTCAATAAGAATGAAAATAATTGAAAAATACAACTTTAAACTCTTCAAAACATAATTACTGCACTCTAAGCAGTCCTTTGAGGTATGAATATTGCGCACACTGATATTGCGATAACCAGTGGTGAGCAACACTAATCTAAAAATTAGTTCTACTAGCCCTAAAACACTAACTCTAGTATTTAGGTCCCCTAATTCTAAAGCACTAACTCACTGAAAGTTTTAGCAAAAGCTAATTCTAAAGCACTAAAATAACCCAATCAACCCATGAACATTCTTCATCAGACAACGAGTCACATGTTACTCTCTTAAAACTTATCATTGACATYCCACAGCTGTATTTGGGTTCATATATTGTCACCTGGTGGATCAGTGACACATATGAACAAAATGTGTGACAGCTTTCACCCTCAGCTGTTAACATTAACATKGATCAATAACATTTATAGACCTCAGTTAGTGCTTCTAAATTTAGCAAGTGCTAATCCACTAATAAATTTTAAAATTAGCAAAAGCCCTAAAGCACTAATCAGGAAATTAGTTCCCCTGTTAGTGCTTTAGTGGAACTGGTTACACCACTGGCGATAACACTATATTAGGCTACTGTGYAGCCCTAATTTCAACCAAAACTTGTCTAACTCAGACGTACACCTTGCTCTCATCAGACCACAAAACCTTTATCATTCATTTAGCTTCCAGCTGTTACACTTCCTAACAAATTAAACACATTTTTTAATCACACACATTAAAAATAGCTTTCTGTTTGACATTAGTGAGTTATTTTTGTTCTGTGTTTATAACAATGATCTTAATTTCAAGTTCAGTTTGAGCTACCTCAGGAATTTGTAATTTGTGTCTTTTTMTTTGTTTTTGGCTTGTTGTTAGTTTTATTGTATTGTGTCTGTAAAGCACTTTGGTCAACACTTTTGTTTTTAAAYGTGCTATATAAATAAAGTGATGATGATGATAAAACATTGCTGTCAAATCTATAGTTTTTTTATTTTCAGTAAACCATGTTCACAAATCACAACCACTTAAAGTTTATTTATGTTGACATTTCTTACTGAAAGACATAAAGACTGTTGTCCTCTCAAAATGTTTGGGACATTTTAAAASTCACTTTTAGCAATATATTAGTTTTGCTTACTTGTTGTAGACMAAGACATTGGCTGTTCTGGAATCTTTAAATGCTTTCCAACAWGACTTTAAGGCATAACAAGCTAATCGATGTATCTGATGTATGTAAATTACTGGAATATTTTCCAAATTAGATGTTGTTAGCTGACTTCTTTTGTTGCATTAGCTCAAGTGTATGCAGCTCTGTAATAACAGAATAATTACACGACAGTAGCCTAGCTTGATGAGAGAATATTTGGCCTGACTCGCTAAACATAGCCGGGGTCAAAACTGCAGAGCAGAAATGTCTATTCCAAGAAAACCAGTTGCTATTTTGTGAAGCAGGCAGGCAGGGAGAGCAGAGCCAGGAACATGTGACACCATGTTCAGTCTGTTCAACTGCCATTACTTTATTTGGATGGCTTCCACGATTTAAATCACGACACGCTGGTGTCATTCAGCTATTCTGCAAACATGTTCGTAGTGTAAAAAGCACGGTCTGATTTCACACCGCAGGAGTACAAACAATTTTACAGGTTCTCAACCGGCTGGAAGTGTTAGCGGAAGACAACCGGGATCAAAAATTTAGCTTAACAATTAGCACGCTAGTTAGCTTAAAGTACGACAGAAAAAGACACGTCAAGGCTGCTAGATTACACGTATCACCCAAACGCTACTTTACGCATCTATTTCAGCCGCTGACAACAAGGTATTATTTCTCACACCTTTCYATTTCCTCGTCACTGAGCAGTTCCATGTCAGGCTCCGAGCTCACAGAATTACAGTTGTCTGTCGCCATTTTACCGTCAATGAGGATGGGCGGGGCTTCTCACTGCGGTCGTTACGTACACTGTAAACAGGAAGTAGCCCGTTAGGTCAAGATAGCTATCTGTCAGTAAGTTAAAATCTTTGTAAAAACTAGAAATTATTAGCAAGCAAGCGACTAGTAATGATTTTTGTATGTCCGACGAAACGTCCAGATTGTTTTGGTTCGGTTTACTTTACGTAAACGGCGTACTGAGAGATAAGGGTGCGGAAAGCTAATGCTAACAGGCTAGCAAAAATGGTTGTTTAGCGTTTTTTGTAGCTCTCTTCTCTCTTTTGTGAAAATTTTATACATTTTAATAATGTTTTATGTTATGCTATAGTCGTTGCTTTTCATTGGTGGGAATATATGTTTCATTTTGATCGGTCTGGGTGTTAAGTTTTGGCTCTGCACTTGATTTTACTACAAATCAAGTACAGAAAAGGGGAACAGGAGRTTGTCTGCAAAATAAATATATAGATTTTTGGAAAAGACTAGATAAAGTGAGRACTCTAAGTGGCTCACCCAACCTAAGTGATTAATAATTTAAACTTGCCTATTAGTCCATGAACTATGTATAAAAGCACCTATGTTCTGCAGAGGTTCACTGCATAGTTAATGCTGTTCATCTTCATCGACAGGTTTTCCCATTGGAAAGAATTCATCATGGGAAAAAGCTGCAAAGTCGTTATATGTGGCCAGACCGCAGTTGGTAAAACAGCTGTTTTGGAACAGTTACTGTATGGCAATCATGTTGCAGGTATGTCAGCATGATTTGGTAAGTCACTCACCAAGTTAAAACAAGAGGTGGTGCAAAGGCAGGTTCCCAGCAGAAGATAGATCTGTGCAGTACACACCAGTGGAAGAGAACCAACATGCACACACTGATGTATATGAACTTTCTAAAAATCTTCTGAAAGACTTTTCATCCAGGCATCATGTACAGCATCAGCTATAACAACTTTTTGTGTAAACAGTTCAGCTTATAGAAGTAGTTTTTAAAGCTGTGAATTGATTTTAAGCCTGTTACCATAATGAGATTGTTTTTGTTTTGTTTTCTGACACCATATAATAATTAACTTATTGGTTTCCATTTAAATAAAGATCATGTCAAATTTGCGTAACCACAAAATGGATTGTTTTAGCAGTTAACACACAAGTGTTCTGCATTTGTGTGTTCATCAGACTCAGAGTCCATGGAGACCCTTGAAGATATTTAYGTCGGTTCAGTTGAGACGGACCGTGGGACACGAGAGCAGGTGCGCTTCTACGACACCCGTGGGCTCCGGGACGGGATGGAGTTTCCCCGACATTACTACACTTTTGCCGACGGCTTTGTGCTCGTCTACAGCATCGACAACAAAGACTCCTTCAAACGGATGGAGGTGCTGAAGAAAGATATCGATCGTCACAGAGACAAGAAAGAGGTGAGAGGGTTTAATCTGATGTTTTGGCAAAACTGTGTCACCTTTTTTTTTGATCCACAGATACTATTCATCACTTTGGACTGACATGAGCTTTATTAAATATTCATTTGAAAGCACTTACCTGCTGATTTGTCATGTAATTCAGCTGAGACGCAGTCCAGGAGTCAAAGCTACGGGAGTGTGGTCCTTTACGTGACCGATGCTGTGGATTTGACGGATGTGAACCTAACCCGTTACTCCCGCCCTGCAGGTGACCTTCATCGTGTTGGGCAACAAGCTGGACAAGCAGAAYGAGAGGAGGGTCGACTCCAACTTCGCTCAGAACTGGGCGAAGAACGAGAAGGTGCGTCTGTGGGAGGTGTCGGTGGCRGACCGCCGCACGCTCATCGAGCCCTTCGTGTACCTGGCCAGCAAGATGACCCAGCCGCAGAGCAAGTCCACGTTCCCTCTGACTCGCAACAAGAACAAGGGCAGCGGTTCAACGGACAGCTAAAATGTTGAACTTGGCTGTCCTGTGGGGGGATATGTTAAAGGAAATGTTCTTTTACTTCAAAAATACATTTTAGTTTCCACCAAGTCAGCTTCTGGAATACACCTCAGGAGCGACTGAAGTACTGAAGTTTTCTGTTTTAGGACAAGGGAGAGTAAAGGCATAACGATTGTTTGGGTATTTATATTTTCTTAGCACTGTTAGTTTGATGTATCATCTATATTTTATGTTCTGCTGAAATACTATAAKTGTGAATATTCCTGTTCTACCAGTCAGCAAATGGAACAAAGCATCATTTTTGTTTGAATTCTACTGACGGTAAAACATTTCTTTTCTAACATCAGCAGGTTTGTTTGGACCGTAGTGACTGTGCTGTGGACCGACGTGTTGTAGCTCCTAAATAAATCACAATCAGCATTTTCTCCTAGCTGCTAGCTCAGAATGCTGCAGTTTCAAAATAAGATAGAAACTGATTAAAAAAAACTTTCACATATGGACACTAAAGCACAACTAAATCACAGACTGCAGCATTTTCAAATGTTACGTAACACCTGCTGGACAAAGGCTGGATTTTCTGTACTGTTMATTAACAGGTGACTGAAGGGACATTAACTCGTTAGATATGTTTATATAGAAACTCATCTTTTTATTATTTGTGATGACATTCCTTACCACAAAAAGCCTTCTGAAATGGGAGGATGGTAGACATGGCTTCAGGCTCAGGTGTTCCAGATAAAACGGATCACACTACAGTCAACTATCAACATTATGACCCTTATAATCATGTTTGTTGCTGATGAATTTTATGTTTTATTCTGAAATGTGACCAAAACCAGAGAAAAACKGGCATCCATTTGGGAAACACTGAACATTTACGTGTTTGTGCCATGTCTGTTGTTACTATCCTTTATGCAACTTTTTTTGTACATTTTAAAGCTTTTTATTTAAACACAGTTGGAAAAAAACTTGTGAGTTTATATTTGCATATTTTGTAAACTGATTAAAGTCTTTCTGTGCCTGAATGTAAGACTGTTGTTTCTGTGGTTGGGCTGAATTTGAGTGCATTTAAACACTTAGCAAAAAGCTTGACCTAAAATAACTTTAAAGTGAGAAAATGATATATAATTTAAAAGGAATGACAAGTTGAAATCCCCCAACTTGCAAAGACCTATTAAGTTCTTGCATACGGTGACATTTTGCAGCAAACAATCGTCACTTTGTCCTGAGGGGGAGCCCAGATTTGAACTGGGGATCAGCTCTACAACTGAGCTACACCCCCACCTCCAAAAAAAATAAAAATAAAAACCTTTAGGTCTGATCATGAGTGTTATTTGTCCCTCTGATAATAAAGTAGTGAACAGAAATAAGTTGGAACAAATGCAGACACACTCAGTTCCGTTTACTCCAGTCACTTCTTTATAGTTATTCACAGGTAGTAAAAAGTTTTTTACTTCTTTTTATTATATAACTTATTGGTAGAATGCACAGTTTTTCCTGTATTCCACTAAAATATTTAAAAATATTCCAATTCAACTTGAAGCTTTACCTATTTTTTTACGCACTGAGCCACATCAAGCCTTGCTGAATTCATCATGTTTGAGAAGCTSTTAACTAATTAATTATAAACGATGACAAAGTATGAGCAAAAARGGTAAAATAAGTTTAATATCGACCTCTACACACCCACAAACAAAAGTTGTTGCTGGTTTTCAGCTGGTTTAATTCTTTGGATCTGCTGCCCTCTAGTGGTCAGAGTGAGGAACCGCACTTAGATCTAAAAAGCAGAAATGAGGTAGGAATTTGTGCAACAACTACCAAGTGAGTTAAAACATCACATCAAAGCCAAATTTCTTTAAGAAAAAGTATGTTTTTGCTCATGTGTTAACTACCAAAATGTGTCCTGAACAAAGCTTTCAGAAAATAATCACTGACATCTACAGCTGATTAAAGTTTGAAGCCAAACCAATTCAAAATGGAAAAAAGGATTTTTCTGCTCAACAGACTTTTGGCTATTGACACTAATGATAGAGTTTTGATGTACATTTTCTAGAAGGTGAAACATCTGTCTGAATTAGTCTGGCTCTATTATTAACTAATCTGATACATTAGTTTGGGGTAAAAAATGACATGAAATCATAGACGCTTGATCAGACGAACTGATCTGCTCGTTCCTCGAGGGGCATGTTGAGAGATTAATGTGAGATAATGAGAAAACCTCAAGTGGAACATTTCTGAAATTACATTATGTACACTCACTTTAGTTTACCCACAGGGTGCCGCAGCACAAACCATCTCATTTCATTTGRGTTCTGTTTTAATGAGGAAGTGATTCAGCACACTAAAAAAAAGGTTCAGGGGTTTTATCGGATATTTGAACAACGGCAGCACGGTGGTTTTTATTTTATTTCTGGGAGCTCAAACAGAGATAAAGAAATCTTGTGAAGTGCTGTGTTTTCCTCTCCAATCCTTTCTGAGGACGGCCCAGCGGCTGAACTGGAAGCCATGGATTTGTCACTTGCCTAGAGGATTTATGAACCTCCCCCCTTCCTTTTGACAGGACTAACACAAAAGACARATGTCTCGTTGCAAGTCACATTCACGGTGCAGAAAGGCGATGCCCTTGTGTTGCTATCAGGGGTAGTTTTCTGCAGCAGCGTGTCGCTGGAAACAGTCTGAACAGCCAACATTCTTTATGTGAAGAAAAAGCAACACTTTAACCCTGAAAGCTTCTGCACTGACCCTCTTTTCACAGTCGGCCCCATAAAGCTCCAGCTGAAAGAAACAATTTTACACAACAGTGACCACAAACAGTCTGAAGGGCGGCGCCATCTTTATTGTCTGAGCTTTCAGGCTGAGAAACATCGGCTGGCCTGAAGACGCCAGTCGTGTTAAATGTTGGTTCTTATTATTGTTCTGGGAGACAGATCGTTTACCCCAAAAACAGATATAAAGGAGTGCAATCTGAGTAAAAACAGACRTTCTTTTAATCAAAATTACTATTTGTTTGTGCATTTACATTATTGGACAATGAAAGAATTTTTGTGCTGAGACCCTTAAAATGACTCCAACACGTCTTCCCTTGTTGACGGCTTTTAAATAATTTAATAAAAAGTTTCTGTGCAGCTCTATAAAACCCTCTATCAAACTAGAATGGTCCGGTCTGGAATTGGAGGGGTCCGGGGTGTGAAGCGCGGCGCCCCCCTTTGGATTTAAAGAGACAGCCTCAAAACGAGTTGATCTGAGACACACCCCAGAAAAGGGGCGGGGCTTGTGGAGTTACAATAAGGAGGAATTCACACCAAAGCGTTGCAGTTCCACTTTATATAGACTTCAAGTGAAGGATTTAAATGTTAAAAAGAAGGATTAAAAAACATATGTCCACTTTAAAGACAAAAAGGACAAAAGTGTGTTGCTCCCCACCATTTATTTAAAAGATAACAGATCTGGTCTGTCGGATCAATACATTTCAGAGTCATCACGTCCCTCCATGGTATCACCGGGTCTTAAGTGTTGAGGATCCAACAGTTTTCCTTTGACTGGCACCCCTGGAGGTCCTTACCCTTGATGTGGCTTATCAACCGACTCCACAAAGAGCAGGCCGGACATGTTGGCCGCGAGAATAAAGAAACCAGATCAATATACATTTCAAGGGCTCTGTTTCGAATAAAACCACAAAACTGGGAAATCAGAACGCGAGCCAACTCAGCTAACTACATGGTGATGAAGACGGGCAAATAAAAAGCAGAGTCAGCTTATCACATTTGAACACAATACTGAGAATAAAACACAGCGGATGTTAGGAACAGCAGAGAGCTTCTGTTCAAGAGTCCAATAGTTTTTTTTTTTTGATCAGCTTTTAAATGTTTCTGTGGGTGTTTGGAGCGAGTCCAACATGTTGCATCAATCTGAAGACTTATTAGATTAGCCTGTATCAAATCAAATCATTGACACAGTTTAGTATTTTATAATTCATGAAAAACAGTGGCTTCAGAAAAGGCTGCATGTTGCCAAATCAGATAATAAAGTTAAGATCAGCCATGGATGTCTCATTGATATATATTACATTTATAGCACACACACACACACACACACACACACACACACACACACACACACACACACACAC
>NW_013952406.1:1999426-2004947 GCF_001266775.1 Austrofundulus limnaeus
CCTATTAATAATAATATAATATATAGTCTTTGTTCCACTGGTGGGCAAAAACGGTGCGGTTTTCTGCCTTTAAACGTTTCCAGATGTTACTGAGGGCTTTTATTTTGAAAACCAGGGTGTCAGGTGACATCCTTTGGTTYTTACCTTTAACTTGAAGAGAAACTGGAAAAAGTCTCATTTCACAAGTAAACAGGTTTGATTTGATGACCTCAATGTGGATGTGACCTGACCAGAACTTAAGCCAATAATTTAACTGTTTAAAATGAAAATAGCTAATAAWACTAATGTARTCACTGTTAATTATTGTATTWGTTAGGAGATATTGTGTAGCATAGTGTTRTAGAGTGTAGCACTCTGCTGAATCWTGCTACAATTTAACACAGATGATGTTAAATCGAATGTTTTATATTTGACAATTGGGTTTTTATTAGAAAAACATGACTTGAAAAGATGGTTAGCTAATGTAAATAAAGTTTTATCTATATCCGGGTATGCAGTGAATGGTTTCTGGTGTCGACTAGTAAATATGATTATTACAGGTAATAAATAAAACTTTATCACTGGTTGAAGACAATTTTTATGTTATGTTATAATTTATTGACTGACTTCAGGTTTTATTTAAATCATTKTTACTTATAAATTGCTATAATTTGTCYTGTATATAGTTGCTGTTTTACACTATCGTAGAATGAAATTTACATAATTAACAATAATTTTAATTYATCCATTATCTTAACCTGCTTCTTCCTTTCAGCGTGGGTGGGTGGGGTGTACTAGGGGCAGGTACACCCTGGACAGGTTGCAAGTCCATCACAGGACCACTGAAAAGCCTCCTCTCCACTCTCTAGGCAGGGACAACAAACAGTGGACGAGACAGGCAGGGCTCACTCTAGTGTTATTTAACTCAGAGCAGCAGACATGTAGATAAAAACTTGGTTCAACCTTGATTGCTGTTGCTTAAAACACCTATTTGACCTTCAGTTCCATCCTCTGGGATACGGCTGTGACGGACACACAAACACACACAGACAGGTTAGAAAAAAATAAAAACTTATCACACAAGTTTGAAAAGCTTTATTTTCCAAAATCCATCCTTTTTTTTTTGCTCTCTAATGTACAGCACTGCGAGTGTTTCTGCTATTTCCCTGTCATTTCATCTACGTGGTTATGGAGCGATACCCTGAATGGATGGTCACTTTTCCTCAACCTGTCACCCCTGAGAAGGCCTGGTTCACGTCACTGAAGGACAGTGTCTAAAAAGGCCTTAAATTAAATTATTACCTCAGTCATTGTCAACAAAACAAACAAACAAAAAAAGCTCACATAGTGTTATTGTCATTTTAAATATTTTCTCTTTTACTTGAAAAAAAAAACATTAAAATCATGTAAATGAAACAAAAAAAGCTTTTTTTTTTCATTTCTCTGTACCCAAAACAATTTAACAATAACATCATCTACTCTCCTCTATAATAGCTCAKTATGATACAGATAACAATAACAACTCTGGTAAAATCTCTATAATTTCTCTATTTCTACATAGAATCTGCTTTTTTCTAGATTATTTAAGAAAAAAAACTTTAGGTTATTGTTCCCACCGAGCAAATAAGAGAGAAACAAACAGTGAAGAATTAAAGGCTGACTGGTTCGCTGAGTTGTGCGACTGGAAGGGGGGGTTGGGGTGGGGGGTGGGGGGTAACATTAGTATGGTGGGGGGCTTTATAAACCTAAAGGGCAGAACAGAAACGCACATCGAATGAAAGATGTTGAAGCACTAGCACTACACGGCAGTTACAGTTTGTTCACAACAGATGGCACTGCTGCGTTGAGCACGACCACACACACACACACACACACACACACACACACACACACACACTCGAGTGCGCGCACACACAGCACAAACACATGGGGGTTTGCTTCATCACTGAAAGTGAAGAGGTTGGGTTTGACTGTGGAGGGGAGGGATGACGCGAACGCTCCGAGTCCTTTGGGAGACCTTGCCAAGAGTTCATTTTGGCATAAGGAAAAAAAAGGGGGTGAATATCAGCAGATATCCTGTACGGAGGGAGGGGGGCAGTGGAGTGGGTAGTGGGGGTTGGGGTGGGTAGTCGAGCACAAACAGCAAAATGACAGTTGATGCTGCAGATGTGATGCTTTCAGAGTCGCTCGATGCAACAGTGTTTCTGCTCGTTGGAAGTCGTGCGGAGGTTCTGCAGTGTCACACGGCGCCTAAAGCACCCCCCCCAAGCCCCACCATCTCGCAGCTTCAACATATCAAAACCAGCCGTCGTCTTTGTGGAGCATCAACTCATTTCAGATGAGTCTTCAAACGGCTGCACCAGGATTACCTTACATCTTAGAGTTCAGAGACTAGATCAGGTTGTGGAAACACCAAACATCAGAAACACAGAACGTATTGCTTTTAAATGTGAGAACCGTCGTCGACGCGACCCTCCTCACCTGATTGTTATTACTCCAAAGCAAAGCTCCCGTCAGAACGGACGTGACAGTTGTAAAACACACACCTACGGCGAATCAAAGGGGGAAACATCAACACAACTCCCATTGCTTTTTTTTTTTGTAAGAAAATCAGTTTTAAGGTGCTTTTGATGCGGTTGCCGTGGCAATGTGCTTTGCATCTCGCCACGCTGCGACGGGACGTCAATCACGCCGCAGCCGAGGAGCAGCCCTCCTACACCCACCGCCGTCAAGAACTTTCCTCACGGAGCACTCGGAGTTTTTCGTCTCGTCCTTTGTGTTTGTCGTGGTGATTGCGAGGAGCTCCTCGTACGGAAATAACGGCAGAGAAATCAAGGGCGGCGGTGGCGAGGAGGTGGCAGAGATGTGAAGAAGAAAAAAAATCAAATACAAAACAAAACAAAAAAACAGCCATGGGGATTGGGAGAAGAAAAATGATGGCCTTGTGCAGTTTAAGAYGTCCGTCCGGAGCTGCAAACATGTTTTCATGCTTTGGAACAGCACGGTCCTTAAGTTGCACCGAGTGATGCAAGAAATCGTTCTGAAGTCAAGTGTGCAAACTGAAAGAAGCTGACCTTTTCTGGGGGACCTCAATCAGGATTTAATCCTGGCATTAGGGGGAAGAGAAGAAAAATGTGACCTAAAGAGGACATATCATGCAAAATCCACTTTTTTAGCCATTAAGCACATTTTGTTGTGAACTTGGAGTCTCTAAGAGGCAGAAAAGTTGAATTTAGTCTCACCTGGTGCTGCATTGATATTTTTATATTCTGTTTGGGTCAGAGTTCTCGACTCATTCAGTTTTTTTCTATTTCATAAGGTTTAGAGTTACCAACTACAGTTTGGTGGTCTTCATTCTCCTCTGGCTCTGGGTCAGACTCTGGCTCCAACATCTAATTTTGGATGGACAAGTCTTCACTTAATGACATCTTTTAATTCATTTGTAAATAAAAAGTTTCTGCGCAGCTATATAGTCATAAACCCCTCCATCAAACTAGGATGGACCGCTTTATATWGACCCCAACTGAATGATTTAAATGTGAAAAAGAAGGATTTAAAAGCATGATATGTCTCCTTTACAGGTACTTGTTGCARAGTCATGAAGACCAGTCAAAAAAACTTGATGTAAAAAACAAAATCCACATAATATATTTTTCATATTGAGTCATTTTCTCCATTTTAGGCATCATATTTCTTTAAATAGGTCAGTCATGTGACTCAAACTTTCATCAGATTTAGCTGAGTGCTTTGTTTACATTTCAGAATTGCATATCGTCTCTGGAAAACTGGAGTACACTTTTTCAAATTTCAGGATTTGATTAAGTTCAGGAAAACCCTGTTTTATGTTTGTTTCTATACTTTGCAATCAGTAACTTAAAAAAAGAACAAGATAAATATTAAGTAAGGAGTAAGGACGCCCAGGTAAAGGCTGGATTTGTAGGTTTTGACATACAGGGACCTACACCAAGGAGCCATTCTTGTCCTCAAGAGGCCTAAAGTTAAGACATGTAATGAGTTGATGTCTGGAACATCATGCAGAACACAGCTGAAGCTGGAAACACTGATCAGAGAGACTGGCTTGTGCAGCGTATGGCTTGAGTTCAGCTGCTTTAAAGACTTAACAAGGACTTTTCATCAAACCTCCAAACATAAAAAGAGCATCAAGTAAAGGGACCTTTTTTTATGTGGCGACCACACTAAACATACAACTAGACTTGTCTATATTGGTTGTCTAATAAATTACACAGTAATATATTTATATATATATATAATTTTAAACCATGTTGACCCATAAAATGGCTATAAAAGCGGCCTCTTTGTGCCAGTCACTGTCTGCAGGCCTGTTCTGCTCCTGAGGTCAGTGTAAGAGGAGCAGAAAGAAGGCATGATGGGGGATCTTGGCCTTTACGGTAAGAAGAGGTCCCAGGTCTTGAGGCCTGGTGAGAACCGTTTGTGCACTCTTCCTGTTTAAAGTCAGGCGGACTGCATAGTTTGCTTGTGACCTTGGTTGTGTTACACCAACRGAGGGCCTCGGGTTTGGTAAAGGGATATGTTCGGAGCTTAACTGGGAGGTCGGTTAAGTCCTTTAGTAGGGGGAGAAGATGATGGGGGTGTGCGTGGCCCGCAGCGGCCCCGGGGCGGGCCGGAACAGTGCGGGGCCCAGGAATGGGGTCTGGATGAAGGTGGCGGTGCCCACCGGGTGGCGCAGAGCCAACGGGTTCGCTGCAACTGTGCACAGAGTTGGTGGGGTGAGGGGGCTGGGCAGGAAGCCAGTTGTCAAACTCTTGGTCAGCTGCTTCTGCAAGGCCAGTTTGGTCTGGAGGAGAGACAGGAAGGGTGGAGGGTGGAGGGGCAACAGTAAGAAGCAAGAGAAGAACACAGCGATTGGGCAATGTTTCTCAAACACATGGCCCTTTATCTGGACACTTTGCTTCAACAGAGCAACATGCAAAACACCTCTGAGCAAATTACATTTTGAACCCTTTTACTTGGAAACGAGCAAAATAATAATTTCCCCAACAGGTGTCCAAAACTTGCACAGAACTGTACTCTATGGAGGACGCAGTTCTACAGCGTGGACACTTTCATCATGAGGCTGCAGGACGTGGCTCTGAAGCTCTCCATTGTTAAAAAGGCAAAGCTCTGATCTTTTTAACCAATGATGAAACACTTTGCTCACGATGCAGACATTAGTTCAGATGAGAAATTATTTTCAACTATTCAGTTCTCATCCATCATAAGCTTAAAGGGACAGTCCAGTCATATCTGTGGTGATGTGTGCAGAGGTGGGTAGTAACTAGTTACATTTAATCAGTTACATTAATGAGTAACTTTTTGGAAAAAAAAACTTTTAGGAGTACTTTTGTGACACTGTACTTTTTACTTTTACTTGATTAAATGCATTATTTAGTACTGCTTCTCTTGAGTAAAATTTCTGGATACTCTGCCCACTGTGAGTAACGTCACTGAATGAACAACAAGTTTGTTTTCACCAAAAAATGAACCAAATCTGTAGTTTCTGTTAGTTTCTTAATTTTTATAT
>NW_013952406.1:2005842-2008998 GCF_001266775.1 Austrofundulus limnaeus
TTAAAGGCTAAACTTTAACACTAAAAACCATTTCCTCTCCTCGGATCACTAATAAAATGTGTTCAGAGACGCCAAATGTGCTTCAGCTGTGATTAATTCTTATCATCTAGTCTYGAAGGTTTTTAAAGTTAGCTCAGATGAGTTTGAGAGAAAGATGCTACTTTAAGAGGCTACTAGCATGATGTAATCATCCTTGTATTAGTAGCATTGATCACATATTTGCAAACGAATCGACCGGAAAACTGCTAAAGTTAGCTTTTTTAGTTTTAAGTATAAAAATCACCAAGGAGCCACATGTGGCCCCWTGTTGCAGACCCCAGGGCTWGCCAAATGAGGGTTCAAGTTTTGCCTCTTCCTCCACTGTCTCTGCTCRATAACAGACGTCACGGTTTATAATTTACTACAAATAACTTTACGACAGAACATCACTACTCTAACGACAAGACTGTCCGTTTAATAGTTTGTTTTCATTTCACGAAGCAGCAATTCAAAAACAAAACATTTCACAGGCACAAAACACAAGCTGCTGTCTGTTGTGACATTTAAAAAATCTATACGGACATAGAAGCTGGCAGAAACACAAGTCGACTGAATAATTGAAGCTATTCAGGCTGGAGTCAGCCGACAGCTCAAACTAAAGTTCTGTCTTAAAGCTGCTGCAATCAGCCCACCCCCACCCCCACAACTCCCACTTTTCATAACGTGTCCGACTTAATCAGCGTCAGGTCTGTTGTCGTAGATGTCCGCTCTGYTCTGTACCCTGGGGGGGCGAAGCGGAGGGGGGGGGGCTGGTGGTTCTGCTGCTCTACCTGCCCCAGGCTCTCTGTGTTTGCATATGGAGGACATACAGCCAAATATAAATCACTGCAAATGGAACAAATCTCTGCAACCATGTGGTCCTGACTGAACTGTCGTATCTGAATGGGGGAAAAAAAAGTCTTTGAAACATAAGAACTTCAGAAAAAAAAACATTTTTTTTCAGTTATAGAAGTTTTGAACACTTATTCCTGAAATGAACCTTCAAAGTTGCATCAATGTTCTAACAGTGTTTCCCAAAGTTGGGGTCRGGACCCAAAGTGGGGTCCCAAAACATCAAGGTGGGGTCCTGAAAAGATTTTCTGAATTAATTACATTTTTGCCTCAGTTGTTACAAAGGAGTGAGGTTAGTGTATTTGAAATGGATAAATGTAGTATAAAAATATTGTTACTATGCCCATGTTTWGTTGACCTGATACAAATGTTTATCATCCAAACATAGTTGTGGGAACAGGTTTCTGCTGTTATTTTGTGGGTCAAAAGCTGAAAAGTTTGGGAACCACTGCACTTTAGTTCCCAAAGTTGGGCTTGGGACCCAATTATGGGTCATGAAGCACCTTGGATAATCTCCAGAAATCAATTTAAAGGGTAATAAAATAATTGCTGATGTAATATTTTCTCTATAAATATTACAAAAACACAAAATAACTATAAATAAGTATTTATATTTGTGTACAAACTGTTTAGATTGTCAAAAAGCCTGTGTTTTTAGGGTTATTAATGAAGTTCATGTACTCAGACCAGTAATATTTGGGGTCACAAGTTTAAGCCATGGATATTTTGTGGGTCAGAAGATAAAAAGTTTGGGAACCACTGTTCTAACACACGAAAGCTGTGSTTGTAATTAACTGGAGATAATTAAAGACAGACTTGACGTAATTCGTGTATTATTTTCAGAGACAAAAATAAAGCTATATCTTAAACATCTATCATTTCTATCAGAGCTCAAAAAAGAAAAAAATAATCAGAGCCACCCCTTGAGAATAAGAATGATTTCTTCCGTCTCTCCGCTGGCTCTCCGGCACGCAGCCGGCTCCAGTCCCCACCCTCTCCTGCCACTGACCTGCGAGGAGAAGGAGGTGAGGTTGCACTGGGTGAAGGCTTTCTTCATGGCGGTCACCGCCACGCCCGCGTAGCCGCTCCACCTCAAGTTCTGCAGGAGGAGGAGGAGAGGACAGGTGCACATGTGACAGGAGGAAGAGAAGTGCTGATTCAGGCTGGACTGTGGAGGGGGGCAGGTCTAATTTAGTCCTGTCTCAGGGGGAGGGGGGCTCACTGAGTATAAAGGTGGGTTTAAGCTGCAGAGTCCTGCTTCCTCATAAAAATACACCAAGGAAACTCCTAAAATATCATTTATCAGTTAACTGCACCTAAAATTAATAAATCATTAAACTCAGATGTATTCCAGCTTTGTGCAAAAGTTTTAAACCTTTCCAAAGGGGTTTTAACGGTGACTCAGCATTCACACTGCTGCACGTTCTTCCTCATTCTTTGGGCTAAGAATCAAAACATTCAGCTCATTAGGGAATAGCGCGCCATGACATTTGGTTTTTGTAACTCTTATACTTTTCAAAATATTTGACTTTGTTAGAAAGAAAATCCCCCACAGAAAAACATCGGGAGCTCTTCAGTTCCTTCAAAAACACTGCCGTCTGTGAAATCTGCTTCAGCGTACTGCTTCTATTTTGGTCTTTTTTATGCTGCGGATCTCTTTTTCAAGGGAGGCCTGAAGGCAGCCTAATCATGCATGTTTTTGGACTGTGGGGGGAAACCAATGTAACTGGAAAAGCCCCTCATACAAACACGAGTAGAACGTGCAAACTCTGCAGAGAAAGACCCCAGGCCTAACCTGCGGCTCGAGCCGTTCTCGCTGTGAGGCAACAGTGTGAACCGTTAATCCACCGAGCTGAGTCCGARTCATTTACTGTACGTCAAGTTTTCAGCTGAAATCTCTGAGAAGCATTTTGACACAAGAAATTACTACTGTAAGTGTGACAAACTGTGTCTCTTTAATAGTTTTTATGGATTTGAATAATAAAATAAGAACAAAGTGTGTTTTTGTGAGAAGCTGATTGTTATAAAAAAAGTATCTGCTAAGTTTGCGTGTCCACAAAAAAACTGGCTTCAAGCGCAAAGACAAATAAGTGAACCTTGAGAAAGCCTGAAAAAAATATTGATCAAATGAACTTCAAAGAATAAAAACTTTCGGTCCTCAAAAGCAAAATATAAAGAAATTAAAGTAGTATTTATTGAAAAAATAAATGCAACAACTTTTTTTAAATTAAAATTCTTTAGTGTTGAGAAATGATGAAGCTGCTGGCATTTTGGTCAAATCTGGAT
>NW_013952406.1:2009008-2010339 GCF_001266775.1 Austrofundulus limnaeus
CCATAAAATATGAAAAGTTTGCAGAAAGAAGAAAATAAATCTTATATCTGCCCTTACACTCAAAGAAAAACATAGAATGGATTTAATAAAAAAAATTATGTCAGCTGGTTCCACTGAAATGAATTGAGGGAAGTTTAAGACATTTACTTCACATTAATTCCATAAATGCATTTCCTTTACTCAAATTAGTTGAGTGGAACCATTTAAATCCATTGAATCTGTTGTTTGAGTGAATATTATATTATATTTGTATAACTTAATATTGTGAGACGTCACTCAGAGCATGTGTAGTACATGATTTTCAGCTAAAATTACATTTGAAAATTTATAAAGTTTTCATAAAGTTGACTGACAAAGAAAAACTTATAATTAGGGATGGTTCAAGACTTTTGCACAGTGCTGCATGCACCATAATGAAGCATATCTGCTACAAAAGAATGGGCACTTACTGTTTGTTTTGATTGTTTTCAGTGAGTGTGTTTGTGGCGTATGCGTGACTGACCGTGTTATTGTTTGTGTGTGTCTGCACGTCGGGACTTACCGTTAAGCCGGAGCTCGGCTGGCTCTTGCTGTGGGGGGTAAATTTGGGTTTGGGTGGTTTTCCAGCCAGCCTATCCTTGTGCCGTCTGCTGTTCATGTGCTGCAGAGACCAGCAGAAACACCATTAGCGCGCTCGCGAGCATCTGTCGCACCACAGCGGAACAGCTTCAAATGTTGTCTGCTGAATAATGGATACACACTGAGCGAGACTGAGGCGCGCACAAATTACATCACATTACTTCACCGGCTGCAGTTCTCAAAGGCTTCTGTCCTCCTGGGGTGGAGGATGTTTATGTGAGGCTGCAGCAGCTTGGGTGCTCACACATACCAGCATATGATGTGYGCTTTCTAACTTTCTGCTCCAGCATGTCTTAAGAGTCTAAGAAATCACATTTCTTGAAGGACTGCATATGAAAAAAGGATGGACTGGTAGCAATTTGGTCAAACCTTGAAAGTATTACAGTGCAATCTCATGTAWCAGGGACAGGCAATTTGRCACCCTAGGCAAGATTTTAGGTGGCGCCCCTTGTGCAGTTTTCTAAATCTCACTGCCAATTTACATACTAATTTAAACTGTTTTGTCTTTGATTTATTTTTGATCTTTAGAAACCAGGTTGTCCAGTTAAAATAGTTAATWTAATTAATTTGAAACAAAATACCAGGAGTCTACCTCATACCTGCCAACATTTGCTGATAGCAATGAGGAACACCTGTTCATTATAACAAGCAGCTGTGGAGTGAAGCAGTTCTAGGGGGGTCCAGGGGAGTGCACATATACATATATATGTATA
>NW_013952406.1:2010349-2024290 GCF_001266775.1 Austrofundulus limnaeus
AATATATACTGTTGTGTCTACATGTCATTAACTAAATATGCACTACAACAAGCTCAAAGTTTGTTCAGAATCAGCTTCTTATCACTGGTAACAACGCAGCTTTCCTCTCACTCATTCCCGTAGCTTCACAGTGCTTTAAACAGAGTGGACGCTGAGCTTCCACAGAGTTCAATAGCGATGCAAAGACTGCAGCAAAACGAGCGCAGTCATTGGATAAATGCTGGGCTTTGTCCCGACCATTGGACGCTGAGCGTCTTTGGGGGTCTATGGGGCAGTGGGCTGGCCTTGGCTTGCCTGGGAAAATTTTGTAAAAAATCTACTCAAAACTCTGCATTTTCCAGTCATTTGAAGAGAATTTTATAAAACTCTTGGAATTAATAAAACAAGATAAAATCAGCATTTTATGAAGGTGAAAACCAGACTTTAACCTGAACTTTATCTGATATCATAACTGAAACTTCCATTATCTTTATTTTATTTTCTACTTTCTATAGACTAAATCAACTATACTCTGATAAAAAGGTATAAAAATGTATTTTTCAGCAAATTCAAGAGGGACTTGGATACGACGTGTGATCGTTGTGGACGGTCTTCTGCTGTACTTTTGCATACATTCTGGTCCTGTCCAAAGCTACATGGATGCTGGCGGGGCATCTTTGACGCCTTTTCGGGACTATTTGGATGGGCTGTTCGTCCGTCGCAGTTCGTCTCTCTCTTTGGGGTGGCTCCAGCGAAGGCTTCTTTCGGTGAACATCGGAGGACGGTGTTGGCTTTCTGCTCTCTGCTGGCTAGGGGACTTGTTCTTCCTCGATGGAGGGATCCATATCCTCCAGTGTGTGTGGTCGTTGGTTGGGAAAGGTTGTGTCTTGCATTCATTTGGAGAGGATTGGATGTACTGTTGGGGGATCTGTGGACAGGTTTTTTTGACATTTGGCGGCCATTTGTATCTTGTGTGGAAGGAATTTCGGCAGATGATTCTGTGTAAAGGTTGAATATTGTTTCATTATACACAAACCTGTTCATTGTATCACTTGTATGAATACAAGATTGATTTTTGTTGTTTCAGTGGATCCCGTGTGGGAGGGGAGGGGTGGGAGAGATTTTGGGTGTGTGTGTTTTGTTTTGTGTTTTTTTAAGTCTGTTCTTTTTGTGGTTTGTTAAAAAAATTAATAAAAAGAACTTGCTCAAAAAATGTATTTTTCATGCCCCATTTTTGGTGCCTCTTAGTTGGAAGGTGCCTTTTGCATATGTCTACACTGCCTATGCCACGGGCCGGCCCTGTCATGTAATGTTGCAAAATGTAACACAATCTATTAGCTCTTGAAGTTTGTGATGTGAATGACTCTCAGTTATAGCCTCACTAAATATGACCCTATTATTTGCATGACTGAATGAGCTACAGCTAATTTTTTGTGCTTGCTAAGGTTGCTTAAATTTGGCCACCATTTTGAAACTTTTTCTGGKGTTTCACTACATCCAGTGGTTCATGAGATATTTTGCTAACAGACAGACAAATGGCAGTGAGCATCATTAAAAGCGGAGAAATTACTTCCCTAACCTGGTTCGATGCTGATGTCTACAGAAGAAACAYGGAAGCCATTATGGTTTGCAATAACGAGCGGCGAATAAACGCCTGCTCACTGAGCACTTTGTATTCGATGATATCAGCTGAAAAATAGCAGCTTAAATGTACCTTGCACTCACGGCTTCGGCGTCATTCGTGTGGCTGTAAATGAAACTGTGGCTTATAATTAGGCTCACACATCCTTCATCAACCTAATGTTATATTTATCTTTTTAGACTAAGTGCGGTCTTTAAAAATCCATCACTCAAATTTATCCCTTCGGCATCCATCACGCCGGTAATTTTAATACAGCAGATTGCAGTTCAGTCGTGATTTAATATGTTAGCATGAAACTCCTGGTGTCTGAGGTAATTGATAACTATCTGTGAGCAGCTTTGTTTTCTGATTAATTCTGCAGCCGCATCATCTCTCTCYGTGCAGCTGAGGAAATTGCGAGCAACGTTTCTCCTCCGCTGCCTGGTGTGATTGGGCTGGAGTGCTTTTCCCTGCAGAGTCAGCATCACTTCTGTGACTTCTCGAACAAATCCTGAACAGGTACAGTAAGCAACAATCTCACTTCCCTGAGCCTCTACAACCGCAATTCCAGTGATGTTGGGAGGTTGCGTAAAACATAAATGAAAACAGAATACGATAATTTGCCAATTCTTTTCAACCTATATTCAGCTGAACACACCAAAAAGTCAAGATATTTAATGTTCAAATAAATAAACTTTTTCCCTTTTTTTTTTCAAATATTCACTTTTTAAATTTGACGCCTGCAACATGCTCCAAAAAACACTGAGACATGGTCAACAAAAGAAAGGGATGAATGCTCAAACCTGTTTGGAGAAATCCACAGGTAAATTGGAAATGATTGAGTAAAAAAGAGAGCATCCTCGAAAGGCATTCACAAGCAAGCATGGGGCGAGGTTCACCACTTCGTGAACAAAGTTCAACGCACAACTGTAAGAAATTTAGGGATTTAATCATTTACAGTCCAAACGATCATCCATAGATTCAGAGAATCTGGAGGCTTATTTCAGCAAGACGATGTCAAGACACATTCTGCACGTGTTCCAACAGCGTGGCTTCGTAGTGAAGGACTGTGGGTACTAGACTGGCTGATCTGCAGTTCAGACCTGTCTCCTATCAAAAATGTGTGGAGCATTATGAAGGACAAAATACAGCAACGGAGACCCCGGATTGTTGAGCAACTGAAGTTGTTCATCAAGCAAAAATGGAAAGAATTCCACCTACAAAGCGTYAATAATTAGTGTCCTCAGTTTCCAAACTCTTATTGAATGTTGTTAAAAGGAGAGCTGATGGAACCCAGTGGTAACAATTCCAGCTTTTTTTAGAATGTTTTGCAGCATCAAGTTCAAAGTGAGCGAATTAAAAAAACAATAAAGTTTATCTGTTTGAACATTAAATATTTTGTCTTTGTAATGTATTCAAATTAATATAACTGAAAATGATTTGTAAATCATCATATTCTGTTTTTATTTATGTTTTACACATTGTCCCAACTTCACAGGAATTGATGTAATTTCCTTCCAAAAAGCCATAGTCAGCATGTTTTACTAGAGATATTTAAGCATAAACGTTTTATTTTACCTGGCTTAGTTGGGTCTCAGAGTTCACAAAGATCTCACACGCTTCACATTGGAAGTTCTTGCTGGGCACGCCGACGCTGCCTTTGCTGCCGAGCCGCTTGCTCTTGCAGCYGGCTCGAGCTGCCACCACTTTCCCCCTGCGTCGAGGCAGAACGACGTGACCTTCCAGCATCAGTTTGTGCTTCGTACCTGGAACAGCGAGCAGAGACTTGACAGCTTCTATTTTCTGTAAAAGTAATAGCTCTGAGGCCCAAAAAAATCCCCGTCAAATGTAAAAAGCTTTTGAAAACATCCTGCTTCAAAAGAAAACGTGTCAGGTCATGCTCTTACCGCTGTTGTGCGCATCCAGCTGGGAGACGGAGTTGACTGTGACTTTGCAAACAGGACAATGAAGGTGAGCTTTGCTCTTTTTGGCCTCTTTGTTGTCATCTGTGCGCGGCTCTCCATCCGTGACGGACGAGTCCGCGACACCGCCGGACTCGATGCTCAGACTCACAACCTTTGTGACCTCTGTGACCTCTACCACCTCCGGGGCGCCGCTGTCGGACGCCGTCTCAGAGAGCTGCAAGGATGGAGATATCTGAGGAGGGGAAAGGGTGACCGTGTCCACAGAGGAGACCTCGGACATGGGTGTCAACATGAGCGAGCTCCTGGGACTCTSGTCGAGTTTCCCTTCTAGGATGGCTGGTTCTGGATCAGACTGAAGACCTGCACAAAAGAGAAGAATGTTAGCAAACAGTGCCTTTCTTAATAAACAGGGGCGGAGCTAGACTTTTTTGCAAGGGGTGGCCATGTTGGGTTTTTTAGAGGTGCTGTGGCTGCCCGATCTGTTCTGGTAGCACGATCCGTACTGTTAGCTCTTTTACGCATGCACTAAATGTTAGACTTCTGGAATGTGCTCGATTTAGTAAAAAAACAAAAAAAGAAGAAGAAGAAAAGAATTATTTCTATACTTAATTATAAAGGTGTGTTACATTATATTTTGAAAACAGTTTTAATATTGTATACATAAGTATATATTTACGATGCGTACCTATTTATTTATAATAACTTACAAACTATTTTCTAGACAATCGTGTTATAACGCATCTTATCTTCATTTTATTTTGTTCCTGGAATAAAAATACACAGCTGTTGCAAACAATGCCTTTACTATGAAACATTGCTGGTGATGAAAGACTGAAATCCAATGAATTCTGTCATCAGTCTAGCGAAATGCTACATGCTAAAAACAATGCTTTCAGGACAGTACGGATCAGGYAGCCACATGCGCATACACAAATAAAGAAAACTACTCTGGATCTGAATATTCAAGATGGCTATAACTCAGCTATTTTTAGACATATAAAGCTGAAATTTGCTGTGGTTGGAGCTGCAATCACCACCATAATAGTACAGTTACATCATGAATTTACCTGCCAAYGTTTCACAAAGAACTCTTCTAGTAACTTCATTCTATTGCTTTGTTAAAGTGCCTGTCACATCAAATTTTTGTAATAAATGTGAATGTATTTTTGGAAAAAAAACATTGTCAACATACTGTAAAAAAGATTTCATGTCGCCAAGATGAGCAGCTGTTGAGATATTTGCGTGTGAAGTAACAGGAAGTGATGTCAAAGGGTAATGTCTGAATGTTAAGAGTGTTGCTAAAATGGCTAACAGCCCAGACTGTAGAGAAGAATCTGTTTCTTTAGATTATTTTAATCACCATCTTAGAGAGATGAGGAAGAGTCATAGTTCAAATAATATTGTTTCAATAAACGAAAACCAGGAAGATTTCTTTCTCAAAGTGTTCCCCTTTGATGTCACTTCCTGTTTCAATTTAATTGAGCCAAATTCAAAAGAAATGCGCCAATTTTGTGACATAACGGGTAAAATCATGTGTATTATGCCAAGTTTCTTAAATACAAATATATTTTCTTTGACTTTTARTATTTCATGGATATGCATGTCACAGGAACTTTAAAGAATAGCTATGTTACCCAATTTATATAAACTGACTCTTAAACCCAGAATCATTGCCCATCTTTAAATGTGATTCCCACCCAACTTGTCAATCATTTGCTCTTGCTCCGCCCCTAATAATAAAACTCCTTGTTGTCAGCTACCACAACCCCACACAGACTAAAACTATAAGCCATTTAATATTTGAGAGTATTTTTTTATTTAGTAAAACATGGAAGTTATGTTAAGAGTTAACAGCAGCTGAATTTTATCTTAGTGACATTTGCATTTGCTTCAGGAAAATATTTGCCCTTCCTCCCTTCCCTCTCTTTCACACTCACTCTTCAAATATCAAGTGGACCTGGAGTCTCGGTCAATACAAACAAACCCATCGACTTTCGGGTCCCACCGATAAGTYACTGGAGCTCCATTACACCCCTGTCCCCCCTCACCCCGATGGTCTCCCATGGGAGTCGCACACACTTCACCCCTGAGCTCTGTGCGCTGCACTCGCTGAATATCTCCACTTCATTTACCGGGCCTTCTCGACTCACAGAGGCAGCCCACCTCGGTGCAGCCGCTGCTCTATTGATTTTCCTTTACGTCTCAGAGTAAATTCATCATTAGAGATAAGGCTCTTCCTTTCTCATTCCTGCTTGGGTAAAAGAAACTATACAGGTGCAAGATTAGGCAGACCCCTCACTGCAATGAGAGTGACCCCTGAGGGAGCTGAGCTCTTTTTTTTTGTGTGTGTGTGTGTGTGTGTGTGTGTGTGTGTGTGTGTGTGTGTGTGTGTGTGTGTGTGTGTGTGTGTTAGACCCTAACACACTGTGTTAGGGTATCCTGAGAGATTATAAAAAAACAAGTCCACCTGAGAGGTTTCCAGTGATACTGATCAGTGGGTTTGCAGAGGAAAACATGGAGGTTAGTGAGAATCAAAGCACTCAGATATTCAATGRCTGAGATCAAAAGGGAATTCATTTAGACATTATTATAAAATATCCCCGCTGAGGTTCTGTTTGAGCTAAAACATACCTTTTTATATTCTGTTCAAACAATACCTTTAATGAAAAAGTTCAGCAGTGAGTTCCGTTAAGAAAGAACGAAACAATTTGCATAAAAATCTGGCAAGGCACACTTTTTTGTGGCCTTAATTTGACTGGTTTGTGATGGACAGGATGTTTCCTCATTAATAACATGGTTTTGATAAATCCTGTGATCCTTCCTGCAGCTCAAATGTCTACATTAGGGGTCCCCAAATGGCAAAATATCGACTCAGATTAGTCATTAAGTTTATAAAATACATGTTTTCTGTAGTTTTTGCCAGTGAAAACCTTTATACAGACTTTGGAGATTTTTAAATGAAGCTAACCAATCTATATGACTGCCGAAACTGCCAGAGCAACAACGGGCAGCATTTTGGCAGCTGGTCCTCTGTGGAGCAGAACTAGACACCAGCAAACAAGGGGGCGTCTGGATAAATGTTGAGCAGATAATCTGCAGTTTTCATTATTGTGAAAAGAATTGAATTTATGCTTTCAGCAGTCCAGTCAGTTCATAAGAGCTTGCTTGTCAACAGATTGATCTGCTGAGAGCTTCAACCACATACCAATAGCGGACTATGAGCGGCCTCATTACAGACTCCACGTTCAGACAGTGAGCACTTGATTTAAGAGGCAGGCACTGATCCGAGGCAGCCTCGGAACATAAACAAATTCCCCAGGGAAACATACTTGCTTTAAATCATCATTACTGTGGTGGCAGACAGAGTCCCCGCAAAAGATGACTTCAACAGCGGAGTCAATCAAAGCCGAGGGTGATTGATGCTTGTCGTGATTCATGGTGGCTCTGGGTCTCCTGGCGCCGGCTCAGCGCTCTCTCACATTCGGGGATCATTGTCCTTTGGTAGTCTGAGGCATGGTTTATAACAATCGATCTGTCTCTTTGTGCGACTGGTATTTTCAGGTCTGCTCGTCTTGTTCCTGTCTGAACGACTCGTAATGTCCGAGACGACAGAATATCTATGAAAACCACTGCATGGATTTTAATGAAAGAATAAGCGATCAACTTTTAGAGCCAACCCATTTTAAGATGGCGGCTACAGCTAACCAACCTTAGCCATTTCACAACAAATGTCTCACAAAAGGAGAATTCACAGACTAAGAATAAAAAGACTCAATTGGGGGACAGAATGGTTTAAAAGGAGACATCCTGTATTTAAATCATTCAATTAGGAACCTGTCCATCCAGCCTTACATGTTGGAGTCAGAAGCTGAGTTTCCATTGCAAATGTGTGCAAAACTTAGTCAATATTTTGTTAATGTCGAAAAAAAGTTTCGCAATTGCGGTGTTTCCATTAGGTAAGAAATGCTATTAAAGTCACGCGTGAATACATATGTTCTCGCGATAAGTCATTACAAACATGGCGGCAACRGATGTGAACACATGCTTATTGCAACCACGACACTAGCGTTCATCATCARCCATCAGAGGAGACATCGGCGTCATTTCAATGTATTCGAGCAACAAGCCCCCCCATACTTGGGAGCAGCTGTATGCGTTATTTTTGGGAAATTGTAGTCGGTGAGTTTACTACTTACTTTTACTACTTCAGTGATTTTACTACTACTTCTACTTCCTGTTGTCTTCTTCGTCGTCTTTTTCACCAGCAGAAACAGCTGGTTGTTGATCACGTGACTCCCGTGATGCGAAAAAAGTGTTTCCATTGCAGTTTTGCGAAAAACACCAATTTTGATACGGCCGAAAAACCACCTCAKCCTAGYGCAAAAACATTTTGTCAAAAAAATGAAGTTTTTTTTAATTGACTTGTTTCCGTTGAGCAAATTTATTTTCGAAATTATAATTTGTGCATTTTCATGGTCAATGGAAATGCAGCTAGTGACTGTGTCCAAACTCAGGGGCTTAGTCTTTGAAGGACTCAACCTGCCCGGTCTAGGTGGGTCGAGTCCTTGGTCGACATTAAAGACTGGAAAAAAGTGGGTGCCTTCAGCATTATTCCCACCCTTACCCTGACGTATGTCCTGTTGCCTAACAACTGTGACGATGCTAAACAGAAGCAAAAATACATCAAAATTAGCAAAAATCTGTATTACAACAGACCCCATATTTGTGAGGGGGCTCTATCTAAAAAGGGGGTGTCTGGACTAACAAAAATGCTTAGAATTCAAAAACTATTCAACATAGGAGCTTCAGATTTTTTTTGTTGTTTAGCTCTGATGAAGGGCTATCAATCGGGCCCACCAATGAGCCCCCCCCCAACCCTCCAGACCCCCACCCAAAATAATAAATCTGTTCTGGTGAGCTTTGACTTCTAGTGAATTGGTGCTTTGTGTACATGCGGCGATCACTTATGCTCATGTGGTATCAAGCAGTGCCTCAAACTGATACTTGTGTAAAAGTACAAGTACCTTATCATAAAATTACTTTGGTAAAAGTTAAAGTCTCCTCTAAGAATATTACTTGAGTAAAAGTCCTAAAATATTTGATTTATTTTGTACTTAAGTATCAAAATTAAAAGCATTGAGCAAAAGAGAGTGGTTAGATTTTCCAAAATACATTTATTGGGAGGTGACCTCTCAAAAACAAAACAAAAACAAAAACATTTTTTTAAAGGCCTACAGCTGTGATGGATTGTGTATACAGTGTCAGAATGGTAAATATTTATACTTCTCATCCAACCACAATTAAAYTCACTTTATCCAGGTGCAGTTTTTCAGGATAGTTTTTTTAAACAATAATGAGCCGGAAAAAGGAGTAACAAGTTTTTACGTCATACTTTTTTAAATAAGGTACGGAGTGGAAAGTACAGATAACTGTGTAAAAATGTAAGGAGTAGAAAGTACAGATAACTGTAAAAATGTAAGGAGTAGAAAGTACAGATAACTGTGTAAAAATGTAAGGAGTAGAAGTAAAACGTAGGCTGACAAATAATTACTCAAGTACAGATAACCAAAATTTCTACTTAAGTACAGTAAAGAAGTGTTTGTACTTAAGTTACTTTACAACTTTGGTATCTAGTTTAGATTAAGATTTAGATACAAATAATTTGATGTAATTGTGAAAATAGAGAAAACTGAACAGGTTGAAAAATATGACCCCAACAGACTAGATATCCACACAGCAACACGAGAAACTAATTCAACTTTTCTGCCTCTAAGAGACTCCAAGTACAACACAATGGCTAAAAAATGGATTGTGTATATGTCCCCTTAAAGATTACAACTTGTACAAGTAGTTAGAAATAAATCAATAAAGTAGTGGAACTGCAGCTACACCCTGTGTTTACTCCARCAACGTTAGTTCTGAGCCTGACATCCTTAAAGGAACAGTTAACTGGTGTGTTATTGGTTGCTCGGTGCAGACAACGTGAACGTTACCCTCAGACGGCCCCACCAGCCTTTAGTTTTCACGGCAGACATAATTCATTTCATACAGCGTTAATTTGGAGAGCTATTCCATTACAGTTTGGTATTGTGGTGCATGCCAGCACCGGATCGCACTGCTGCATTTCAATTTCACATTAGGCCAATCACACAATTGGGCTTATTAAAGAGTGTTCCTCTGCACAAAATTGCCTTGGAACGGCAAAATTATTCACAGCATAAAAATTAGCTGCGACTTATCTACTTTCTCTCCTCGCTGACCCTCCTCTTCAGCGCTCCGTCTTTCCTATTTGTTCCCCCTCTCCCTCRGTCTCCCTCTTTCATTTCATCTTATCTTTCATTTTCCCACTCATCATCTCCGTTCGCCTCTGCTGCTGTTTCCCCTCTTTCAGAGCCTTTGCAACGACAGAATATTAAAATTATATTTGATGAGAGTGTTATCAGGCTCTCGGTCTTTTGTCCACGTTCTCCTTTCTGAAGGAGACTCTTGGCGCTCAAGGCGAAAAAAGTGCGTGCACGTGTCCGTGTGGAGGAGAAATTGTCTCCATTCCTCTCCGACGGTACTTTTATATCCCCYCTCTGATATTCTGTCTTGCATTTGGAAATTCTGCTCAAATAGCGATCTTATTTGGGACGAGGAAGAAGCAGAATAAAGTGAGGGGAAGCTGCTCTGTTCCTGCTCCATTCTTCTGATGGATAAATAAAAAGTCTGGACATGAAAYGCTAAAGGCCAAAAATACAGTTTGCTTCTTACTCATCTTCCTTTGTCAAACATTAGATGTCTATTTGCACCACCAAAGTGAAAAAATATAACCTTTTTTTAAAAGTAGATGAGTGCTTTTGATTTCTTTCATTTCATATTTGTTTTGGCAGCCTATTAAATGAGACCACTCAACACTTTTCTGCACCCTCTACTCAACCAGCACTTTGTAGCACTCGCTTCGTGCTGCACAAACACACCAATTCTGGCTGCGTCACCGTCCTCTCGTTCTAACGTGGACGGACGAGAGCAGGAGGGAGTAATGAGGAGTCAAGGAGCTGAAATCAAGAAGAAAATGGAGTAACAAAGACGGCGGCGCGACTTCGATCGATCTAAACCCGGCCTGTTATTTACACAACACCTCACGCTCTCACACTTCTCCCACCATCTCGCTACTTTGGAGGGCTCGGATCAATCACAAGGYTGAGTGCAGTGCACACCTAGCCTCATTTATGTTACCTCCAAATATTCCATCCAGCTCAAACGAATAACAAAGCAAGTGGGTCTTAACTTCAGCCTGAAAGCCTAAAACCTTTGGGGTCGTRTRAACAACTCAAATTCAAGAAWCAYGTATGGGGTGCCATTTGTAAAGTTACACAGTCAAAAATTACCACCAATAGTTTTGTTTTATTTAGCCTTTTATAAGAAAAAAAGAACAGATTTATTTTTCAAAGTCAGTTTTTCACCATTTGATTCATACATTTATAAATGTCATAGTTTATAAACTAAATATTTAACTTACAAATTAAACATTTAGTTAACAACCTAAATATTTAACTTGTGACTTAAATATTTAGTTTTGAGCTAAATATTTAGGTTGCAACTTAAATATTTAGCTAGCAAGCTAAATATTTAGCTAGCAAGCTAAATATTTAGGTAGCTAGCTAAATATTTAAGTTTCAAGCTAAATATTTAGCTCAAAACTAAATATTTAAGTCACAAGTTAAATATTTAGTTTGTTAACTAAATATTTAATTTGTAAGTTAAATATTTAGTTTATAAACTATGACATTTATAAATGTATGAATCATATGGTGAAAAACTGACTTTGAAAAATAAATCTGTTCTTTTTTTCTTATAAAAGGCTAAATAAAACAAAAATATTGGTGGTAATTTTTGACTGTATAACTTTACAAACAGCACCCCATAAACACGATCAGTGTACAAAACATTAAAAATTCAGGCTGTTGCTTACAATTCTTAACCCCTCACAATCTTTTCAAACCAGAAGTGTTCGATCTTTGTCCACAAATGCCACTATCCTGCATGTTTAACAGGCTTCAACAATCATGATTTGAATGAATGGGTGATTAATGGGCTTCTGCAGAACGTGAAAAGTTAATCCAATCACTTAATCAGGTGAGTTGGAGCAGAGAAACGAGTAAAACATGCAGGTTAGTGACCCTCGAGGACCAGGGTTGGACACGGCTTTTCTAGACCCCCATGGTCTTGGCCCTATAGGCTACGTTCACACTGCAGGTGTTAATGCTCAATTTTTTTGGCGAGAACGTTCACATTACATTTTAAATGCGACCTCCATCGGACTCCAGTGTGAAGTCTACACAGCACCCACATGCACAGAAAAGACATGATGCCACATTCAGCTCTCCTTAACAGAGTCGGCTAAACATGCTACTAGTAGCTTATTGATTCTGAAGTTGCTGTTCATTTCAATCAGCTCTGCCTGATTAAATWAATATCTGATGCTTGTTTAGTTCAGTGTTTATATCTGAACCTGCCTCTGACCGTTTGCTCCAGTGAAACATTTTATTTTTGGAGCAAAATGCTGGAATTAAAGTGTCGAACTTTAGGATCTATATGGTTCGCGGCTCATGTTGGACGTTAAAACGTCAGATGTAATGCGACACGAGCGTTCACACTGCAGTCGCTTTGAAAAACATCAGATATGTGTCTGATTCAGTCCCACATGCTGAAAAGGCCTGGGTCGGATTATAAAAAGCCTGATTTGTCGCATTCAGGCTGTCATAAAAAACAGATATGGGTTGTTTTTGCCTGCAGTGTGAACGTGACCCCAGTCTCTTGTTGGAGGATACAAGTGGACTCTAAAAAGCTAGGACGAGCTCTCTGGAGTGCTTTAAATATTGTGTTGTTGCACTATTATATATTTTTCGGATTATACAATTATTTGTGTGTGTTTTTATTGTGTTTGATGTGAAGCACTTTGACTTTGGTTTTAAAAGGTTTTATATAAATACTTACTTAGAAATACAGTTGAAAAACTCAAGATGGTGACAAGTTTAACAGCGAGAGCTGAAATCTGTGCAGTGAAACCCAAGGATGAAGGTCTTAACTGTGATTTGTCTTACTGAAAAGTGACGGAGAAGGTTCCTCAGCTGGAGCTGAAAATCCCGATAAACTGATGAACAGCTTTGTCRTTCATCCAGTCCTGATACTTTTTTGTGTGTGCGGATCCACCGTTGGTATTATCACCCTCCTACCCTTTGCCTCCCAGCTTCGATCTCGGACACGTTTCCACGGTTGGCTTCAACCGGCGCTGCAGTTGGCAAACTCTGGGGCGAGGGTTTCAGAAATGGATTATCTGAGCAGGCCTTTGGGTCCGGTGGCTCCAATCCCACAAAAGCTGCAGAACTAAGTACTATTGAACTTTAGCTGCCAGTTTGAACCCTTTAGCTCTCTTATACTTTTAGTTTTCTGCTGCTTTCATTGACTGCAGGTGCGTCACACTGGATGTTGGCTTTAAGCAGATCTTTGAGGAGCTCAATAAATATTTTACTCTTAATCACTTAAAAAAGGTGATTGTGCTTTTATTTCAACTTTACTGGGGTTCTTTATAACTGGAACTTTGTCTTTTCATTGTTTGCAGCTGGAAAGAAATGCAGCCGCTGGTGTTSAACAGGAACAGAAATGTGTGATCGTATAACACCAGTGCTGGCCTCGCTCCATCTGCTTTTTCTTTCTGGCAAGGATGCTTCTTGGATTTGAACACTTGTTTTTTTAAAAATCTGACTGTTTTGGCTCCACCTAATCTAGGCAGGGTTTTTACATTTTGTTGTTTAGCAGATGCTTAACCTGAAGCAACTTACAAATTACACATTAGACACTCAAATTTAGATTAATGAGGGTTTTACTGACAAGACCAGGGTTGTAGCACAGGTATATGCCGTATAACCWTCTTTTGGATTTGCGTATCACCACTTAAAATAAGCAGAAATACATATCAAGCTGCAGTTTAGCGCATATTCTTAAAAAAACTGGTGGTGTGGCAATATTCTAACTGTGCATGGACGGGCTCAGTTCAATGCCTCAACTCTGTCGAGTATAAAACTAGCTTAAGGTCCTGTCCCACTATGTCACCTTATGAAATGTTTTTTCCCCTTAAATGACTAATAAAAGTTAGATATTTGATCAATTTGTTAGCATTACAATATGTACATGCCTAAAAGAATCTCCCCATTGATTATTTTAATTCCATCTTCAACGTAGATGTCTCCAAACTTTTCATAAGATGGCATAGGTTGTCTAAAACAGTGGTTCCAAAACTTTTTATCTTCTGACCCACAAAAAAATCCATGGCTAAAACTTGTGACCCCAAATATTACTGGTCTGAGTACACGAACTTCGTTAATAACCCTAAAAACACAGGCTTTTTGACAATCTAAACAGCTTGTACACAAA
>NW_013952406.1:2025680-2027525 GCF_001266775.1 Austrofundulus limnaeus
CTGCAGGTCAGGACTCTGCAGTTTACACTCATCTACAGGCCAGCGGTCACTCTTTCAGGGATGAAGATGTTCTCATCCTTGAAAGAGAGGAACGTTGGTTTGAGAGGAGTAAAGAAGCCATCTTTGTGAAGAAAAACCGTCCACCATTAAACAGAGGTGGAGGCCTTCGTGTCCAGTTGTCCTCCTCCCTACAACGCTGTTATTGCAAGTATGACTCCGCCCCCTGTGAGCAAAAGGTGTGAATCAGGGCCTTAACGATAGTCAAGTGATGAGACACATGACCCTCTATGAACAATAGAGCTAATCAAGGCACGAACGATCTATTGTTTGGCTGATGGTCCTGTTTTGCATGTGACCAACCTGTTTGTCCATCATGTGCAGGCAGTGCTTATAAGGCTGAGTTCACCTGAAACTCCTCGGACKGAAGAAGTCTCTTGGAGGAGAGACGAAACGTTTCATTAAAGAAGAACCCGTCCAGAGGACCTACTTATTTTTCTTTTTGATTGTATGCTGTAAATTATGGTTGCGACTTGAGTAGAAAGTGAAGATCCCACTCCCACTGGACAAGACCCTCTGTGAACACCGCAATACTCCCTCACTAATGCTGTTCCCTAAAACTGGCCATCCCAGTAAAATACTCCCTTTAGGAAGCAAACCGAAATTTTCCAACTGCAAGAAAATCACTTTAAAGCTGAGCAGCATCATTACACCCAAACTTGGGTTCTGAGGTTAACCATCCGAGTTCAGAGATCTAAAACACACAGAGAGAGCTGATCCTGCCTCTGCAGGTTCTGCTCCACGTCAGAGAAAAACTTATATGAAATGCCCAGATATAGTTAAATGGGGCAGAATGGAGAGATACCACACACAGGATGTATAGTCAAAGTGAAACAGGAGCAGGGAGGGGAAACAGGGCAGGATATTAGTAATCTGAAGGTAGCTGCTAACGGGAGTTTAGAATAAAGAAAAAAAAGTGGAAGCAGAGCAAACAGTGATCAACCACAAAGTGGAGAAGATCAGTAACAAATATCCACTCTTACTGCTGCTTTCCTTCTCTGAGCTCGTATCTGCAGGCGCAGGAAGAGCCGCATCGCTGGATATCTTGCCTCGCTCTCTTTCTCTTCCTGCGGCCGAGGCGTCTGCAGCTCGCCGCTGCCGGTTCTTCTGGGCCTCCATGGCTTTCAGTTTCCGGGCATGCTTGTGGCCTTTATAGTGGGCCTCTGCTTGGTTCTGTTGGGAAAAAAAATAAAAAGTTAAAAAAAAAAAATTCAGAAAAATAAAAATACAGTTTGAAAGGAAGATGAAGAGAAGAGTCTGTGCATTATCTGCTGGAAAGACTCGAGCCCACGTGCAGTAAATGTTAAACTGTGTCGCCTGAACCCCCACCCATTCGCATCCAGAGGCAGAAAGGAGGAGAGTCTGTTCCCACCTGATAACGGAGCTGGCACACGGGGAGGCCAGAGGTATAATTGCATGTGTAATATGCAACAAGGAAGAGGATTCCATCTCTACAACTACCTTATTAATGTGCACGGTGAGAGTCAGCCTCTGCAAAACCCAGGCAAGTTTGCCAATCCATACTAATGTTGCACACATTCAAGTCCCTGTGAGCGCACAGACACAAAACCCACTCTGACTGCACTTCAGTAAAAAAAAACAAAAAAAAAAACCATGAATTTCTTTTGGTGAATCATGATTCTCATCCTTCTTATGACCCCGTTCAATCTGTGAACAAAAGCTTTGTTGTTAGACCACACACACACACACACACACACACACACACACACACACACACACACACACACACACACACGCCCCCCCACACACACACACACACACTAACAC
>NW_013952406.1:2027607-2032277 GCF_001266775.1 Austrofundulus limnaeus
CACACACACACACACACACACACACACACACACACACACACACACACACAAAAACAATCAATAAACAGGTCACTCATTAAAAGCTAAAGCAGCCTCTGAGGATCAGCTCTCATCGGTTTGCGAGGAAGGAATATGATTATGGGTTTAAGAAGCCGAACCAGGACCCAAACTCATGGGAAATAAAATTTCCACAAAATCATTTCAAACTGTAGCAAACACGCATTAATGTGAGCATTTTCATGCTCTTAATTAAAGGTCGAATGTCAGATCCTGCTAGATGTGTTCGCACTCTCGGCTAAAATTGTGCGTTCGCTAATGTTGGTTAGCTGTGGCGGCCATCTTACATTAATTTTTGAAGTGACTTCAATCAGTTGTAGGTGTACATCCAGTGAATATGTTCTGAGAGACTCACTAAAGTCTGTACAGTGGTTCATAAAATATTTTGCTAACAGACAGAAATGGTTGACAACACCAATTAACATAAAGTTTTTGAAAATCTAGCACGATCAGTTTGTGTTCATAGTATGTTTTTGGAATAACATTAAAATTAAAGCACACAAAATTTGAGCTCAATATCTTTAAAATTGACGGAGTTATATTATTTTGAGTTTTCTAAGTTTGTTTAGCTGTGGCGTCCATCTTGAATTGTGTTGACTTTAAAACTTAATCAGTTAAAAATGAACACCCATTGAATATTTTTTGAGATTTTCATTCAAATTTGTCCAATGGTTCATAAAATATTTTGCTAACGGACAGAAAGGGTGGACAACCCCAATTAATGTAAAGGTTTTAAGTGAAAATCTAGCATGATCAATTTGTGCTCATAGTATGTTTTTGGAATACCATGAAACTTCAAGCACACAAAATTTGAGCTCAATATCTTTAAAACTGACAGAGTTATAACTATTTATGTGTTTCCTGTGTTTGTTTAGCTGTGGCRGCCAACTTGAATTGTGTTGATTTTGAAATTTAATCTTATAGATATACATCCAGTGACATCTTCCTGAGAGTTTCATTAAAATCCATTCATTGATTCACAAGACGTTTTGCTAACACTACACAACTACTGTATGTCTTGGATATAATTAGTATTCTTTATTATGTGGAGAATTTAGTGTGCATTCTTAGTATTTTGTGTTATTATTAAACCAAACCCTCTTSCTATCATTTCACACATTCTCAGAAATGAGTCACACAAACCCTGCGAGCCAGGCAGGAAGCGATTTGAATAAAAACAGAACATTTCTGTGAAGAACTCCTCGGTGAGAAATAAATACGAGCAGTAATTAGACATGAGACAAGCAAACTCCCCGAGATTTTTTCTTTCCCCTTTTTTTTTCACACGTAGTGCAACGATGCCAATTTCCTTGATTGTTTGAGAATGAACAATACATCAAGTCCCATAACCAATTAAAAATGATTAGTGCTCGAGCTGCAGAAACAGGTTTRGAGGAAATCACACACTACAGCGTTACCGCACCAACATCCAGAGCGTTTAGTGTTCGTCGTGTTCAGAGTGACCCGATGGTGCGGCTTTTGTTTTGAAGGATGTATAAGCAGGACGTCGTATTGCTCTGCTGTTAGAAAAATAAAAAAGGGTTTGGGGGGAAAATCGGCTGATGTGATTGGATCGGCCGGCGGCTCCCTCACCGGCGGCGTCTTCATCCAACCGAGCCTCGGTGGAGGCGGAGGGACGAGGCGTGAAATGAGCTTTGGTTCGGTCAGGAGAAACTGCAGGAGGATACAGTTCTCTCTAAAAGGATTCAAGACTGTTCAGTCATCAAGAAATCCCAGGAAAAAAAGCAAACAAGGGAGTTGTACGTAGCGTGGACACACACTGAGTGGATGTTAAAGATGTTACTTTTTATTTTTTTAGCATTTAGTGGGCACCAAACTCTGTCTGTTGTAGAAAATAGGAAATACAGAAACACAACAGTACGTTAAATCAGACAGACGCCTCATAAATAAGACAAAAACGGGGATTTACAGCAAGTGTGGAACAATTAAACATTAAGGATCTCACATGATTAGGTCCAACACTTCAACCTAATAATTCCTGCATTATAGGTACAAAAAATACCAGAGTATTTTTATATTCTAAAGCACTTAAATTTTTTTTGTAATGATCTATGCAAAACTGCAATCAAAAGCTTCTGTTGTCTTTCTGATCATGGGTCCAGTGGGAGGTGGGTCAATGACATCACCGTCTTATGAGTTTACCTTTGAACATTTCAACACAAAAACAACAAATTCACATATAATCTGACTCCAAGAATGTCTGTATACCAAACTCTCATAAAGTGACAAAGCTGCTCTAAATTTTCTCGTGGCCACATGTTGTTATTTTGTGACCATGCGTTATTATCTCATGGCCACGAGATAATTCTTTTTTTTATCCAATGTCACTAGACAGGCACCGCATGCAGGATATTTTATGATTAACTGAATTTCGCACACATTTATATTTTACACATTTATATTTTATRCTTTTGTGTTTCTTTGGGCAAATTATAATTTTCCTATTGTTGTGATCAATTGTAATCCTTTAAAGTAWTCAACAAGTCTCTATTTAGATTAATACAYGACTCCCAGTAAAACAACATACAATAAACAAATAATGTTTTRATATAACTTTACAGAAACTTTTGCGCATGCATTAAAATATATACTTTTCGATTACCGGTTAATGCGCTCGATTTAGGAAAAAACAGTAGACAGTAATTCTATTTTTAATTATAAAGGAGTGCTAAATTATATTCTGTAAACATTTTTAAAATCATATACATTCTGATGTTAATAAAATATAGATTTAAGATGTATACTGTATACAAATAGTTATTCATTAGATCTCCAATTTATGTTTTTGCAAATGTTGCCTTTTCTATGAAACACTGCAGGTGACAAAAGACTGAAATCAAATCCATTCTATCAAGCGGTCTGGCGAAATGCTAYATGCTAAAAACAAACAAACTCTCCCAGCACTATTTCTTTTAGCGCATTTGCAAATGAGCTGTCGGTACGGATCGTGCTTCTGGAACAGATCGAGCAGCGACAGGTACAACTTGACTAAARCTAAGCACTGTGATGTGGTGAACTCTACATGTCTGCAAATAAATATTCAACTCTGAGAACTGAATCTGTCTGTCCATTCTGGATTCTCAATTAAACACTTTTCTAATGAAAAAAAAACAAAAACAAAACAAAAAACAAAACAGAGTTATCCTCGCTAGACTGTGTTTCCTGCCTACAGATAACTCTGGCACAGAAAACTGGTACTTTTAAACTGAGTCGATTTGTAAAACTGAGCCGCCGTGTCAGCTCACCTATTTTCCAATCTGAACATTATGTATTAGGATGAGAGTTTTGAACGCCTGAATAAACTCTGCTGAAGGTGTTTGAAAGTTGGAAAAGTCTTGCAGCTCTCTGGGAGGCAGATAAAGTTGCAGCCACCCCGACACGTCTCTTTAAGTCGGTGTTTCGGAGGAAAGGAACAGGGTTTTCTCGGCTCCCTGTCTCCTGTGTCTCAGACCGTCTTTGAAGTTTRAAGTTCAAGTAAAAGTGTGTACCCGCGTACGTGTGTTCTGAAGGCTTTCTGAACTGAACCTGTTTGTTTTGTATGAATATGCATGAGAACGCTCTGGGATGCTTCCTCCTGTCTGTGGATGCTTACAGTACGCGACTCTCGCTGTGAGCAGGATGGCAAAAATGGATGGAGGAGCTGAGAATCCACCTCCTGCTGTGGCTGCTGATTGTTTCTGCACTTCACTGATAAACGGAAACTCTCCCTGCTGTCTAAATCCCTGGTAACAAAACAACTCACACATACACAGAATTTACTAACAGAAAAAAAAAATGAAGCAAACTTTTAAAAATGTTACGTGATAAAAATAGAAAAAAAATGGTCCAAAGTTTTTGATCATCTTACCGTGGAATTAAAGCGCAGGTGGCAAATGTTGCAGGAGATGATCTGTTTCTTCTTCAGGGGCTGAGGGACACCAAACGTGTGATTGATCACCGCCTTCTGGACCGGGTCCATCTGAGAGACCGAGAGAGGAGCAACACAAACATCGTCTTAATGGTAAAGTGAAAGTCTGCAAATAACAAAAATCTGTCTTAAAGGAGACATCCTGCTTTCAAATCCTTATTTTTTACATTTAATCTTTCTGATGGGGTCTATATAAAGTGTCGCTGCAATGCTTTGGTCTGAATTCCCCATTACTGTAACTCCACAAGCCCCGCCCCTTTTCTGGGGTGTGTCTCAGATCAACTTGTTTTGAGGCTGCCTCCGTAAATCCAAATGAGACGCTTCAAGCCCCGCCCCCTCCAGCTTCCAGAGCGCTCCATTCTAGTCAGTGTAATTAGGGCGTGTTTTAACTAAAGGTACCAAAGAGAGCTCACTGTATTTGAGTCAACACCGTGATGTCACTCAAACCAGATTGTACCTCGACTAAATCACAGTTTAATCATAAAAATAGATGATTAGGTAAAATAAGCAGTACAGTATTTGTGATGCATTAAATCGTTAGTAAATTTTGTTCATTGTCATAGTTCAGAAAATAGAAAACTGAAAAGTGAACCGGTTGGAAAATACGACCCAGACAGAATATAAAAACATTTATAAATTCAACTTTTCTGTCTCCTAAAGACTCCAAGTTCACAACAAAATGCGT
>NW_013952406.1:2032385-2033652 GCF_001266775.1 Austrofundulus limnaeus
CAAAAATGTTATATATGCCCCTTTTCTAGAATATATAAATTCAAATAACAAAAACAAAACAAACGCACACAAAAAACCAAAGGTTTAACTCCTCCTTGAACAACAATTCATATAAATATGCATTTTAACATTTCATATTTCTCAAACAGACTAACCTTTATCATTCTCTTAAATATATCCGTTAATATGTCATTTTTAACATCATCCTCCAGATTATTCCATAATCTTATTCCTTGGATTGAAGTACTCTGTTCCTTCAAACTGGTTTGAAATTTAGGTTTCACAAATACAGTATCTCTGTCCCCTTGAGATTGTAGCAACTCTCTCTTTTAACAAAATGCAATTGGCTGTTTTTATGAGTCCTATACATAACTGAAAAATACTATAATCAATCAAATCACAGAATTTCAAAAATTCGATTTAGCACGACATGTCCCCTTTAAAACACAAAATGCACACATTAAAATGACTGAAAACATGTAAAACGACTGTATTTAAGATCAGAATCTGTTCTGAATGCTCCTGAACGCCACTGAGTTAGACGTTTTTCGCTGATGCACGAGTCAATCTGACACGTTCACATCATTTTGAAGAGGCTGCTCTCATTAAATAACTCATGAAATGCCCCCAAACATCACTTAGGATTCAATAACGTCAATGTCAAATAATATTTCTGCCCGCAGATGAAGCTCCTCCTCTGGTAAACAAACTACAACAATGAAAAAACAAACAAAAACAACACAGGGAGCGATGATGTTTCAGTGACAGCCGAGCCGTTTTAAGGCATAAATCTGGAACAAATGAAAACTTTGTTAATCAGCATGTTGTCACTTCACCGTTTGATGGGACGGGAAGATCTTGGCGCTTCTCAGTGATTATGTGTGATAGCTTTAGGGGATTTTCCCGCTCATCAATGCCTCTTTCGCCCACATGCACACATCCTCAACACCGGCGGCTGTTTTTTTTAATGTTTTTTATTACAGATGCTCATTAAAACCCAACCTCTCCTCAGCTGTCACTTTCCCTCCTCATTGCTGCCGTTTTTTTCAGTCAAGTTAATCGTCTTCTGATTTGTTTCTCCCTTTCCGTTTTAATTTCAGAGCCTGGCAGGGTTTACAGTACAGTCCGAAAATAATTCTGTCCTAAAAACAACACAGGCTGCAGCAGTTCTCCTTACAGGAAGTGAACATTTAAACAATCAAATGGAATTTAGCGAGACTCAGTATGTTATGGAATGAATTTTCTTTAAGGTTTTTTTGCTTTAAGT
>NW_013952406.1:2034724-2044889 GCF_001266775.1 Austrofundulus limnaeus
AAAAAATGTAAATATTTAGCATTTTTTGAAGGAATACATTTTGTTTGCCGTCTTTCATGCCAAAGGTTTAAATAATAAACAGTAAATAAACAGTCTGTTTAATGTGCATGACTCAGTTTCAACCACACAAAATTTGAGCTCTATGAGCTTTAGAGTTTTAAACGTCTTTGTGTTTGCTAAACTCAATTAACTGTGGTGGCCATCTTTAGCTTGGTTGACTCCAAAAGTTAATCAGTTGTAAGTCCAGTGATTTCTGTTGATTTTCACTTGTTCATGAACACATGTGAACGCACGTGGGCATAAAACATTATCACCAAGAGTTATTGTGTGAAATCAATCAAGTATTCACAAAATTAGGAGTTTTTCGGCACCCATCTCCTTCAGGACATTCCAACTATGAGTTTTGGTATTTCAGCTATTTATTATTATTATTATTATTATTTTTAGCTATTTCACTTTTTTGGCCACATATTTCCAACTGAAAATTAATGGAACCGTTTTTAACATCTTCAAAAGGTTTATAAATCTTTACTGCACATTACACATTGTGTTTTGCTCTGATTCAACTCCCTTATATCAGCTTCTTTTTTTTTAGATATTTACCTTTTTCAACCATTTTCTTTTGTTATAGAAAATGAATGAAGCTGTCTTCAAAAGGTTTATAAATCGTTACTGCACATTACACATTGTGTTTTGCTCTGATTCAACTCCCTAATATTAGCTTCTTTTTTTGCTAATTTTAACCTTTTTCTGCTGTTTTAGCAAAAAAATTCTACTCTTTCTTCTATTCTTCTGCTAATTTATACTTTTTACGCATCTTTCAGCTTGTTATTGCTAATTTAAGCTTTTTATTATCTTCATTAAGTTGTTTTCTGCTAATTTCAGCTTTTTACAGCTAAAGTTAGTATTTTCAAACAAAATTTACATTTTGGTGGTCATTTTAGCTTCTTTTYGCAAACATGCTCTTTCTGCTTCTTTGTGCCAATTGCAGCACTTTAGTTACATTTTAGCTGTTTTACTGCACAKTTTGGCTGTTAGCTGATAATTTGACATTTTCCCACCACTATCACCGTTTGTGCAATGCATTCAACAAGTTTCTACTATCTTTAGCTTGTTTTTCTGAAAATTTTAGCTTTATTCTACTATTTTAGCTAAATTTAGCCTCATTTCTGCTTTTTTTTCTACTTTTTTGTACTTCTTTCTGCTTCTTACTGCTAATTTAAGCTTTATTTCTTTTAGTTGCAATGTGCCAATTTTAACTGCTTTTTGCATCTTTAGGCACTGTGCAGCTGTTTGTTGCTAAATTTAGATTTTTGAAGCTAAATATCAAATTTGGTGGCCTATGTTTTTCATCTTCTCAAATTGCAATAAGTCTTTTGCCATTAAACATATTCAGCTCCATTTCAGCAGCTTTCAGCTGAAGTTTTCAGCAAAAAGCACTCACACTGTTAAACTTGGTGATATAAATAAACACAGAGGGAAAACCTTTGGTCTTCTGTTATATTYGTCTTCAACACTATCAGTTGCTGAGGCCTAGACTAAAAGTATTTTAGGAGAAGAACTTGCAGAGATTAATCCAGTTTAACGATGAAAAGACAGCAGAGAGTCCCAGGACGATGGTTTATAAACAGTGGTGAAATCTGAGGCTTCATTATCAGATCTGTTGTTCACAGAGACAGCTGATTCCACAGCGGCTCGCTTTAACGCCAGATAAAATGTCACAATCACGTTGGATCTTATCCTCAGCTGGCACGGGGTCGGACCCCGTCCATCCTCTACTCGTATCTGAGGGGCGGCTGAGGAGAGGGCTGTTCTCACCTCCAGCAGGACCGCCGTGCCCACCGGACCCAACCCGCTGACAGCCTCAGCTGCCCACGGATCAAGGAGCTCTGGTGTATTGATAGCTCTGACTCAGACGCTGTCTCAGATCCACGTCGTATCAGGGTCAGCCGGATCCTCGGTAAGAACAGAACCCGGTTTACAGCGGATTCCTCGGGGGGCCAGATGTGAGGGGCGCCATCGACACACCTGACAAAGATACCTGCTGGTGTGTCCCTGCCTCAGAGCTGWCCACCTCTCCTGGCCTTTTCTGCATGACTGAAAGCTACCTCTGAGAGTTCCTCCTGACCGCTGAAATGTAACACCCCCCCTCCAGCCGACCCRGCAGGGCGGGCTGCGCACAGACATTTGTTTTAGAAACTGAAGAATGTAATCATTGTCTGTTTGCAGCCATCCTGAACAGACAGCTATAAAAGCCTCTTTTGTCCCAGCCTCTCCTCAGCTGTCCAAGTGCAGACAGAMGTTCTCCTGCGCCGCACGGCCGAGACCCTGCTGGAGTTCCAGGACAGGTAGAGGGAGGAGGGAGACATGAGGACAGAGTGGTGAGGGGAGGATGTTAGCAGGACATCAGGGGAGTTGGAGATGGAGACAGATGTATTCATTCACTTCTCTAGAAGTAAGACCCTGTCCACACAGGAAGAGAGGGTTTTTCTCTATAATTTGCGCCAGAGTGAGAAAATTATTAAATGTTRTTGCATTTTTGTGTGAAGAGCCTAAAAACAACTACTTTAAAATAATATTATAGACCACATGTGTCAAACTGAAGGCCCGCGTACCACATGACTTCCGTATGGCTCATTGATGAGGCCCCGCCCCCTTCCTCCCAAAATTTTATATACATTTCTTTTTTTAAACTTGTTTTATTACAAAAATAGGTTGTATATCGATTGTAAACTTTAATTCAATGCAACAAAATAAACTAATTTAAAAGGTGAAAGATAACAATGCTTGTCCGTCCCCTAAGCTATTGACTTTAAACAACTGTGGCCCCCTGAGMAATTTAGTTCAACAGCCCTGGATTAATGTCTCAACATAAACTGCTTTAAAGCCAGAATTGAGCATAAACTGAATCTCCCATAATGCATGCCAATATTGCATGGAAATTCCCAGTTGGAAAGTGGGAGAGTTCAGAATTCAAGATGGCAGCTACTCACTACAACTCAGTGAGTAAAACTCTTACTTTTACTTTTAGTAGTAGGATCTATTTCACATTTAGTCTGTCATACTTGTAGTACTTTGTATTGTTTCTAAGAAGACGTGTTCAAACTCTGTTTCTATACAGGAAATACCAGGTAGAGTTCAGTTATTGTTTGTTAGCGGTGCTCAGCCGTGGCAACGAGACGAAGAACATGACGTTTCCTGTTTCGTCAAAGTTAAACATGAAATGTTGACATTCATTATAATCGGTCCTTTGAGGGCCACACTAACACTCATGTGGCCCTCGGTGAAAATGAGTTTGACACCCCTATAATAGCCTGGTAAAATCCAGACCCTTGTCCTTCACTTTGCTTCGTACAGAGGGTCTGGACTCGCTGCTATAGAGAAGTGATTCTTGCTGGAGGCGTGGCCTCTGCTGAAGTGTGTGTCGCTGTGAAGGAGGCTAAGCTAAGAAGCTAACCGGAAATCGCGAGCGCTGTAAACAACCCTACTGAGAGGAGAAAAGTACCGAGCCGAACGAGACGACTGTAAATGAGAGCTGCTGCTTTGTCAGACAAATTTAATTTAATTTGAAAGCCTTATCAACACGGACTGGCTTCATTCACTTCCTCCACTGCCGTATGCTAAACTAACTAGCAGACACTGTGCAGAAAATCAACGTCGTTCAAAACTCCGCCTTCTGTTTGCTGATTGGCCCAGGTAAAATAAACTACAATCAGACACTGAGCAGAAAATCAACATTCTGTTCTCTGATTGGTTCGGCTAAAAATCTGCCCGCAAAATCCTTGTCCATGGGAGAAATCCCAGACGGAGCAGTGAAGGGAAACTAGAATTGAGCGGAGCTGCGTAGGAAGGCAAGGGCCAGGCTACCCCTATAATAACCTTTGACCCCTGAAAGTGACTGATGACACAACAGGTAAGATGCTCACATTTATAACAGCTGTTCAAATATGACTACTGCTATTTGCCAGACAAAAAAGGCTAAAGATAAGCTCAGCTGTTGTAAATGGTTTCTTACCGGAGCTGCTTGGCACATACAGAACATTGGTTTGAGCACAGAAGAAGCAAAATTTCCCTGAAGCTAGACGCAGACAAAACACTGACCAGAAAGCATCCCCACAGCCTGCACCGCAGATATAAATACACGAGGGAGTGAGAAGGAAGTGTTTACCATGCTGCCTTTACTGCTAACACAGCCAGCCCTGTACGAGGCAGAGCAGTGGGCGGCAGAACAAATGAATACGCTGAACTTTTCACATAACAGGTTGGCGACCCCCCCACGTACACGTCATACATGTATGTCTCATCCATCCACCTCCCCCACCTCCCACACGTCTTCCACGGTAAAGAGACAGCCAGACGTCTATATTCTCCCCACTTTCTGTCTTCTTCCACATTTTTTCTCATTTTGGGAAAAAAAAAGTAAAAACTGAAGCCAAAGCTTTAGTTATGCTCCACTTATAGACTATGAAGCTGGAGTTTTCACAGAGAAAGCAGTGAGCCTAACACACACGCACACACACASGGTGTTAAAATAAGATCAAAAGAAATCACAAGTGTCTGCGCACACACATTCACACACACACACACACACGTACAAAATGACAATGGGCATACAGTAGCTCCGGCAAGTAAAGGATCAAAGACACGAGCTTTTAATTCCAGTCACAGAGGCGAGGTAAGCATCACAGTCCGCCGCCGCTGCCGCAGTTTGGAACAAAGTAATAAGGGTCCCATCTGTGGATGCTGATGCTGACGTGACGGCAGCAGGGGTGAGAAGAGAAACCCAGCTCTAATAAAGATTATATCCTCAACCTGAGGTCAAGCTTTCCTCACAGATCTGAAAGATGTGGGCTGGCAGAGGAAGACGGTGTTATAAAGAGCAACAGGGTGGCAGAATTATATCTTTATGCCACACAGTGATAAAAAAACTGACCTTTATTTCATAATCCCAGAGCTCATAATATAAATAGGTCAGCTGGGAGATTTTTTTATTCAATGACTATAATATTTTTCACCAAAAGGTGAAGGCAAATAATGTTTTTGCCCGTGTGTGGGTATGTGGGTCTATCTGTTAGCAAAATATTTCAAGACTGGACGGATTTTAATGAAACTTGCAGAAAGTAGCTGATTAACTTTTAGAATCATCCCAAATTGAAAAAGAGGCTGCTGTAGCAAACAGACCTAATTTTGCAAGATCTTTGTTTAAAATGGTCACGTAACTCACATGTCAAACGTTCGGCCCATTAATGAGGCCCCGCCCCCTGCCTCCTCCCCTGTAAACTGCTTCATCTAAGATAAAATAGATTTTATATGAAAAGTAAACTTCAAATGATTCAATGCAACGAAATAAACAAATTCAAAAAGGGGAAAGATAACACTTGTCCTAGACTTCAGCTGTTGGCTTTGAGTAACTGTGGCCCCCCTGTGAAATTTAGCTGAGTAGCTCTGTTGTGTTTCTAAATAAACAGTTTTAAAGTGCCTGTGACATGCATATCCTTCAAATACAAAAATTCAAAGACAACATCTTTATATTTTAAAAAAATGGCACAATGCACATGATTTTACCTATTTTGTCACATAATTCCTTTTGAGCTTGGTTTAGCCAAAGTAAAACAGGAAGTGACATCAAAGGGGAACTCTAAGAAAAGGAGCTTACTGGTCTTTATTTATTGAAACTACATTGTATGACCTCTTGACTCTTCATCTCTCTGATAGTAACTCAAAATATTCTAACATCAGATTCTTATCTACTAGCCATTGCAGCAACGGTCTGTTTACACGTAGACATTCCCCTTTGACATCACTTCCTGTTACTTCACATGCAAATATCTCAACAACTGTTCATCTCAGTGGTGGGATTTATTTTGCAATATATTAATAATGTTATCTTTCCAAAAATGTATTCATATTGATTACAAAAAATTTGATGTCACAGACACTTTAAAGCCAGCACTGGTCATAATGCATCCAATTATTCTACCTGCAAAATGACGGCATCCCACCACTAGGTGGAGCTGCACAGGGTTCAAAAGTAGCTGCTAGTTGACGAAATTCACCTACATTTAGCTACATTTTCTCCAGCACAGTTGTACCGGGAAGTAGGAATTTCCTATTTACAAGTGGTAAATTTAAACTGGAACACCCCTCCAGTGTGAATTCCCTGTYGGGAAGTGGGAGAATTTAGGATTTAAGACAGCAGCTACTCACCACAACTCAGCGAGTAAAACTCCCTTACTTTTAAAAGTATTTCTGTAATACACAGCCTGGACAAAATAAATAAATAAAATCACCAGGTCATTCAGTATATTCAGGTAGTCAGCTGACCTCATTCTTTGAGCACAGACTGTTGCTAAACCTAGACCTGACCACCCCACATCATAGATAGTTAAATCCAGGTGGTCACATTGTTTTTGGCCAGGCAGTGGATCTATTTCACATTTAGTCAGTCGCACATAGTACTTGAAAATGAGTTTGACACCCCTGATGTAAGTGACAYATTTCAGGATCCAGAACTCACCGCGTTGAAGTTAGGGAAGAGGCTGAGGGGGGAGGAGCCATTGAGTCTGAAGGGCAGGAGGTGTTTGAGGTTGAGCTGAGGCTGCAGAGGTCTTCCTGGGACTGGGAGAGAGGCGAGGAGGGGGCTGCCCTGGGCAGATGTTCCTGGACCACACAGAAATAGATTTAAAAGTTAACATTGGAAATAAATAACACACGGGACATTTTTGCCTCATAGGATTGGAACGGCTCAGAGGACGCCAGACGCTCTGTGACAAATTCAGCTGACACCCTGACGTATACAACACAGATCAATCTAAATGTGTTAAAAAATGTTGTTTTCTTTGACCCCTAACATGCATTAAAGCACACTTGTATCCTACAAAAACCCACACCTGCCCCTCATGTACACACACACACATGCACATAAACACATCATTTAATTAGTGATTTATTGGCCAAGGAAAGGTGGCTGCATGAGTGGAAGACGAGAGATATCGGATTTCAAATGGACCAGGGATGAAGAGATTTCTAATTTTCTGCCTGGCTGCCTTTCGGTGGAGTGGTGCGCTCAGCTGTGCGCAGGCATTTATTCCGGCACCAGGATCAATCATAGGTGTCAGCTGCGGGTCACCGTGGCCACCCTGGAGCACGCTGATCGTTAGGCCTTCACAGCAACACAGGAGATGCTGTTGCACTTTTGTGTGGAACGATAAACACGACATAAATAAAGCAACGAAGAAGCTCACAAAAACTTTTTTTTACAATAAAACCACAAAGTCACAGGGTTATTTTATGTTTCATTCCTCTTTAATAACATTATCTAGTAAAAGTCATTACTGAAGCAAATACTGAAATATAATCTTGTTATGATGACAAAAAATATACAGAGCTAAAACGTTTGCTTCCTGTTTCATTAAGCTACATTTTTTTTATGTTTATACAACATTATCTTTTATAGTTTTATAGAAAAGACCACCAGGCTGAAGTTTGGAACTTCAAACAAAACAAAAGGAAGTATGTGCGTTTCCAGCTCTTGGTTTGGAGCAAACCAACCAGACGTTGACTTTACGCAGGCTGTAATAAACAGAGACCAAACATCAATGAAGAGACATTTTCAAGAATGTGTTGCCATCGGGCAGGGTGTAATTGTTCCGTCATATCAACAAGTACTGGCGATGTTACATGCTGTCCAGAGACGCAGAGAAAGAAAAGCAATTCTCCTGGGAATATGGAGGAAGACGCTAACAGCGGGAACAGCTGATCAATCATGCGAGGTAAGTGTTCGATACGTCAGAACTTATCCAGCAGTTTCCTTCTCCCCTTTAGCACAGAAACTCTTTTTCAGAAACTCCAAAAACCACCTGAAGTGAAAAATGTTTTGTGTGAAATTGAGGACATTTTTTCAAATTTTGCCATTTCCATCAACGTAATTGTGCTTTAAAATGCACATAAAACACTGATGGAAACACGGCTAATGTCAAATATTAAATACATTTGGCTGCAGCTACAGTCCCAGACCTTCTTTGGTTGGTTTTGTTTATGTTTCCTGCAAAATCCTTTTAAATCTGAGAGATTTGTTATCTGTCTCTTATGAACCGCTCGGATGAAATCGAGTCATAAAATCTCGTTTGTTGAAAGGTCAGAGTACCAGAAAACCTTCATGTTTCGATCTACTGTAGATGATCAGGTGTCTTTTCTGTTTGATAGCTGTTTTGTGTCGTTCCCCCTGACTGCATTAACTCTTTTATCAGAGGAAACTTCTCCACGGCTCACATTTGTAGAAATGTTCATTCACTTTCCCACCATACAACTTTAACTTCTGAGGTAAGTGGTTCAACAGAGAGGTAAAAATAGGGTCTGATTTACCAATCCTATAAGTTTTCTCCTCTGTATCGGTTCTGCATTTTGTAATTGCCACCATTTTTTGAAAAAAAGGGGCATTTTCATTATGATTACTGAGAAAACGGTAACAAAAACTGCTTTTATTTAGTATTTTTAGACCTTTTCAGATCTCTGCTAACACTCATGTCTAATTGGATAGCAAACTCCAAGACGGGTCTCTGGCACAGATTTAAGTCTCTACAGTCTCAATGATCCAGATGTGATCCATCACATCAAATCGAGGATTAGGTCAAATTTGGTCAGAATGACCTCAGCACATTTTCAGATTCCCGGATTCTTAATCTACATCTTGACACCCAGATTATCCTAAAATAAGCAGTTCAAGATATATGGTTTGATTTGTCTTGTTAATCATATTATGACATTAATAACTGGTCTGAATTTTATTTTTAGGTTATTATAAGCAAGGGTTTTTGATGTAATTATAAATAAGAAACCTCAATAAGTATTTGGGTATTGAGATTTCCCAGCTGGAAAGAAAGAAAGTTTTGCCAGCTCACARGGAAAATATCAAAAATTTAAGGTGCTTTTGCTCAAAATCATGTTTTTCTTTTTTTGGCTTGTTTGTGTTTTTTGTAGCTACTGCTCAAAAAGTGATTAAAAATAATTAAGATATATATGTCTGTGTGTATATGCTGACAATATTTATGAATGTAGGCATGTATGTATGTATATCTTTATATATGTATGGGTATGTGCATATATTTATATATGCCCCTCCATGTATTTATCCATTTATTTTTCAGGTGAGCGGACAGATGTTGGGTGTGTGGTCCTGTGTTTTGTTGGTGTATATTTAATATACTTCTARTCRCTATTTCAATCTTTCTATCTTTCTAATTACTTCTCTGTTTTTCTCTCTGTCTCTATTTTCACTTCACTTAAAAAAAGTCACTGATGATGCAGAAATAAACTAAAACTAATATTTAGTTTCGTTTTCTAATGAAGTGACACAAAAAAAGAAAAAAAAATTAAGATCATATTTCAGGCAGTTCATTCAAATGATACATTTATACRTTATTTATTCATTTTGTTTTGCAATTGTTGCAAATGTTTTGACACCACTTTGTGACTTACCAGTAATCTTCAGTTTGATGTGATGGGTCACTTTTATGAAGAGGAAAACCTTTTTACAGATTTACAGCAGAAACTTCACCTTTATTTTAGTTTGGAACATGTGAGAGAAAACGATTAATTAATCAGCTTCTCTTAGTTAATTGGAGTGTAAAAATGACTGTACRTCATTGAGTCCTGATGAATCTCAGTGATCCAGGGAGAATTGTTTTTTTTAGTCCATAGGACCTACTTATTTTCATTGAATTGTACAAATATTGAGCTAAAATGTGATGTGGAAGTAGCTGAGAGTCATTCACTGCTCATTGAGTGCCACACAACATGTTATATTCAATGTTCGACCAAAACAGCTACAACTTCATCCTTTCTCACCGATTTTACTTTAAAATTTAAAAAAAGCAGTGGGTGATAAGCATTCCTTCAAGGACACTTTTTTATTTTTTAGCTGTTTTTTTTTTGGAAGGACAGCTAAGTTTTTAATTCGTTGTAGTATGTTTTTCCTGCTTGCCGTAGCGTCTCAGCCGTGCCTTTATTTAGCGCTGCTGTCAGACTGTGAGCACTGATGGTCCGTGTGAAGTGCAGAACAGAGAGAAGGACGGGGATCCTGTCGGGATGCTTGGCAGAAACGCTTTCCGCCACGTAAAACGTGTGTTTGTGCGGATGAAGTTTGTGGGGGGACGGTGGGGTGGGG
>NW_013952406.1:2045119-2048528 GCF_001266775.1 Austrofundulus limnaeus
CACACACACACACACACACACACACACACACACACACACACAAAGAAGCAAAGTCTTCTCTTGGTGCGGACATGGAGAGGAAAACGATGGGCTTGCAGGGAGGACAGTTATCAGCTGATAGAGCTTTCCCACCTCCCTGTGACTCCCCAGGCAGCTTATTAAATCAGGGGCTGGCTGTTTGCCTCTTTGGATGATAACGCTGCCACCGAGGCACAGCCTGAATCCAGGCATGTACGACAGCGAAACGGAAGTGTGTGTGTGTGTGTGCACTCAGCTCACATGTTCCAGGCGAATATCAGGCACACATACAAACAAAACTGCCTACGCATCTCTGAAAACAAATAGCTCCCGGGCCAAGGGGGGAAGTCAATATAAAAACAGCCACACAACACATACACAGAGAGAGAGAGAGAGAGAGAGGAAAAAAATCAAATAAGGTATAATTTTGCACTTGGCACATATTGTGCATGATTCTAGTGGGAGTACAGTTTAAAAAACGAGCCGAAGCACACTCCTTGCGTYTCTGTTTGCGTGAATGTGCGAGGAAAGTGGATTTGTTATTTCAGTCTGCTCCGTCTGCTTACCTCCTCCTTTTCAATCTGCRCTGTTTCCCTCGGATTTAGTGAGCTGTGTGTGTGTTTGTATGTGGCTCTGCCGCCATATGTTTTCTCTGACCGGAGTCGCATTCTGCATCAAAGCTCAGGTTTTMCTCGCGCCTCTCGCTTCAACGGCAACACAACCGAGGCCCAGARCACAAGAAAACGTCCAGGGCCCTGTCCAACCGTCATCGGAGYCCTTCCTCAGGCAGGCCTCCTCCTCCGCCTCCTCCACTCATCACCGTACTGAACCCCCGCCGCCGACACCCCCTTCATGACTCACTGGGCTCAGTTACACAACAACAACCGTCACATTGCATCTACTCGGATGCGTTTGTTTGTTGCCTGTGAGGCATGCAATTCAAACATTGAWTTTTCAATTATTTTCTATATGAACGTTAGATAATGATGGAGTCCAACAAACATGACACCCCCCCCCCCCTCAGCTGTATATTTCTTGTCATTCCTTCTGCGTTCTTGTTGATTTCGGACCAAACGGCAGCCATTGCATCTAAAATCCTCCACATCGCCTCGCTTCCACAGCTAAACAGCATGGGAAGGAGGAAAAATCTGCCTTCCTATTTGTGAGCTGATGTAATTAGGCTGATTTGTTTCTGGCACAGCGGGGTCTTGGCGCTGGATGACTAGATTTCCACCTTCTTTTCCTCCCGTCTGCCTGCAGTTTCACTCGGGATGAACTCACCAGAAAAACAAGTGCCAGATTAAGTAAACTTTCTCCTCAAACTGATGAGATAATTGAACTATTTAAACTCCAGCCTGGCAAAACTCCTGGTGTCCTTTGATGCAGCCCAGAGAGACGTAAGGACAACAGGCTGCYGCGGAGCACCGTAAAACCATCTGCTGATTTAATAAGAAGATAAAAATAATACAAGACAACTCAAATACTAAAGTCCCCTATAAAACACAATGAAGACGTAAAACTTATACAACTGTTTCATATAAAATCTGGTACAAAAGCAAACATCATGAAATTCTGATGCATTTTCCAGAGTTTTTCCTTTTTGCTTCGTGACGACTGCAGACCAGGCTGTGGACATTTGTTGTGAATTCTTTTAGGATTCCTGGTGAATTTTTAGCCATCATGCACAACGTGTTTGAYGCTCGGCTGCACAAAGCCTGCTTAGTAACAACTGGACTGTTGGTTAGACGYTAGGCTTCAATCAGGAATTCAAACTTACAGTAATTGCAGTAATTATTTACACGTTCATTTGACAAACTACAACCTCAGTTTAAAACAGAATGAACTCGTGTTATTCACAAGGGAAGTTAATAACCATATTAAACTGTAATGTTTTGGGGAAAAACAAGTTAATTTTAAGTTTTAGAGCAGCAACACATCTAAAAAATGACCGGGACAGTGCAGCAAAAGGTTGGAAAAGTAGGTTGACTAGAGGAGCATTTTGCAACTAATAGGGTAATTGGCTGCAGCTTAGTAAGAGGACTGGGTGGACCCGATGGATAGCCCTTCATCTGCTAAACTGAAAAAATCTGAAGCTCCTATGTTGAGTAGTTTTTGATTTATAAACATTTTTGTGTGTCCAAATTAAGGCTGCACGGTATTAGAAAATCTTGCAATGGCAATATCAGGTGCAATATTTTTTTCTTGTCTTCTTTTCCAATTGGTATTTCCCACTCTATAGGATCTTTAGCATTTTCCACAAGGTCATTTGTGTCTGATGTGAGCTTTTGCKGCCGTGAGATTCTGTCCTTCTGGCTAAATATTGCATTAGCATGAAATATTCAGCATTAGACACCACTGACCACAGTATTCTTCTTGAAAAGCTACATAATTATGGCATTAGAGGACCAGTGGGTATCTAGTTATCTGAAAAATAGGAAACACTTTGGTACAGATAAATGAAGTAAGATCTGAACTCTGTAACATTAAGTGTGGWGTTCCCCAGGGTTCTGTGCTTGGACCAAAGTTATTTATGTTGGAAATGATGCAAAAAAAAATTGTGAAAATACTAAATTGGTTTAAACTTAATAAATTATCATTGAATTTAGATAAAACTAACTATGATATTCAGTAATAAAAGGAATTATTGATGTTCCATTTAGAATCGATGGTGTTTAGATCTGTAGAGTCAGTGAGGTGAAGTTTCTGGGTGTTATCATTGATGAAAAACTGACATGGAAACCTCACATTAATCATTTAAGAACAAAAATTGCTAAATCTATTGGAGTACTGTATAAAGTAAGGGAGTTATTCAATGATAGAGATCTGTAAATGTTGTATAATGCTTCAATTGTTCCACACTTAATTTATTGTATTGAAGTCTGGGGGGAAAGCATGTAAAACAAATAWAAACCCTATTTTTGTTTTACAGAAAAGAAYTGTAAGAATYATTACAAGAAAACACAACAGTCACCCATCAAATACATTATTTTATCAGCTGAAATTATTGAAATTCTATGATGGTTGATTATACTGTTTTATAGGTTATGTGTAAGGCTCACAAATGTATATTACCTTTAAACGACCAATTGAATTTTGTTAAAAGAGAAAGTTATGATCTGAAGTGGGTAGAGATGTATGTGAAACCTGGATTTTGAAGTAGTTTGAGGGAGCGGTGTACTTCTGTACAAGGAATAAGATTATGGAACAATCTGGAGAGTGATGTCAAAAATACCAGATCAATGTTTTTGTTTAAGAGAATGATAAAAGTCACTTTGTTAAAGAAATATGAAAGAATAYAATGTGTTTTCATATGAATTGTTGTTCGACAAGGATTTGAGGTTGTTTTTGTTTAGATTTTCTTGTTTGTAGATTATTATTGTTTAAAAATATT
>NW_013952406.1:2048682-2050742 GCF_001266775.1 Austrofundulus limnaeus
AAATGAAGAAAGAATACAAAATTGGAAAAAATTGGAACAAAAATATACAACTTCAAAAACTCTGGAAATTCATTAGTCAACCATTATTGCACTCCAAGCATTCCTTTACAATATGAATATTGCGTACATTGATAGTGCGATAACAATATATTCGCAATATATTGTGCAGCCCTGGTCCAGACATTCCCTTTTCAGATGGGTTGGTGGGCCCAATGCCCATCATCAGCACTAAAAAAAAATCTGAAGCTTCAATGTTGAATAGTTCTTGAGTTATTAGCATTTTTGTATGTCCACACACCCCCTATTTAGAAGGAGCCCCCTCCTCAAATATGGGGTCTATCGTAAGAATGTTGGCTGACACAGTTTAAGTCAGACACATCTACATTCCTGCCAAATTTCATGTTGATCGGTGCAGCCAACAACGTGCTACGATTGACCAAAAATCACTGAAACCCCCCCCCAAACAAACAGTACTTCACGTGCAACATGTGGGTGGTCATAATAAAAATCCACGCAGGGATGGGGTGGGGGGTGGGGGTATCATAATAAAGATGGGCAAAAGTAATAATTCACCTCAACAAAAATTGGAAAGATTTTAAATATCCAACAGTTCATAGTAACTAAATGTTGCAAGAATGTTGAGAAATCTCTGAGCTCCAAGTACAAAGCTGAATCTTCCATAAACCACTCTCTGTAAACAGCTCACTGAGCTAAATGCCAGCTAAAGCTCTATCATGCAAAGATGAATCCATTTGTGAACAACACCCAGAAACACTGCTATCTTCTGTGAGCTAAAGCTAATTTAAAATGAACTGAGGCAAAGGAGCAAAACCATCCRGCCTGTGATCGTAGCAGTTAAAAAGCCTGCCTCTCTGATGGTATGGAGGTGTGTTAGTGCCTCTGCCATCCCCCTCTAAAAACTTTACAAACTGTTGCTTCAGAGTAATAAACACGGCATCCTCCCAACTTTTTTCCGAAATGTGTTGCTCCCATCAAATTTACATTTTTCATATGTTTATTTTGTTCCACTCTGAAGAAAATATGGGTTTATACGATTTGCAATCATTGCATTCATTCACTGCATAAATTGAGCATAAATCCTAAAATGGACACATCTCTCCTCATCCCCCTCCTGCTKTCACAGATTTATTAAATCAAACTGAATTGTGAGTCCTTTTCTTAACACTACTACTAGAGAACAAGCTTTCATAAATCTCGATTTCTTTGATYGCTGCTGAGCTTCGGGCACCGTGCATCCCATCCCCGATGCTCAGCTGTGCCCACCTGCTGATAAAACAGTTGGACTGTCAGTTGGATCTTCATCACAAAGGCCTCTGATCCGATTATCCAGCTGTGATAATGAATCGCTAAACATCAACATTTAGAAGTGTTGAGCRGGAGTTTACAAGAGAAAACGGTGTCCAGGGAAACAATGAGCACCAAGAGGACAATTAAAACAGAATGTTACGGCGAATAATAAACTCAGTTTGTGATATAAATAATAAAAACTGAGTCATGACATGCACACTCAGGTTACAGGACAATGCACTTATTTGTGCATCTGCAACACTGTTTGACTACCGCCTCCCAGCTCCCCTGCAGCTCCGCTAGTATGGAGGACCGAAACTGACAGAATTAGAAATAAAAGCAGAATGGACCAATAAACAAATAAATCCACTTAAAATGCACTAATTAAATGAAAAAATGAGAATGTTACCTCATGTTTTATAGCTTAGTTCCAATAAATTGTATATTTTAGAACATAATTTACATTTTATTGTTTAAATAACCTATTTTTTTCTTTTATTTGTGCATGCATTTGTGTATCTTAAATGATTATATTTGACCTGCGGTTCCTGCTCCTTCCTGTTTGTTGACCAATAGGAAAGGAGCTGACCCAAGAAGGACCGCCCACATTATTTGCATAATGAGGCAGAAATGCATACGGTAACGTAAAAACAGGAGACAGAAATGTAAAAGCAACACATAAAATACAAAAGACTTGTGGGAAAAAATTACTTTTAATCATTTAAGAGACACAAACACGTACAAGTTAAAGT
>NW_013952406.1:2050752-2054660 GCF_001266775.1 Austrofundulus limnaeus
GTCTATAAGTTATTGGAACTTAGCTGGAAAATAAACATGAAGGTTTTTTTCAATTATAAAACATGCGGTAAAGTTTTTTTTTTATTAATTTGTGCATTTTAAGTGGATTTATTTATTTATTTATTGGTCCATTCACATCAGTGGTGTCTATAAGTTATTGGAACTTAGCTGGAAAATAAACATGAAGGTTTTTTTCAATTATAAAATATGAGGTAAAGTTTTTTTTTATTAATTTGTGCATTTTAAGTGGATTTATTTATTTATTTATTTATTGGTCCATTCACATCAGTGGTGTCCAAAGTCAGTCCTCAAGCGGCGGTGTCCTGCGTCTTTTAGGTGCTGCCCTTGTTCAACACAGCTGAACCTGAGGAGTGCTAAATTAGTAGGCCTGCTCAGTATGCAATGAAGGTCTGCAGAGGCCTACTAATKAGSCACTCCTTAGATTGAGCTGTGTTAAACCAGGGCAGCACCTWAAACATGCAGGACACCACTGATTTATAATTTTGCTTTTATTTATAATTATGTCAGTTTTGGTCCTCCATACACCCGGCACCCACAGCGTCAGAATCCATCGCAACTCCAACTTCTGTGTTTCCATAAACAAAACCAAACAGAGCATCTTGTTTTACTGGGTAATGAAATAAAGCGTAACRTGCTGAGCATCCAAATAGCTGCTTCAGATCGCAGAAACAGGAAATTGGTGAATCGGAGGCTCGTCGCCGTTTGATGGCTCAAAGTGACATTGAGCTGCCGTGGGATGTCCGAGTGGAGCTCCGGTAATGAAGACAAACGYGACTTCTAAGAGCCAATTAGCTCACGAGATGATCAGCAGGTGGTGTGATGAGAATTACAGCTCAGACAGAGAACTAAATTCATTCATTCATTCGTCATCGAAACACAGATTCACGCAGGTGAACTGGGCACCAGGAAACACCCAACATGCATGTTTTGATCCAGAGGAGCCCAAAATAAAAAGCCTTGAAGAAATATATTCTGTGATGAGAAACGATGGAGCTCAAACGCCACATCATCGTGCTGTCGCCATCACATTTAATTACAGCTTAAAGTGTTTCATTTCTCATCCACGACCGTTCAGCCCTCACTCATGGGCTCCGCTCAAACTCAAAGCCCATTCTGCAAAAACGAATAGATGGACTCGCGACACGTCGAGCACCTCAGAAGTCATAAAGGAATTTAATTAACCCTCCATTAAACTGACAGAATCAGCTCACGGTGATACGTGCAGCATTGTTCAAAAAATATCAGCTTCAGGCTTGAAAAGTGACAAATAAATGATAGGTTTATGATGAGATTAGATTTGACCTTTTGGATTTTTTCGTTTTATATCTGTGAGCTTTTTTTTCATGTCAGAATTTTTTCCAGCTCTTTCTGTAATCACCCCGCCGCAAGTTTCTTTTTCTAACCTCGAGCAATTTAAATTTGTTTACCTGARTTACCCCTTTTTATTATTTTTCTGGGTCACTCAGCCTGCTGTCCTGCTTCGCACCRCATTGTGTGCTGAATTGTGTGCACAGCAGGTAGATGCACTTTATAAACATGTGCAATAAATATTTGAGCAGCGTGCAGTGACCTCTCTACTTCACCGGGTGTCAAACACTCAGGTGTTTGTTCACTATTAGAGCACAAATCGGCTTTGTTTTCTCTTCAGCGTGACAGAAAAAAAAAAACCTCTCAGATCTAAAAACTTACATCTAGAGGGACTGTTCAAGCCGWGATGCCGGAAGATTATTTTTAATCTCAGCATGGCTACTTCATGTCTGCAACACGATCTCTTTTTTAAAAAAAAACTCTCGTACACAGCTTGGCCTGCTTTTTCCTTCCTTTTCCTTCGATTGCCAAAGGTGTCAAGCTGCTCCGTGTGGCCTGATTATATGCAAGGCTAAGCACAGTTTGACCCACGACTGAAAATGGAGCACTCTCAAGAAGGGTGTCATGATTCCCCCCCCATATTTTCCATGTAAATTTAAAGGAATTATTCAAAGCCAGCTTGTGGGTCTGGTTAAACCTACAACCTGAGCTCAGTCTACCTACCTCTGTCCAGCAGAGCCCCATCAATCATTTGCTTCTATTAATTACAGAAGACAACAAAGAAAATGCCTATAAATATGCAGATTTTTAAGGAGATTATCCTCAGGCGGCTCTGTCCCAATTTAAACAGAAATGCAAGCTTATAAATCAAATATGTCCTGACTTTGAGGTTTAAATTGGATTCATATACAGGGACAGTGGTGGAGAAAGTACTCAAACACTGTACTTAAGTAAAAGTACAGATAAACAGACAAGAATGTACTCTAGTAAAAGTAAAAGTACCACATTAACATTTTACTTGAGTAAAAGTAAGTAAGTRCTTGCTTTTAAAAATACTTAAAGTATGAAAAGTACTTGCTTAATGTATTCTACAATATCATGAAGTGTGCCTACTGTATGTATATTTTAATACATCAATGGTGCCATTTTAGTGAACAATGCTGCAGAAAATGCATAGTTTTGTGTTTACACTCTGTGACACTGTTCACACTTGGACTTGTGATTCTGTGCATCATCACATATTGTGACAACAGCTGCAGAAGATTTAAATTCACCACCAACCTCCTCTATCAAATCTCAACAAGTCATTTTTTTGAACCAGTTAAATAAGACCATGAATGGCACATTTCCTCCGTGGTGGAAACCATTGTGGGCATGCTGATGCTCTGCTTTTTTATGAAGGAGGCTGTAATGGTGCTTTCCTGCTTTGTTCAATGGACCAGTTACAGCAATTCCCCCTCTCGCCACTGATCAAAAAAAATAAATAAACCACAAATAAAATAAAATAAAATAAATCGACGTGACATGAATGTACTTTGTAATTCAACGCATTACAGAAATGCAGTGGAGTAGAAAGTACAGATACTTAATGTAAAATGTAGTGGAGTAGAAAGTACAGATACTTAATGTAAAATGTAGTGGAGTAAAAGTCAAAAGTACCCATGATGAAATCTACTTAAGTAAAGTACAGATACATGAAAAATGTACTTAAGTACAGCAAGAAAGTACTTGTACTTAGTTACATCCCACCACTGTACAGGGATGTGAGTTGGTCTAAACAAATGACAAAGTTTGAGTTAAAACTTGAAATGTTTGAGTCCTCAGCGTTTCGGCGGTGAAGTAGTGGCGGGTTTGTTTCAGGACTTTGTGGAGATGCTCTCTTCTTTCGGGGTGAGTCTATAACGAGTTCTGTCAGGCAAGCGGTGAGCAGCATGTTGCTACCAAACCCAACCTGAGCAGAGGCGAGGGCCCATCTGTCAAAYGGAGACGATAAGCCCGGAGCCATCCAGAAACAAATTGCTCTGCTTCCCAACTGAGAAGCCCCACCAGGCAGCTGGCTGCAGGCCGCCAACAGAGATGCTCCTGATTCCTGATGCTGCACAGGAAGGAGGAGGAGGAGGAGGAGGCAGAGCGAGGACGGATCAAACGCACACATCTTTGCAGTTGTTGCTCTGAAGGTGCAGCTGAACGGCTGCTCTGATCATGGAAGCCTTTTRGTTGATAATGTAATCACATTATTTATTGCASGGGTTCTTAACCTTTTTGACTTCAAGGCCCAATTYGTTCAACATAAAGTGACACGAGGCCCAGTCACACATTACCATACGGATCAAAATGATMATTATTCTAAATCTTGGTTTAATGTGTCTATTTGCATTATAACTAAATAAACTAGACTTACAGTTTAAAAGTAAAACTACTGTCAAATAATCACAAGACGTGATTATGACAAACGTTTTTTTTAATATTGTAACCTGCCCATAATAATTATTTGAACAAACACAACAGTCAGTCAACAGACCACTCAGGTTTATCAACACAAAATAACCCATTCATCCATTTTCTGCACACGCTTCATC
>NW_013952406.1:2054758-2078651 GCF_001266775.1 Austrofundulus limnaeus
AAATAAATCTAATAAAATGCAAATGAAAATAAAGCCTTTTTAAACTTCTAGAACCAGAGGCTGCTTTTCCTATTAGTGACAAAAAATAACAGTAGCAGCTTTTTGACAAAATGCTTAAAAATAATGACGAAAATTAATTTGATAAAGTGCAAATTAAAATATAGCCGTATCTGCAACTGTATTTGATAATGTTTTGAACTTTTAAAATATGGCATAGTAAAACCAGAAGCTGCACTTCATATTAGTGACAAACTTTGCCTTTTTTGATGGGTTATTTTTGCCTTCTACTTTTAATTTAAAATAGGTTTCCATTCTCGGCAGGTTTCTAAGGTTCTTCTTCTACGTAGTTAAAAAAGTTGTTAAGCATCTGAGTAGCGCACTACYGCTACTAGTGGTGAGAAAGTGTATTGCGCCTCACTCAAAATCAGTGCGGTCCCCGYGGCCCTCTGTGGCCCAAAGATAAAAACTGTTGTTCTTTTGAATTCYTCAAGGTGGCGCTCGCAGCCCACAGGTTAAGAATCTCTGATTAATTGCATCTCAGGACAAATCAATTACCTCAAACATGATTTTTGCTTCATATGTTGAACTTAAAACAAGCGAACTTATCAGACAGAGCTGGAGGCTTTCAGCAGCTGAAGATTTTTTTTATCAGAATCAATTATTCCTTTGAATTTTCTGTTAGAAACTTAGTGTTTGGTGCTAAATGTTGTTTTTTCTGAGCGGTAGACGGAAGACAAGACAAGATAAAAGCCTGCTCGAGGAACAGAACATTTCTAACAACGTTTTTTTTGTCAACAATAATAATCTTTTTGTGAATCCTCTTGTTTTTTTGTGAACGTTTGACGCAAAAAAAGATCTAAATCCAATCCACAAGCTTGTTTAATTGTTCAGCCCTACAATAAACTGGGAAATGGGAAAAAATATGAGTCACAAACATTTAAATTTTCACAAAAAAAAGACCTGGACTCAACTTTTAATCTCGAGTAAAATCCAAAGAAGCTTTCTGAGCACAAATATGAAGTGATTAAAAATACTCATGCAACAACTGAAGCAAAAAACAAGCTCTCCTCACCATCATCAGCATAATGAACGTCAACGTCCTGCAATGTCAAAAAAAAATTAAGAAGTCCGAGGAGACTAATTCGAATCTGCAAGTCGCTTGTACGTGGGGGAAAAAAAGTTATAAAGCAGCAGATTGACAGGAACTCAGATGAGCTTCATTTCCGCAGCAAATTGAGTAATTTGCGTAAGTGGCACTAAGTACAACACGTTTTTTTTTACATGAATAAATATCAGAGTGGTCAGCCGAGCATCGCGCCGACGATGACAACTCATTATAAATTGATTAGATGTGGTAGGTGAGCCGGGGCCGGACGGATCTGCGGAGGAGAAAATAAGCACGAGACAGAGGTTGCTTTCTAATTTTATCTCCTCGGCTGATGAGWTGAGAGGAGTGGGGGATAAAAACAGACTCCGCCGATGCAGACGGAGGTGCTCATGAAGTTGTTGCCGGATGAAAGGGAAGTGGCAGTTGTAAGTAAACACGGTGGAACTATGCTCTCTTGAATTTCCCATCGGCTGAGCACCACAGGCCGCCACACGGAAGACGAAGCACCGTTTCCACTTAATAACTTTACAGCCACAATTGGTGAGATTTGTAGCTCCTACAGGGGAGAACTTCCTGTCATTAAACATAAACACACAGCTCGCAGACAGAGCTCTTATCTTGTATATTCTTACGTATGCAAACGACCTTTTTAAACAAGTTTTATTTATGTCTAGTGTGTAAATAACCCACCAGAACCGGCTTATTTTTGGATCGATGATCGTCTGCATCCATTGTGCTCGTTTGTTTTTCATCCACTCCACTCTGCCTGAGCTCTTGGACGTTTCTCAATTTATATTCTGCTTCCACAAACTTGTCCGCAGCCAATTAAAACTTTTAATGGAAATGTGTACTTGCTATAAAAAGAAAAAGCTTTTCGGTTCTTTTCAAGTCTGAGCTGGAGGGTCTTTTTATGGCTTTGCTGCTGCCACTCTGCAGAGATGTTCGGGGCAGATCCTAAACCGTTTGAGAAGCAGGGATGAAGTCACACGAGTGTTTGAGCGGGGGAGCGAGGAGGGGATGGATACACGGGCTCATTTTCTATACTGCAAATTAGGCAAATAAAGCTCAAACATCCATTAAATGTCTAATATCTTGACTTTGACCGAAAGGAGACAAAATCAGTTAATATGAACCTGACAAAGTTCAAAAAGTTGCAGGTTTGTTAAAAGATGCAATGATTTTAAAAACCAATTACCCCCGGTTGCGTTTTCAAATGCCCTCGCTCTCAATCAGCGGCGGCCCTGGGAGTGGAACTGGCTAATTTTACCCAACCTGGGCTGTAATTGTTTCAAATTAGCCTCATGCCTCAGCATCACTGCCAGAATAATTGCTCATGAGCGGGAAGATTAATCTACAGAAGCACATCTGTGAGACTTAATTTACGGGTCGCGGTGCCATGCCTTGTGGATCCATTAGACTTGTTTGGTTTTCAATCTTGTGCAGCATATGTAGCTCAGCAAAGGAGACAAAACGGTGMGGAAAAGCAAGAGGAACAACACAAGAATGCTTGTTACGCGAGAAGAGGGTCTCTGCAGTCATTGAGYGGGAGCTTGTCAAAAAAYATGACTGGTCTGTTTGACTTTTGTGGGAGGATTTTGTTAAAGACATGATTGGTCTATTTTGGGTGAGGAAGAAGACTAACGATTTGATTGGTTTAACGTTGAGCAGCTGAATGTGTAACTGGGTCAAAACGGCTGGAAACCACCCATAACTTAATAAAAGGTATAAATATCAATTTTAGTCATAACTCGAGACAGGAAGTTGCTAGCCACACCACATYTGAAGTCAATGACTTATGTTCAGGACGTTTACCTGTAAAATGAGCCTCAAAAGACTCCTGCAGGCTCTGACATGCAAAACAAAATGTGACCCATCACATCGAAACGAGGATTAAGTCCAAAAGTTGTACATGGAGAAATAGGCGAATAGTGTTTTGACTAAAATGTTAAAAATCGCGTTTAGTCAAAATATAATGAATAAAATCCGTATATGTATCATTTGAATGAACTGTCTGAAATTTAATCATAAAACTAAAATTTGAAGCGTTTTTTTGAGCAGCAGCAACAACAACAAAAAAACTGATTTTGAGGAAAAACGCCTTGAAATTTTGAGATTTTCCCTGTGAGCTAGCAAAATTTTGTTTCTTTTCAGCTGGGAAATCTTAATATTCAAATATAATTTGTGGTTTCCTCTTTATAAGGACATCAAATATTCCTCATTAAAATGACAAAATTAGGATTCAGACCAAATATTTATGTATTATTGTAACCAACAAGACAAATTAAGTCATATTTATGGATTTAATTATGATATCAGAATGATCCAGGTATCAAAATGTAGCTTTTAAAGCCAAGAATCTGAAAATGTAATGAGGTCATTTTGACCAAATTTGACTTAATCCTCATTTCGATATGATGGGTCACAAATTGAAACCGTGTTTAAAAAAATCTGAGATTGTGCTGTGCATCTGTATACCTGATGGAAAATCTGTGTAAATTAAGAACAATTCATACAACTTGACATCTATGCAATAATTTTACTATTACCATTGCGTCATCTTTTAACTTGCCCCACATAACAGGCCAATCCCACCAATCATGGTTTTGCCAAACTCCGCCCACACCCAAGAACCTCCGACTACATCCCCGTAATGGTTCAACAGTGGGCAAAAATGTTCGGGTTTCTGCGGCTGTGGTGGAGTAGTTAGGGGAATATCCTGTAACTGGAGGGCTGAAAGTTCAATYCCCCCACTCCAGCTGTCTCAGTTGTTGTGTYTTTGGGCAAGAAACTTCACCTGCCTTACGGTGGTCGGAGAGTGCAGTGGTGCATGGGAGCMCCGCCTCTCTCAGTCKGCCCCAGGGCAGCTGTGGCTACAATGTAGCTTACCATCATCWGTGTGYGAATGGGCAAATGACTGAAGCGTAAAGCGCTTTGGGGMCCATATGGACTTGATTTACCAGATGCTACTGGGGCTGTTTTTTYTKTTTGAAAACCAGKGTGTCAGATGACATCCTGTGATTCTTATGTTTAGCATGACACCCTTACATAAAATAAAAAAATGTMAAAGAAATTAAGGAATTYTAAGGCAGTTGTTAAGGGGMTATTCTAAATGTCACCAATCATGGTTAGGACAAACTCTTTTCACACGGGCAAAAAAACTTGTTTTGCCTAACTCCGCCCACCCAGAAGATCTCTGCCAATCACATTTAGAACAAACTCCTCCCACACAGATAAGAAACTCCTCCTATACTGCAGAGAGCACTGCTTGTATTACCCGCCTCCTTTTATGGCAGAAATGTATTATTTTATTATGAGAAGGGGCAGATTTGCAGCTGTTTTGTAAAGAAATTACACTTATTCTCATGTAATATTATGAGATGTTGCAAAATTGCTCCAACCACACAAAAATGACTTACTTAGACTCGTTTGTTTTGTCTAATGTTGATTAAATTCTGCGGCCATCTTGAATTTACTTTAAAAGTTAATTGAAAACTAAAACTTTCRTTCGATTTTATCTAGTGGTTCATGAGATATTTTGCTAACACTGCACTCAAACATGAGCAACAGTATTGCCTTTCCCATTTAGTGGTAGCAATAATGAGACAAACCGCTCAAAATTTTGCAACGCTGGTGAAAAAACAGATTTATTCAGATATTTATGACCACAAAATGATGCCTCATCTTAGAAAAACAGTTTTTTTTGGMATAACTGCTCCCCAAAATGATTCATCTCTCATCACATCTAAATTTCTGATAATGGGAGGGAGAGGAATAAGCTCTGGGCACAGCCAACAAATTCCTCCAAATGAGGCGAAGTGTCATAATCTGCCAAACATCAGCCTCCAAGCAGCTGCCGCCRCGCAGAAATCAGCCGCAGGATTGTGAAGCACTCTTTAGGCTGAGAGAGAGGACAGGCCGTTCGACGAGCTCTCTGAAAAAAAAAAATTAATAAAAACATCTGTGAGCCGCAAATTGGAAAGCCTTTTGTGAGAAGCTGCTGTGCCCTTTGTTGTCTCTTCCCTCCGTTCCTCAAAGCGCCGCCGTGCAGATGTCTCCTCTCATTCCTTTAAGCGTAATTACAAAGATGGGAAGAACGGCACAAAGCGACGACTCTTACGAGGAATTGAACCGCAGGTGGCACAGCCAATCCAGGCAGTTGACGTGGTTTTAAATAGGAAAACTTCACCACAACGAAAAGGATTTAAACACCTCACTCCGTCGCTGAAGCAACTCGCTTCCTGTATCGTGACAGGATAATGTTGCAGAAAAACAACCTCCACAGCGCTCCGTACCATCCTGTCCTGCGGTAAGGCCCTCCTGCTCTGCCCGGCTGCAGAGAGGAGACATGGGACTGAGCAGATAAGGGCTTCTTATCAGGATCTGTGCAGGTGTTCGGTGAAGCAAAGCCAYAACAGGATCTCTGAGTAACTACTTGAAGAAACGAGCGGGAAGAGGAGGGTGCGCAGGGGGGGTCGGCAGGCGGGTGGAGGTAAGGGTGGCAGCGGTGTGTGAGTTGTTAGACTGAGACCGGTGTGTTACAACTGTGAATCCCCTCAGTCCACCATGTCTTAGAAACCTGCTGGTTTTGCGATGACAGAAAACCAATCAGTCCGGCTAGCCGGCAGCACCGACTGCTGCTTCTCAACTCTCCACCGGGGCTTTCCTCACAAACAGCTGAATGTTGTTTAAGATCGGCTCCTTCGGTGGGCTGACGGGTCGGAAAACAAACAAAACAAAACAAAAAAAGATTAAAGGTTGACTTGAAGGATTGCACATCACTCGCCTGTGTGCATGCCAGGAATTTAAACAAAAACTGTTCGATAATGATTTAGCCAGTTTGGTAAAACCTGGTGTGATGTCATGCATATGTTGATGCAGGACATGTACGATGGGATTTCTGCAGCGTCTCCATTAAAAGTCGTAAATATGTCCAGACAGACAAACATGCACAGACTTGGTAGAAATAGAGTTGGGCAATAGTGATTTTTTTCATACAGACGTATTATCTTTAGGTAATAATGTGGTATAGGGTATTACTAGGGGAGAAAGGGGCGGGGCTTGCATGGTGTTTGGTCTGTGTCGTCCTGAGTTACTTTTTTCCACTCTTGCCATCTTTCCATCACTGCCAAACTTCATTCAACTTTGGTGTATTGTCCCGATCTGACATCAATATCGGATATCGGTCTGATATTAGCCAAAAATTGGATAAYGGCTTATATCCATATAAGGAGTCAATTCCAGCAGTCCGCTCAGGATTTCTATCCAGCAGCGCTTGGATCCAGCATAAATAACTAATGTGACCTTAAAAAGCTATTTTACACTTTAAAAGTATATTTTGTTTTTATTGGATGTATTGAAGCAGTGTTGCAGGGTCAGGATTGTTCACTATTGTTTACGGTTTGACCTGATCAAGGCTTTTTAAAATTCCACACTACCGAAAAAGTAAAAATTTATGTATAATTTATCGTCCAAAACTCAAGGCTGCAATATCGGTATTGCATCGGAAGTGAAAAAGCTGTATCGGGACACCCCTACTTTGGKGTCTTTTTATTTTCTCCTTCCTATAATCTTTAATGTTTTTTTTTCCACGAGGCTACCRTGTTTTCTCCTGCCTGTCACTACAATGCATCAAATTGGATGGTTATAAAAAACGATTTATCGTAACTCTGGTTTAATTTGGCCCATCACAATTTAAAAACTGGTTTATAATTTGAAGTCTATTTTGACAAAAATTGTCTTAATGGCAAGAGCAGTTTAAATAGGTCATGTGACTAGGCTCCAAAGGGCTCATTTTTAAATACTGTCACCATATTTTAATACAGACAATACTGTCATGCTGCCCAAAGCCTAGGATGAAAAGCGTTAGTTTTTTTTTTCGGTGGCTGGTGATGATTATAAAAGCTAGAATTAAGAGCTTGATTAATAAAGCTGGCCTTATTGAATGTGAGTGTAATCTTTGCCCAAATGAATATGCAAAGCAGTGTTCTGGGCTGAAGTTTCTCACACCGGGCCCACACCATCCATTCCAACTAACTTTCCGGCCCGCAGAGGTCAAGGACGTGCAGCCCAGTTCTGAGCGAGTCCTCCGAGTCTCCCAAGAGTTTCTCATTAGTGTGATTCCAGCTGAGGATTATAACGCAAACTCCTTGGATACATTCTCGCTGTCACGGAGAGACCATCAGCTGTTCCACTCAACCTGCGCCGACTCCTGAATTATTCATTTCCTGTTTACAGCCGGCGACAGGTGCGTGACCTCTGTGATGAGCGCCCAGGGTGTCTGAGAGAAGTAATGACAAGGAGAGGAAAAGAGGAGGGGAAGGGAGTCTCAGAGGGAAAGTTCTGAAGATGAAAAAAAAAGCAGAGATGATTCAGAGCAAACTGCCAGTTTGTCAGACCCAGGTGTGTGGTTAAATTAGAGATTTCATGCTTTTAATTTGAATTTTGGGGCAAAACGGCAGAAACATAAAATGGATTTCACTTACTAAAAAAAGACGGATGGTACTGAACTTAGGTGGAGCTGCATTTGCTACTATTGCATGCCAAACTTTAGGTCAGTGCCTGAGAAATTAACTAAGTAAAGCCATTTTTTTGTATTGACATTGGCAGCCATCTTGAATCTAACTCCAAAGTTTAATCAGTTGGAGCTTTATAACTAATGATTGCTTGCTGTGAGGTAGTGCTKGSSRKWRWMCWKTTTKKAMSRRAAAACSGKTTTTWWTTTTKKTWWKRWWWKRAWTTTYYKRAWWMCSGKKKKRAMSGSCCSRAMMMSKKSSGRAMSKTTYKKYSKKGSCMMCMRKKRAMYKKTTYCCYKGGGRMMMSKTTYCYYSSMRSMMCMSYWARSSSMWTWRSMWKSYWAMMWTWWTKKTKGRAMMAMYKGSSGSSGGKKGKKKKKTTYMAMCMSYTWWWWKGKYYKRMSKWAAAAAAAMATCCCGTTTTCACCATCGCTGAATAGTAAACACCTCTTCAGTGACGTGCATGGTTAGACTTAATGCGCGGCGTTATAATGGAGATGTTAATGCATGGAGACTCTAGCATGCTTCTATTGTGAAAAGCCCGGGGGAAGTAGATTCGTAATATAGGGGAGTTGACTGGTGTGCAATGTGAGTCATCCTTTTAAGTTTTATTAACACGTAACGATAGACACGTTAATGATCTTTTCTCAAAGCTTCACGATCGGACCTAAATGCATGATTACTGTCTACAACCAGGCAAAGAAGAAAARACGTACAAGAGGAGGGAAACAGTGATACAGAGGTACAGTAAAAGGAAAAAAGTCAATAAGCAAAGTTTGTACATTTTATTATCAGCTGAGCTGTGAGGGAAAAAAATACCATCAAATACCGTGAAACCGGTGTAACTGTTGAAAATAYTGTGATATAAAATTTGGGTCATACCGCCCAGCTCTAGACAAACATCATCGCCCTCCTCTCAACAGCGRGCGATAACGCAGCACAGGAGCTCAGGGCGGCATAGTTTAAAGGAGATCTGCTTTTAGCTGCACATCAGCTGAGTGGCATTTCCTGTAACCTTTCCCTTTGGCTTTTAATAACTGGTGCAGAACCAGCAGAAACACGGATCACTGCAGCTCACCGGGGAGCGCTGCGGCTTGCAAACAGATATCCTATTGCTGGTGGCTTCATGGAGCCAATAAACATTTGGGTTGGAGGTTGAAACTGAATGTCAACATCCGTTTTCTCACGACTGACCCTCAACTCAACTGTAAAGTTTTTATTTATTTTTTCTCCACCAGGATGAACAAACAAATAGAATGTAATGGTTAAAAGAGTTGGCACCGACAGAGACAGGAGAAAAACTGCTGAAAGCTGAAAAAGACCCAGTTGAAGAGGTAGMTAAATGAAGAGAATGGAAGCTGTTGTAGTCTAAAAAGAATAAAAAAACCTCTTGCTGGGACTGTTTAGATTAACACTAATGAAAACCCAAAGTGAATCTCAGGAATTCAATCTGGTTCACTCACCCCGAACAATAGCCTGCGACACCTCGCAGCTCAAGAATAAGCYTCTCATTTCTCTGCACACATATTGATGTGGACATCTGCATGAACACAGGCTTGCCAGGATGCATGCGAAAGCAAACAGGCTCCCTGCGAAATGATGAATGGGCTTTGCGTTCGGGTAACTGCACGGGAAGAGGCAGGCATATCTTTCCTACGGCCAACTCYGGCTTCAGAGAAAATAACAAACAGCTGAATGATGTAGTGAGCTGTCCCCTCTGGTTGCAAAGAGGGAATGGAAGCACATCTCCGAGACAGCAGCTACAAATGGCCCATCTCTATAACCACCCGCTCTCGTTCCCTCAGCCGGGCATCTACAGAGACCTTGGCAGATCTCAAAGACAGATTAATCTTGAATGAAAGTTGCTGAAGTGTCCTCAAGCGTCAAAGCGTTGCTGCTTATCAGGAAAGAGCGTTGTAAAGACAAACTAAAGACCTGAGGTCGTTTGGGATGGATGGACGCCAACACAGAGCAGTATTGTTAAATGCATCACGCTAGAATAATCTCTGATCATGTACAATATTTTTAGAGACTTGAAATGCTGAGTCCTTGGAGTTATCCTACACTATTTATCGCCTGCTGGTGAAAAAACTTTCAGAAAGTATTTATTGTTCAACTAAGACATCACGTGAGACCTTTCATTAGCAAGTGTGTGTTCTGACAAAGTTCAATAACCTTYAACTCCAATAATCATGAAGGATTTGTAAGAACTTGGGATGCATCGATTGTGGTTGTCCAGTATTTTGGATTTTTGCAAAGCTTTGAATGTCTGATTCTGGAAGATCCTCGGATAAGAAGCAAACCATCTTCAAGAATCGAAAAAGAAGTCCAGTTACTTTCAATAAATGTGTTTTCAGCTAGGTGTGTTTTCGTGATAATTTTTGTTTGCACGCTTCTTTGTTTTCTTTCTCCCTCTTTTCCACTCCTTAGCGTAGGGAGGAGTGAACTCTGGTGTTGGGTATTTTCCAGGTGCATGATGGTCCTTAACCTCTGTAGCACGAGACAGGGTTCCCACACCTTGGTCAACATCAAATTCAAGGACCTTTTAAGGACTTTCCAGTACYAATTTCCTCAAATTCAAGAACCATGYGTGACAGYAWTTATCTACYGCTACCACAGRATGTTACCAATAAACAAGTTTAATATCATGTAAATTCAATGAAAAACTAAACAACATAAAAGTTGTTGAGTCAAAATCAATGAAAGAAACTGGATTAAATGTACATGCTACATCCATGTCCACAATACACGGACATGTAATTATGTCCTGAGAGGTTCAGCAGCTCAGTTTGGGAGGAGGGGATGTGAACATGTCCAGGAGGAGCTGTGATGCTCTCACCTGGGCTCAGAAAGAAAGACCCGCCCTACTCTGCTCTGATTGGGTAAAACTATGACTATGGCTCATGCTATTTGTTGAAAGCCACGTCAGTTTACCGTAATCCTGAGTTATCCATGCAACAAATGTCAGTTTTATTATTATTATTATTATTATTATTATTATTATTATAGATGATGAAAATCAGTCGTGTGAATAGAGAACTTCAATCCTCAAAAAACGTTCAAGGACTTTCAAGGACAAGTGTAATTTTTGGCTGTTTACACAAAATTTCCAAGGCCTTGAAATTATTTTTTCAAATTCACAAACTTTCAAGGATTTCAAGGACCCGTGGGAACCCTGACGAGAGCTCTGGGAACAGGCATTTAGCTAGAGGCGCGTCTTCTGTTTTCAGATGCCTTCTTTCAGCTGGCAACGCATGAGAATGTCCTCAGAGCACCATGCCTAATCTTGAGTTTGCCAAGTTTTTTTTACACTATGTAAATTTCAGAAACCTCCTTATCGTGTGGTTGACCGCAATTATTTTTTGAAGCCACAGGAGGACATATACAGAATAAACTGTGCYAGCTTGGATAGAGGAGGTGGTATGCAACTGACGATCGGAGGAACAATCRATATAAAAGTTTAAAATGGCTTCCAAAAATATTATTATTCATCGCAATCATTTGAGACAATTAATCGCAAAATTTGTTATCGTGACGGGCCTAGTTGCAGTGGTGGATCCCGGATTTTTTTGAGTTAGGGGCCTTCAAGGGGCCACAATATTCACAGAGGGGCCTAGTWTTTGTTCAACACCCCTGCACACAAATCCCTGGTTTTGGTAATGCATATACATTAAACACACACATGTTCAAACACTTGCAACGTAATGTAATTTTAAAAGCTTGCACAGTAAAACAATGTTACATTTATACAGTACATAGATACAATACTTTCAAATATAAATCTTAGGAAGAGAAAAAGACTTCTGTAAGCTTGATTCATGCTGGACTTTCCTATTTGACTCATTATCACCTCTAGTGTTTGGGCATGGAACTGCACCCATCATCATCGCTCACAGGCAAAAGACAAATGAGTAACAGGACGGGGGCACTTCAGCAGGGGCCAATGCCCCAGTAGCCCCGCCCCTGCCTAGTTGTAGGAAGTCAAATGAATGTGAACATTATGCTAATTAATTCAATATTTATAAAGCAACTTGCTTCCATGTGACCTCTCTGCGGCAACTGGAGTTTTGTTGAGCCTTGGTTTGATCGTTTTAACCAGTTCTGACTATTTGGGCCTCAGCTACCCCACCTGGTTCTGTCTGCTGCTGTCTGTCAAGACAAAGAGGATTAAACAAYAATCCAGCMGTCACAGCAGGAGAGCCTGCTCTCTACAACAACACTACAGAGAATAGGACTAATCAAGACATCATGAGCATCAAAGAGGGAACAATTACCTCTAATAAAATCAATTTTTCTTTTTGAATGAGAAAAAGAGGCYTGATGCAACCATTTGATTGGGCTTGATTACACTTGAGGGCTTTGTATAGGCTCATGAGAAAAAAACAATCACCCAAACAACTGATGAGGCAATCGAACCCTCCCTCTGTGTATTTAAATGTATAGTTTCACTCTGCAGAAATATTACAGCCGATCTAGATAAACCAACACGTTTGCACGTAGAAACGGTTCACCGCACAAATAGCACAATTTCTGCTCCCGGCATTACCTATACAAGCCGTCAAAACCCACAGATGAAAAAAGTGGAGTCACAAAAGCGCCTGATGAGGTGACAAAACCAGAAATGATTGTAATGGAGAACAAACGGCGGATTTGATTGCAGTAACGAGYAAATGGCTTTAACGGGTGGAAGCGTAGCTCGGGAAGTGTACAATTCGCAATCCCCCCTCATTAGTAGGCAAATGAATTCAATCACCTCTCTTTGGTAAGCGGCTTGATAAATCCCCGCAAAGTGGTGTCTGGCTTCAACCACAGCAAGCGGCTTTAATGGGCGCAGAGCTGTTAATGCATCACTCCCCGCGACTCTCTGCTCGGCATTCCTCTAAGATCAGCCGGAGCGCGATTGTTAGCCTCGAGCAAGCAAACCCAAGTCAATTAGGTTGGGCCTCCACAGGGAGCTGTAACAAGTATTTTTCTTGGACTGGCTCCAATGGCTTTACAAATTTTATTCATATGCCCCTTGAGAGAATAGCTGCAGTGCGCCTGTGTTGAAGGAGAGGGAGGAASCACCAAACGGGGGAGAAGATTGTGAGAAAACGCTACCCCCCGCTGCACAGCACCGCTGCCCTGTAACACGCTGTGCACGATCCAACGGAACGACAATTTGTATGAATTTGACCCAAATTATCATATTGATGTTGCATTCAAATTCAAAGTGACCTTTTTTTTTTCATTTTTCAAAAAAAGCGCAATTTCTCWGTGTAAATATTTGATGTTTACTCTGATTCATTGTGAATAAAATATGAGTTTATACGATTTGAATTGTTTTTATTTGTCCATTTCACACAACTTTTTTTTGTATTCCGCGTCCAGGGCACACTCTGCTTTCACTTCTGMAAGTCTTCAGTGAGGTTGTGACATTTGCAGCATCAAAGGCCAATCAATACATTTGCCGTGTAAGAGCAGACAAAGAAGTGTAGCACTCTGCAGAAGCCTACACTGAATGAACTACAGACAAAACTAATCTCTCCACGCGTGCAACAAATMCACTCTGTAGCGCCGATCAATTCGTTCGACGCCTTCTTTGAATGCAGACACACACATACACATACGCACAGATGTAAGGCACTGTGATGATTAGCTTTAGCTTGTCCCACTTAATCATGTTCCATTACAGCCACCTGCAAGGCTGCAACAGTCTTATGTGATTATGCTTAATCATAGAAATGTCACATTTGAATGATAAGCAACATCAGAAAAAAAGAAAAAGAAAACATGATGCGCTTCGGTTGCGCAGCATATAATTATCAGCAATTCTCATACATATATAAAAAAAATGATTAGAGTATCAGAAATATATGAAAAACATCCATGCACCATCTTAAATATAATCTCTCCAGCATAATTTAGCATATGCTGCGCAGGCGGCGGAATACACACACAAACAGGCACACAGGCCTGGGCGAGGGGGCCTATCTGCTGTGGATAAAAGACATCCCTTATCAGCTTCCTCATAGAGGAGCTGGGAATGAAGGCATTTACTCAAATGAAAGAGGAGGCTTTTGGAGATAAGCTGAGAGAGACGAAGCCCGACTAAGCTTTCGGATTGGACGGGGCCTGCAGAGAGAACAAAGGCCATAAAAAAAAACACAGACAGAAGAATGGATGGATGGAGGGATGAATGAGGAGTTTTTTTTAAATGATCAGAAGATTTGGAGATAACGTGCAAAGCAGGTGTGCATATATAAGAGGAGCATGTGCTATTTTTTTTTGTCTTAGATGGAAGTTCTYATATAATTAAAAGTGCAGCATTCCTTGAAGGGAAGCTTATCACCCGCAGCCTTTCATGCTAGAATTTTAAACTGGGATTATCTGATGTTGAGAAATTAAGAAACATTTATTTAAAAAGTTTGTTATGAATAACTCTCAGCTACTACCTCTTCAGGTTTTAGCTCAAATATAATAAAACTGACTGAATTACATCCATGTTTGTGCAGGCTAAAATTAATTTGCTGTGGCAGTTAGTCAGTGGCAGATCCAGATTATTTTCAAAATGTTTCATTGATATAAGRTATTTTGCTAACAGACAGACACAGTTGACTCCAAAACTGGTTTCTGCTACCACCACAGTAAATATTAGGYCAATATCTGCACAACTGACCTGTAGCTTTTTTTTAAAGTGCCTGTGACATCAAATTTTTGTAAAAAACATGAATGCATTTTTGGAAAGACAACATTTATAAACATATTGCAAACAAATTTCACACCGCTGAGATGAACAGTTATTGAGATATTTGCATGAAAAAACAGGAAGTGATGTCACAGGGGAWTGTCTGAACCTGAACTGAAGCTAACACAGACTGTAGAGAAGAATTTGATGTTTCTTTAGATTATTTGGAGTTACTATCAAGGAGAGAGATGAAAAAGAGTCAGAGTTCAAATCTTTTTGTTTCAATTAACGAAGACCAGAGTTCCTTTTCTTAAAGAGTTCCCCTTTGATGTCACTTCCTGTTTCACTTTTGTTGAGCCAAGTTCAAAAGAAAATATGCCAATTATATGAAAAAAATAGGTAAAATTGTGTGTTTGTCAAGTTTCTTACATATGAAAATGATTTCTTTGTAGTTTTGTTGGCTGTGGCAGCCATCTTAAATCACTCTAAAAGTTAAAAAGTTGCCGGTGTGTAATGATTATTTCTTGTAGGATTTATTAAAATCCATCCAGTGRTTAGAGAAGCATACTCAGAGACGAGCAAAAACACCACTGCCCGCCTTCATCTGCGTGCAAAAGGCAACAAGGGGTATTCTGCAGATGTGGGTGTTGACTCCGTGTATTTAGCTTTGCACCAGSGTGCGTGTGTGTGCGACTACAACTCCTGCCTCTCTCCCTGAGCTCAGAGCTCTGGCTCTGTCTGCACAGCAAGCAGGCACATCTTCACCGCTGCGCCGAGCCGTGAGCCGTGCTAGAATAACCCACTTCAAAGAGAGCCATTGTCACACTCTAATGTGGCGAACGACAGCTAGCGCTGCAAAAAAAAAAAAAAAAAAAAAAATCAGCACACACCAAGACTGGATATTCCCTCTGAGTCGCTGTGAAAGGGGGGAGGAAGGTTGGCGAGAAGTGGGGAGGGAGGGAGAGGGAGGGATTTGTTCACAAACACACTGATGTGCCAACATTAATCATGTGGGCTCTCGTAAAATCATTAGAGCTGATCATTCCCAGTCAGGTTCTTTACAATGCTTCAGCAATGCCAGGGGAGGAAAAAAATAAAGCTAAAGAGCTAATTTCTATGAAAAAATGCAAAACAACAATGGTGCTGAATGACTGTGATTTGCTGAAGAAGGTGCAACTAAGTTGCTGAAGCTAAAACAAGCAGAACACAAGCTAGGAGCTAAAACAAACAAAATGCTACTAAAGGTCGCAAGGCTAAAATTAGCAGTAGCATGCTAAAACTTCAAAAGTAGCAAAATGACTGCTAGAAGCCATCCATCCATCCATCCATCCATCCATCCATCCATCCATCCATCCATCCATCCATCCATCCCTCCCAAAAACAATCACTTCTACTGTACATTCAATGGTTACTTTCTACAAGTTTTTAAAAATACTGTATTTAATCTAATGCAGTGATAGTCAACTAAATTGCTCAAGGTTTTATTTGCTCAAGGCTGGTTATTCATAACTTGGGTCCCGACATCCACCAACTTGGGTCCTGACATCCACCCCGACTCGGCCCCCCGAGTCGGGGTGGATGTCAGGACCCCAAGTTGGGATGGGGGCATTAATGATAGGTGAAACACTGTTGCATTTAACCGAACAAGTATCATCTTTTACTTTTTAAATGCATTTAAATGTCTCTCTCCTGTCCCCCAACCCAGCCGGTCGAAGCAGCTGGCCCGGAGCTGGCCGCCTGTCCTGRGCCTGGTTCTGCTGGAGGTTTCTTCCTGATTAGCAGGGAGTTTTYCCTCTCCACTGTTTGCTCAGGATGGGAGACTGTGATGAAGTGATTCAACACAATCTGCTGGTTTCTTCTTTAGATTGTTMTTTTTTATGTACAGTGCCCTGAGACAACGTATGCGTGACCTGGCACTATATAAATAAACTGAAATGAATTGAATTTGTTACATTGAAACATAAGTTTTAAAATTACAAATGATTGAAACCTATTTTTCATATTAAATTAAGTAATTGGCGGGCTGGATGGAAGTCACCCGCAGGCCAGATGTGGCTCACAGGCCACCACTTGAATAGCCCTGATCTAATGGTTGATGTACTACTTGGTATTCACCACAAAATGGGRATGGGACTCCAAGACAATGGTCTGTGTGAGACCTGTGGCCTCTTTGCTCTCAGGTCACTGCCTGGCTCTGGTCAGTCAAAGGAAAATAACTCCTTTATTGATGAAAAGCTCAGAACACTGAATGTTTCTAACCTTGTGTCCTCCATCTGAGGGATGCGAARGTTTGAACARAGACCAGTGTCTTTTTTGGGGGAGAGCAATGGATCCACTTACGAGGCCGCTGTAGTTCTTTACCCATCCCCACTCACCATAAACCATAATACTTCATATCAAGCWAACACACAGGCATGAACAAAAACATGATCGTCCGCCCTCAGCTTCTGCTGACGAGTCATAAAAATAATTGGGTAATAATTCGCAGCCTGTGTAAAAAAAGGCTGAAGGTCAGAGAGTAAAGAAGGAGGTCAGACAACAAAGACAGCCGTCAGCMCTCGATCACAGCCTCTTCTGTTTACACTTAACCACCTTTTATACACGAGCTGCACTCWATTATGTGAGGTGGACCCGGGAGGATTGCAGATCGCTGGTCGGGGGCACCTGGCTCTGACGACTGGAGTTGACTGTAAAATCAATGGGGTCTCACTTTCACAGCTGCCGAGCCTCGTGCTGCCGAGAGCTTTCAGGCTTTTATAGACGGTCTGCTTTAGGAGGAGGAGAGAACCGAGAACCACAGGAGAAACATTCGTTTTTATGTTTCTAACCTTTCAGCATCCGACGTGTTTCCTCTGCCTCTAGTTCCTRTTTTATTCCTTTATTGGGTTTCTCTCAGTTTTTATGTCTTTTCCAATTAAAGAYCTTTACCTTTTCTTTCACTATTTAAGTCAGGGCATCAAGTTGAAAAGTTCAGCAGAGCTTCTYCATCTGCTGGCACAGAAACGTACACAAGCAGCCGCGGCACGGGGAGGCGATGGGTTTCTGTTTCTTCTCAAGCCCTCCGTCTTTAGCCTCARCGCCCAGGGAATAAAAGGCTAAGTGGTGAGGTTTAGATGCAGAGAGCAGCATGGGACATTTCTCATGTTGTCAGAGCTCCTGCTGGGGCTCACATATGCCTCCAGCTCTCAGCATCAGTTCAGCAGGCGGGCCAATCAAACCTACGCAGTCATTTTATTAAAATGACTCGAACTGTCACTCTCACACAGCCAATGTTCCTCCCGGGGGGACTCCGAGACCAGAACGAGGCCACATACAGTACGAACAATGTATTTAGCWGGTACACAAAGCAAACAGACTCGTGGGGTTTGTTTCGCCACACAAACCTCGCTCGAGTTGTGATGACACCCGTTGTGTTGTGAGTCCAGCAGGTTGATGGAAACAGTTTAAACGTCCCACTCAGTTTTATGACGGATGGTTTCATAAATATGATGAACGTTATTGTGAGTTCTTATCAAACATTCACATTACTGACATCCAATTGTCTTCTGTACGTTATTCTGCACATATCTCGTTCCGCAACTTTTGTGCCGTTTCAACAATCTATAAATGAAAACATTCAGCTCCTTCAGGACATTCTGACCTTTGGTTTTTAAGCAATTTCAGATATTTCGCTTTTTCTGCCTTTTTATTCTCACTGAAAATAAATGGAGTTGTCTTCAACATCATTAACACCATTAAAAATGTTCTTAAATCTTTACTTTTCACCTTTTGTTCTGGTTCTGCTCTTTTAAACTCATTTAATTTCAGCTTCCTTTGGCTTCTGTTTTGCTGATTTCAGCTTTTCTTCTTTTTTTAGCAATCAGTCTGACCTTTTCTGCTATTCTTTTGCTAGATTCAACTTTTTTGTGCTTCTTTCAGCCACTTTTCTGCTAACTTTTGTTGTTTATAGATAATTTTTAGCTAATTTGAGCTTTTTACGCTAATTTCGTCTTTTATGCTAATTTCAGCTTCTTACTGCTTCATTTGGCATATGTGCTCTGTTTCTTTGTCCTAAACGAAGTTATTTCAGCTACTTTTTAAAGATATATTTAGGGAAATTTCAGGTTTTGTGAGCTATTTCAAAACAAATTAAAAATGCTTTTCTTGCTTTTTGTTTATTAAAAAACACCCTAATTTCCTCATTTGTCTGTAAATTATAACTTGTTTCACCTATTTTCAGCTTCTTTCTGCTTTTTTAAGCTTTGTGTATGTTTCTCAGCTGTTCTCTGCTAATATCAGCTAATCTCTGTGCTTTTAGCTAATTTTTAGCTAATTTGAGCTTTTCAGCTAATTTCATCTTTTGTGATAATTTCAGCTTGTTATCACTCAATTCCGCAAACATTTTCTCTTTTTGTCTCTGTGCTACATTCAGCTACGTTTTTTAAAACTATTTTTAGGCTCATTTTTTTCTTTTAGCTATTCAGAAAAAAACTTACAGCGATAAGCATTCACACTGGATTTTGGCAGGAAATGCAAGTTCTCTAGTTTATTTTAAAATAGATTTTGAGAAAGATCCAGAAACTATAAAAAKGTATTATCCATTAATTTAGGATCTTTGATGTACTCTAAAATAAATCTTTACTAATTATTTTCAAAAAGACACACTACAGAAAAATGACTTTATATCTTGTCACTTAAGTGAAGAAACATTACAACCGAAACCAGATCTGATCCTTTGCACCATGACTGATGAAAAGTATTCATCAAAACAACAGAAACAGCTGTGCTTCGGAGCAGAAAATAGATACTGATAATAAAGTTAAAGCAGGAAAAAAATCATGTCTGGTTTTCAAATTTAATTTAAATTCAGTGAAAATAAGCTAAACTAATATATAAAGCAATGAAATGTCTTTTTATAGATCATGTGATCAGTCGTCTATATTGAGTCATTTGTCCWGAAACTCCTGACTGGAGCGCTCTAAGATCTGCTGCAGCAAACCTTATTTCTACATAGAATTTAAAAAGCATTACTGTGTTGTTTAGAAGGTAGGAAGTCAGTAAATCATCACCAAATTATTCCTGTAAAACCTTAAAACATGTAAAGATGATGATAAATAAGAGCCTCTGTGAACAGACTCAGTGTTTTAAAGCTGTGGACAGAACAGAAGTGTGGGAAAATAAATCAAAATAAAACCAGAAACTGGAGCAGAAAGAACTGTTTTAGGAGAAATAATAGCTCCTCGTGTTGCTTTTACCTGGAAGCGACGTCAGCCTGGCACATTAAAGAGAAAAAGTGCCACAAGCAGACGTCAGGAACTGCATATGAGGGAAAGTGAATTCTTTTTTTTTTTTTTTTTACTTTTCTCCAGCGGGACAATATGGGATGGAATCAAATGAAGTAAGATAAATGTGGCATAATGCACGACACCAGTCAGAAGACGTGATGAAAAAAATAATTAGTTGGACAGTAAATTTGTTTAGGATGAGATGTTTGTTGGRTTAATAGAACGGGTTATTTGTGTTTCCTGTGCGAGTTTCCATACAGGAGCTGGAGAGCTGCCACCTTCATCCCTCTGGTCCACGAGAGATGAATGAAAAGACTGAAGGCCTGCGAGATTCATCCATCATGGTGTCTCATTGCTTCATGCTTTGTTGTGATGCGCACACACACACACACACCACACACACACACACACACACACACTCATTCAGTTAATCTAGAAAAAAGTTACACTCTGTTCAAAAGAATGGATGCAAACATTTTGTAAAACACTTTAAGAGCTTTTTTTTTTTAAAGATGCAGAGCTGCAGTCCATGTGGACCTCCTCCACCTGTTTCACCACTTCAAACAGACAAACGGACAAACGGAGGACGTCTGAGCGCACACACAAACAGTTGTACTTATGTATTCTTAATCTCTTCCCCGGCTTTGCTTTCGGGGTGTGTCCAGCCCCCGCAGAGGGGTCACAAGCTGTAATCCTAGCTCCGTGTAATTACCCCTGATCAAGCTCTGCACCCTGTTTAGCACAGATTGCCCATGCAGCCCCCCCACCCCACTCCCTCCCACGGCCCCCTCAGATCCGACAGATAAAAAGAGGAATGGGAGAGGAAGAATGACACCCACTCCCCACATGGGGCAGACATATAATCAGTCCCATAACCTGTCGTCTGCCTGGATGGGTTTTTGAAGTGGGGGGTGGGGGGGTGTTCTGAAGGGAAGTAAGACAACAGAACAACAACAAAAACAACCCAAATTTAATAAAAATTGAAACAATTTGTGTTAATTGACAACAGGTGAGTAAGAGGACAGGCTAAAGATGAGCTTATTTCACAATAAAAGCTCCTTAACGGAAAACTGAGAGAGCTTTGAATCACACCGTTCTAAAGTTTGTAAACAGTTCACCATGTCTTCCACAAATGCTAGTTAAAGCTCTATCATACAAAGAAGCAGTCATACGTGAAAACCGTCCAGAAAACCTTCTTTGGGTCGAAGCTCATTTAAGAYGAACTGAGGCAAAATAAAAATTGTGAGACGAGTCATGATTCAGTTTAAAAGCCTGCCTCTTTGATGGTATAGGGGTGCATTAATGCCTCAAACATATTTTTACTGTATCCGAGTTCTGGAATACATGCACCCGCGCAGGAAAAGATGCAGCTGAGACAACACAGGACTGTTGCTCTGCAAGAATTTGACCTCAGACAAGAAATGGACAACATCCATCTCCAAAAACCTTCAACCGCTCTCCTCGGCTCCCAGACCCTCGCAGACCCTTCACTTTGGTAAAACCACATCTCAACTTATTTTAAGAMCTTGTTCTCCCGGAAAATAAGGTACAGAAACTGATGTTTGACATGTTTATGGAGTTCTGTTGTGAATTAAACATGAGGTTRGGAAGTTTGCAAACCATTATATTCTACATTTTTGCAAAATTCGGTGCAAATTTTCCAGAAGGGGACGTAAAAATCAAACCCTGCAACAAAAAAAGAAGTTATTTTACACCAAAGGCTCGTATCAAAGCAGCAGCTTTCCTCGTAAAAGTACATGAAGGTCCGGAGAGCAACAACGCAATTTGACTACAGGCTAAGAATGTTGCTCTAAAACACAAAAAACRTTCATTTTAGTCAAACGCTTTAAAACTGGGTGGGTTGTGTGCGACGGGGGAGAGGATTAGGGTMTGAAGGAGAAATAAATATCAAAAAATGCTAATGTGTCATCCATTTGCACGAGTCACAGAAGCCATTTTAAGATCACCAAAATCCTCAAAACGCCACATCAGCTCACTTATAGCAAGAACCAACGTCTCCATGAGGCCTGAGCGCGTGAGACTCAAATAATTACATAAACAAGACTGCAAATCCTTAAATGTGAACCTTTTAACCTTGAGATTCTCCCACGTCTTTTATTTCTCCATCTCTGAAAAGAAGGGAACGACTAAAAGCTTTACTCATCCAAGAAAAAAAAAAAGAAACACTTAAGAGTAAGAAAAGCTGCATTTTAGAAAGAGAAGAGAAGCTGTGATTGAGCCGTGGACATAAATCMGTGTTTCAGTTGAAGCACAGGAGCCCAACCGAGCAGGTCCATTAGTTCAACCCACACAAAAGATAAATACAGTTTCATTCTGTTCAGAGACTAGATGGAGTTAAAAATGCAAATGAAGAGGGAAAAGTTCACCTGCTGTCGTTTCACCGCTGTGAACCTTTAGAAATCTAATTGTTCAAAAGCTCATTGCATGAATTAAACTCCAGAAAGTGGCATAAAAATAAACAAGCGGCCGAGGAATGGGAACTCTGAAACCTGAACATTTTAGAGTCAGAACAAAAAATAGAGCCTGTTCAGAATTTTTCATCCAGATAAAAGAGTCAGCTTTTAAAAGATTTAGCAGGTTTCTCACTCAGGATTTTATCAACATTTGGACTGAAAATCACAAAATGAGCCTCATAAAAATAACATCTTTACAGTTTATTATTTTTTTAAAAAACAATCTAAGCAAAACCTTTTGATTTTGCAGATATTTAAAAGGACTGGTCAGATTTCTAAATGTGCATTTTAGGAATAAATCTTTWGCTTAATGGAGACAAGATGCTGCTGCTCAGTCAGCATGTAAACTAACTTTCAGCAAATGATATAACAAATAAGGAGGACCAGGAGTCAATAACTCGGCTCACATTTGGCTGGAGGAGATTTATTTATAGCTTCAGAAAACTTACTGATGCGGTTAGAAAAGAGCTCGGTCTGACACAGAGCGCGGCTCAAATCCTAATTTTGACTCTTCAGCCTGAAAGCTCTCAGAAGCTCTGCGAGTCTTTGATCGTTTGATTTAACAACGGCACYGATTTCCCCTCTGCCAGAGACTCGTCCCTGAGCGCGTGCAGCCCTGATGTGCTGAGGGTGTCCAACACTCACCGATCAGCATCGTGCTTCCAGGACCAGATCCGAGCGTCTCCAGCCCACCGTGTCACCACCCCCCTGCGTAAAGGCGCTAACAGAAATGTGCGCACTTCACCCCCGCAGAGACACGGGACATGCGTGCAGGTGTGAACCGGAGACGTCCTGCAGTTGTGCAAAGAGAGTCTTTTTTCCCCTCCAGTGGCTCTTGACTTCTTCTCTTCGCTTGTCTTTGAAATGACAAGTCTTCTCTTCGCAGTTTTGTATCCCCTCCCGTTTTCCTCCTGCGTCTTTGGTGACCAATCCTTCCACACACGCCGGGTTAAAGAAAATCCCGATCCTAGCGATGCGCGCGCTCCTCTGTCTGCTGCTGCTCCGCTCAGACTGAAGGAGGAGAGGAATGTGGCTGCTGGAGAGAAGTCTTCCTCCTCTCCCCTCGCTCTGTGCTCTGACTGACTCTCCTTGTCATCCTCTTTCTCTCTGCCCATCTCACTAAGCTCCTTTATAAAGATCCTCACTGCAAAATAAAAAAGGATGGCGACGCTAATAAAAAAAAAATCTAAGCAACATTTGTAACCAGATGCCAATTATCATGTTTGTTCATCTGGAAAGTGGCTGAAAATCTAGCAGAAGCTTTATAAACTGGGTTTAAATATCGAGCTCTGTGGTTATAAACTTCCTGCTTGATCTATTATTTTATTTTCTTTATGATTAGCAGTAGAGTTACACTTAAACGTCTCAGAGATTCAACATTTGTTCCATTCTGCCTTATTTACTCAGGGCTATGGTGGCCCTTGAAGGGCCAGCTGTAATTAACTTTGACGTTTCGTTTCCCTTCCAATAAACACAAAACATCCTGTTCCTCGTCTCACTGCAATGGCTGAGCACAGCTAACAAACAATAAATGAGCTCTACCTGGTATTTCCTGCATAGAAACAGTGTTTTAACACGTCCTCTTGCAGACACTAAAAAGTACTGAGCGTACGACTGACTAAATGTGAAATAAATAAAAACAGAAATACTTTTAAATGTAAAAGTAATAGAGTTTTACTCACTGATGAAACGTGGTGAGTAGCTGCCGTCATGAATTCTGAACTCTCCCACTTTCTGACAGGGAGTGGGTGTTCCAGTATGAACTTACGACTTGTGACAGTCACAGGAAAAGTATCGTTGCAACGATGCTCAATTGGTACCAAGGGGCCCAAAGAGTGCCAAGAAAAGATTCCCCACACCATGACACC
>NW_013952406.1:2080875-2091830 GCF_001266775.1 Austrofundulus limnaeus
CATTAGCACCTCTAGTAATATATTTACTGAGAAAAATGTTGACGTGTTCAATACTTATTTTACCCGCTGTATGTATTTTTGGGTGAAAAACATTGGTATCAGGTCAACCCAGTCTCACTCCCAACTCGTCACACATTGACGCTTGGTCAGTACCGTTTGCGACTCTGTGTCCAGTTTTAGACGTGTCGGGTTACCCCCCCACATCACTTATTAACAAGATGAGACGGAGGAGGAGCGCATTGTCATATTTTTGAAAAGAGTAGGAAATCCACGACAACTAACCGTCCCAGACCCTAAATTTAACTTCTATTAGCCCACATCCTATCCCCGACTTCAGTACCTAAAATTAACCATTAATCTTGATTTCTCATTTTAACCACAGACCCCCAACCCAAAGACCCCTATGTGGCACAACCTGGAAAAGCTGCGGTAGTGAAAAACTGATGTGAGGGGTCTTACCTGACGTGGCAAAACTGACGCAGATGGTACCTGACCAAGCATCAATATGGTGACAAGTCGGGAGTGAGAACGTGTTATCAGGTCAAATAAATATGGTCATCAATATTCATTATTCATCCATTTTAAGTAACTTTAAGTCGATTTTATAACATTAGTTACTACTCATTTTAAAATGTAATTTATTTTGAAAAGCTTTTCAAGACCCCACCTAGATGTTTTGGGACCCACAGGGGGGTCCCGACTAGTGATGTTCGATACTGTCAATTTTCTTGCTGATACTGATACAGAGTAAAATTTGGCTGGTATCTGCGATACTGATCCGATACTGATACTTTATGATAACACACATAATGTGTCTGGTAAAGTAGCATTTTTCACATAACCACTTTATAAATAATAAGTCTTTCTAACCCTAAGCTTMTATTTGTTTAGCACAATTCTTATTATTTTAAAGAAATATAATAATTTTTGAATAGTGAATAAAAGTGAGAAAAAACATTCTAAAAGTTGGTACTTTGCATCTTTTATAGCATTGTTTGTGGGTTTGCAAGAAGGTCCCTGGCCAGAGTTAATGCTGTTTGGGGGCCATGGCATGAAAAAGTTTGGGAATCCCTCATCTAGAATGTAATTACAGTCAGACGAAGCAGATTTTATGTTAAAATGACCTGCCATACATCTACAGACTGAGTGACTGACGGAGCACATGCCACTGTGCTGATGCATTACCCAAGAAAAAGTAGTTCCCTCCAACCACATAATATGATTTAAGACAAAATTGGAATAGTTTATTTTCCTGTTAATGATAGACATGATGTCAAATAACTAAAGTATCAAAGTATCGATATTTTGATTTTAGTATCGATTCTATAACATAAAGCTCTGGTACCGTAGTATCGATACTTCAGTATCGATCTGCACATCACTAGTCTCGACCCCAACTTTGGGAACCACTGACCTAGACCATAGAAATAYTACACTAATGGACCAAGTCTCCCCACCTTCACTTGTTGGGAACTGAAGCCAGTGCAGAATGCCATGTTGTAGTTTTTGGACCAGAATCTGAGACCGGGGGGGCTTTAGGTCCTGCCTACCTCTCTAACGCACAATCGTGGCATCTGGCACCTGGTAAGATTCTTGAAATACTTGATTTTGCTCAATTTTTTCTTATTTCAAGAATCTTACCAAGTAAAATTTTCTTACTCCATTGGCAGAAATCTTTGACTTAATTTGAGTCAAATTTTCAGGCTAACAAGACAAATAATCTTACACATTCTGAAAACAAGATTATTATTCTTACATATTCAGTTCTTGTTTAGTAAATCAGTCTCAAAACAAGATCAAAAATACTTTTTGGCTGGGTAAAAGATTTTAAAGACTACAGCCAGCCTAATAGCTCAATAACRTGACTCAAGCTTTCACACAGTTTTTGGGTGATTCAGTCAACTTTCTTTACATTTGCCTGCTTTTCTTCATTGCACGTCAACATATATTGAAAACCATAGGAGTAAATTCTTTCAAAGTGCACCACAGGCCCGGAGAACCTTTTTCTGTGTGATTTCATACTTGGCAATCAACTTGTCAGAATCGTACAGGAAGAAGCTTTCTTAGCGGCACAAGTTGGCAACACATTAGCCCTCTTGTCAAACTTGCTGTGCTACAAATAGTTTCCGATATTTCTTTTGCCACGCAGCCAAAGAAAAGATTTTWAAAAAAGAGCTAACATCTGCAGCAGAGGGAAGCACCAACTGGCTCTGAGGTGACAGATGCAGCACTGTAAATATAAAAGGAAAGATTATTTTCTGAGACAGCTTTCCATTTGTGCTCTTAGAAAGGAGGAAAAGATGATTTGTGTGCAGTTCTGAAGGCAGCGAGCTGCCTCGTGTGCCTGACAGTGTGTGAGAGCGATGTGAGAGTGATGGTTTCTCACAGCCATCTCTCTCTCTCTCCCTCTCTCGTCACTTTGCTCCTCCTTTGTGTCTCCTCTTGTCGATGCATTTTCTTGGTGAAGCCGACACGTTCTCTGGGACTTGGAATTGGCTCAAGAGAACGGTTTCCTGCTCGAATTAAATTCCCGTTTGTTCTCGTGCTTTGTGGAGATGTGGGCTGTGAAGAGCTCTTTTGGTGCGATTTTTGAAGTTGTCTTGGAGCTACACCAGAAACACATCTCTCAGGGTGTTATCAGGAACTTAATTACAGCATTAAACTGCTCCCTCTCCACCTCTCCTTTCACTCCTCCCTTTCCCCTCTTTTCTCCCTCAGCCTGCCTGCCCCCTCCACTCCTCAAGCTGTGGATCCATCTATAGCGTATTGGTGCCCCACATTTTCCATTTTCTTACAGTTGCTGGTTTTGCAGAACYGCCAGCTGCCACGCCGCCGTCGTCACGGGAAAAGCTCAGATCAGTTCTTGACGTCCCACTTGCGACTGGAAAACCAACACAACACAGCCCTATTTAAAGGGGCAATATCATGTAAAATCTACTTTTTTAAGTTTTATATCATGTTATAATGTTATACTCTCATAAAAAACATGCCCAAAGCCTTGCTTTGACTCATTCATGCATGTYTGAGAAATCCTGCAGCGTTCTTATGAAGCCATGCTGAGGAGCAAAACGACAGGTGGGGACCAGAAAAGCCCCTGGGACGTATCTTCAGCAGAACTTCCTCATGGCAGAGCGCACGCAGTCCCCCCCTCCCCACACACCCCGCCCATGACTCCTGCAGGCTCTCGGGTGAAACTGAAAGTGAAACCTAACTGTTTGCTGAGCTCTCAATAGTTCTCACTCAGTTAAGCTCTTTTCAGATTAAAAATACCTTTGAGGAAATGTATTTACAGATGCCAAGTAAACTGYATCATAGCGCACGAGCAAACCCCCCGCATGCGAAACCCTCTCCCCCACAACCGAATGGGACGGAACAGAAACAGGAAGTTCTTAAAGAGACAGAGGCCAATATCAAGGCCTTTAGAAGAGGAAGTGATGAGAAGATAAGTTTATTTTATATTTAAACATAAAAACAGCATTTTAATAACAGCTAAATGTGACATAGATGGTATAGTATTTAAATATATGCCTCAGAAACACATAATATTGGCCCTTTAAAGGGTCTGATTTCACCCCTTCATGTTGCTGATTTATGCATGTTGTTCTTTATCAACCAGTTTGTTATCTTGTAATTCAGGCTGCGAGTGTGAAAGTGGAGCACAGCAGCAGGGACGGGTTGTAATGATCAGATTGCTGATGAAGAGTTCCTGCTTAGCGGTGAAATATTGCCTCTGACAGGGTGTCATGTGGGGCGGGGGCTGCCGCTCTCCTCCGGTCCAGGTTTAGACAGCAGCGGACTCAGAACGTCTCCCCGGAGGCTGAGCGGAGGACACGGGGGCAGCTGGGCTGTCCTGCTGCCTCATGCCAACCGTCRGCCCCCGCGGCCTGGCGTGTCGCAGCCGGGCCTAATTAGAAACACAGGAACGGCTCCAAGCCTGACATCACAGCGCCTCAGCCAGAGTGATTTGTTCTGGCCTATTTGTTCGATCTGTTAAAAGGTAAGAAGAGGAGCGCWCCTCAGAGCAGTGAGAGCTGCTACGTACAAAACGGTGACCGCAAAGCTGCATTTTGGACCCTTTGGACCATTTTAAATACAGTAAAACACAAAGAGTAAAGTAAGTAAAATACAAAACTGCAAGGATCAGATGTGTAAAAAACGTGTAGAAAAAGATAAAGATGAGTTATCYTTGTGTTTGCTAAGACTTCTTTGACCTTTATTTTAAAACAACTTAATCAACACAAACTCAATATTAAAGTGTTTTTCAGTGTTTTTTTTTTTTTTTTTGTCTCCCCAGGTCATTTTAAGTCCAACACAGTCACAATTTTGGGGGTATGGTTGCCGTGTTTACAGGTGTTTTTCACATCAAACACAAGTTAGCAGGAAAGGAGGCGTTAGGTTGTATTCACACCTGAGAGTCCGGTAGACTCGGKTCAAATGTGGACCAGAATTGTAAGATTTGTTTACACTTGGTGTAAACCCTTTGTTAGTGAGGTTCACATTCACACTGCTCTGTATCAACTGAACTAAACCCTGTGAACAATTATAGTCCACTTCCTGCTTTTGGAGTGGTCTCCGGTCTGCTTGGCGTTCACACATGCAATCGAACCGAGACCTAGGTTTTCAGGYGGACCAGAGTTTGTTTTTTTGGTCCCAATCAGAGTTCGATTATGTGTTCACACCTCTCCAAACAAAACTGACCCTCCAGGCAAATGCACTAGAGTTTGATTAAGCTTCAAGATAATCTTGTCAATTAATATTAAAAAAACTGTGTGCATGTATTTTTCCTCACCCAGGAGACATTTSAATATAACAAATCAACTCACTTTTTTAAACAAACCCCTTGATATTGTCACTACCTACAAATATCTTGGAATTACTTTGGATTCTCATTTGACTTATCGTGATCATGTACAAGTCTTAACCACTAAGTTGAAACAGAAATTACATGTTTATTCAAAAATTAGATCCAATCTGACATCTTCTGTTTCAAATATCTATCTTCATGCCATTATACTCTCAACCATGTCGTACTGTTTACCTGTTTGGTCTCTTACAACAAATGAAATCTTAGAACCTCTAGTTAGGCTCTACAACAGGGCCTACAAAATTCATAAAAAACTTCCTGGTTGGACTCATCACTGTACAGTTCTTTCATTGTCTGATGCCTTGACTTTTCASAATTATGTTTTGTATAGTGGTATTAATTTATATTTTCAGATCTTCCAAGGTGCCAATTATGGAACTCTCTGTGCATTGCTGCCCAAATCAAATTCTGGAAGTGGTCATTCAACTAGATCTGTTACAAAAGGACAACTGATATTACCAACTTTTAAAAACTGTTACGGCCAGAGGTCTTTCTTCTATGTTTATACTAAAGCATGGAATGACATTCCTCAAAACATAAAATCCATTTCAAAACTACAGCCCTTTAAGAAGAATCTTGTCTGCCATCTGCTGGACACTTTTTGTTGTGCTCATATTTAGACGTCCTATTTTGCAAATGCTGCCTTTTGAAATTTGGTATGCTTGTTTGTCTGTGTCTATAGTGTATAATGATGTGATTGTGATGCTGTATTTCTCAGTGTTTATGTGCTGCAGAACAGGAACCTGCTGTAAAAAAGCAATTATGCTGAGTCAGGCTTGATTTTTAATAATCTTTTCCTGCTAAATAAATGAATCAAATCAATCAATCAATTGAAGCAGACTAAACAGGGCTGCTGTGAATGCACCCTGCCCCACTGCTCTGCTGTAATTCAACAGATGGACCGCTGAGCTTGTAAAGTCTCGGAGTTCCTGCTCTTATAAAAAGACCGACAAGCAGCTGATGTTATCTGACAGAAAACATGTTGTTTAAAAGGATCTATGGAGTTTTAGACAAACAAACAAATAAACAAAAACTCGGCGGCAGCTGTCTCACAGATTTACAGCACCTCTGCAGTTAAACTGTTCATTCAGGTTTGAGTAACGTTCACATCTAACTCATCTGACCTAAATCTTTAACTTCAGAGTACTAATGAAGAAAACTTTAGTTTTCTTTTTGCTTTTACAAGACGGATAATTCTGTCCTAGTCTGTGTATTTGATTTATTGACAAAATATGATCAAAAGGTGATTCAGCTATTCCAAAAGCTGCCAGATGACGCAGATATGTCAGCATTTAACTGCACTGGAACCTCAAAAAATTCAAATCCTTTAGTTTGGAGGGGCAGAGACGTGACCAACTTTTGCAAATTTTTTGGATTTTCTAGCGTTGTTAAATCATCGCCGTAAACTGTAAAGTTTGTTGGACTGACGTGAATATCTTTGCCTTACATATGGTTTGTCTTTGTGAACAGAGGCCAGTGAACACTGGTGGGCCGTTAACGCAGCGGCTGTGTTGCTGCGAGCCGAGTATCTATGGTGATGAGTGAAGGACCCCGGAGAGAGGAGAAGGTCAAGCTGTCACTCTCAGGTTTAATGAAACTGTATTGTTTCTCCACYGTGGTGCTCTTTTCTTTACCTTTCTTTCCCATGTACAATTGTGTTTTCACATAATAAAATAGAAAAACATCGGCTTTAAGTAGTGAGTCATTTAAATGTAAACGACTCGTTCCTTACATTTTACTTGTCAGTTTACCTAAAAAAAAGTAAAAGCTGATTCATAAGGTGATCTCTGTAGGGATCTGGTGCTGTAACGGGGTYTCGACAGCTTGGTTTGGGGGTGAAAGCTGCAGAAATGTGAGAGGCAGCAGTYGAGACGGAGAAGAAGATGAAGCATGAATTATGGAGGTTTCTGCTGTCACCTGAAAGGATGACAGCGACGCGCCGCGTCACGCCGCCCTAATTCTACGTGACGTCTACGCAGCGGTGCTTTCACCGCCTGTACCGACCGGCTGTAAACTTTAACAGGTGTCGACGCACTGCGAAGTTCAGCTTCGTAACGTTCAGCCTTTGTGTTGTTTACGYTGAGCCGTGCAGTTTTCTTTTGCTTTCAAACGTACACACTTCYAGAAGAAGTCTGAAAAATCAGGTCGAGATAAAATGTGCTTCTGCTCTTTTTACAGCATCACATAAATGAGGTCATGTTTTATTATTTCAGCCAGGCTTATTTTTTATCCTAATTGAACTTCTATAGGCGAAGCTTTTAAATCCTTCTTTTTTCACWTTTAAATCATTCAGTTGGGGTCTACATAAAGTGGAACTGCAACGGTTTGATCTAAATTGTAACTCCACAAGCCCCTCTTTCGCTCTTTTTCTGAGGTGGGTGTCAGATCAACTCGTTTTGACACTGTCTCTTTAAACCTGAGGGAGGCACTTCACACCTCACCCCCCCTCCAGCTTCCAGAGTGGTCCATTCTAGTTTSATAGAGAGATTTACGACTATATAGCTGCACAGAAACTTCTTGTCACCTCTGCCAAGGAGGTTATGTTTTCAATCACGTATGTCTGTCCGTCTGTCTGTGGACAAAATTAATCAAAAACTGATGGATAGATTTTCATGAAATTTTTACTACAACGGTATTGGCCAAAGGAACGCACCGTTAAATTTAAGTGATGATCCAGATCACGATCCGGATCCAGGATTTTTTTTGAAGGATTCTTCACTATTGCAGGCTAGGGGAAATGGCCTTGGTGGAGGTTTGCTCTCTCTGTGTGCTTCTAGTTGACAAATGAATTAAAAGACACCAACAGTGGTGGGCACAGTTCCCTTAAAGCACTAATAGGGGAACTAGTTTCTTGATTAGTGCTTTAGGGCTTCTGCTTATTTTAAAATTTGTTAGTGGATTAGCACTTTATAAATTTAGAAGCTAAATTTAGAAGCACTAACTCACTAACACTAAGGTCTAAATGTTATTGATTAACGTTAATGTTAACAGCTGAGGGTGAAAGCTGTCGCACATTTTGTTCATATGTGTGTCACTGATCCACCAGGTGACAATATATTGACAATATATGAACCCAAATACGGCTGTAGAATGTAAGAGCGCAACATGGCAACATGTGACTCATGTTTTCTGTTGAAGAATGTTCATGGGTTGTCTGGGTTATTTTAGTGCTTCAGAATTAGAGGACCTAAATRTTTGAATTAGTGTTTTAGGGCCAGTGGAACTATTTTTGAGATTAGTGAGGGAGACTGGGGACAGTAGCAACAAGGGGCGGTTGCAACACATCATTTTTCTCCAAACAGAAACAATCAGAGTGACGACACTCACACTGTACATGCTCAGTTGGATGTCCCACCTTGCGAAGAAAAAGTGAACAGATTCAAAAACTGCTCCAGGATTTATTTGAAAAAAAAAAAAAAAACCTGTTTTGAGGAACCAAAGTATTTTTTTGCCCAGCTTTATTTTTGTTATACTGTTGTCACTGTTTTTGTGATCCAGCTCAAACTTATATAAAATAATAAAACTTTTATTTACAGTGAAATTTATTGTATTAATAACATGTTGCACCACCCCTAAACAATGCTGCAACTGTCCCCGCCCCCGGGGTCAGTTGCAACATCCGACTTTTCATTTTCAAATGCAAATYGTGAAGAATGCATATTCTTTAATAATCTATAAATGGTTCGACTATTAACACACATATGTAAGTCTCTTTTATTAAAATTTGGTTTGTCTAATTCAAACCATCTCTGAGTAACAGAGTCAAATGTAAAAAAAGTGTTGCAACTGTCCCCGGTATCCCCTGCTGCCCACCACTGGATGTCAACAAGAGAAGACTTTTCCATCCAGCCTCACATGGAGCCAGAGTCAGACCCAGAGGCCCGAAGACCACAAGTTCAAATCTTATGTAGAAGTTTCATTGCAAATAGTTTGATTTAATAGTTGAGAAAACATCACAAAAAATAAAGAAAACTGAACAGGTTGGAGAGACTAAATTCAACTTTTCTGCCTCCTAAACACTCCAAAGGCACAACAAAATGCATTTAACTGCTACGAAGGTGGATTTTATGATGTGTTACCTTTAAAGAATGCMAATATGTTTGGGAATGATGATTTTATTATTATTTTAAATCAAAACCACATGGCAGGGCAAAGTGAGTGACTATATTTTGGAGAGGAAAAGAGGAAATCTCTGCCCGTCTCTGTGGTTTGGAGCCACTGGGCTCCTCATTAGGAGCTCACTCTGCCAACCTGCAGCCGAGCCTCCGATAGGTAATGACTGGCAGCAGGGCTTAAGAGGCAAACAACCGTCAATCTCTCCTAACTACCCCTCTAAATATTCTTCCCCAAATCTATTTCACTCGCCACCACCCCAAACTAACAGCCCCCCCCCCCACACACACACACACATCTTCCCCCTTCAGACACTCTCCCTTTTATTTCTCACAGACTCTCGTTACTTCCTAAGCCTGACACTAAGCTCCCGCTCTCTAAATTGACATCTTCCAATCTCCCCCTCTCTCGGTCCTTCTGTCAATTTGTCGACTTCAGTGGCATATTTTTTCCTCCTCACCGTCTCTGACTGGGCCTAAATGGTTCTGAGCTCCTAACTCAGACAAACAAACGAATTGAAGATCACCGGAAGGGAAAACACCCTGAGAGATTAACGTGTGGTCGGCTGCCTGACTGACTGGCAGAGGGGCTGACAGGTCTGAGGAGCACCGAGCGGCTGAGATGGACCGCGGTAATTTAAAAACGGGTCGACAAGAAAAGACAGGTGCTGAAGTTGGACTCGTACCTGCAGCTCCTGAGGACAACTGTAAAAATGTCTAACAAAGAATACAGACGGAGCTTTATCTTTTTAMCAATACAATCATTTGTATTTATTCAGGCATAAAATTATGTTTTGTGTGAAAACTTTCAGCAGAAACTTYTTTGTTGTAAATTAACATCAGATATCTTGAAAGGCTCATATAAATGCAAATCCAGTCCCTTGAAACATTATTTGTGAGACAGAAACAAGGCAATTATTGCATCTGCCTCATACGACTGCTTTCAAACTTCACAACTGAAAAGAATTCAGAAAAACATCACTTGAAGTTTTTCTGCAATATTGTCATATTTGATCTAAATCTGACCACATCTGAATAATAATAATAATAATAATAATAATAATAATAATAATACTTTTCATTCGTTGGTCTTTACTGGCTTATGCCTTTTTTATCAACTTTTTACATCAATAATTTAGATTATCAGAATGTTTAATAGCCTCTATCCACTGTATTCCTGATTTCAGGCCACTACCCATAATTCATCATGGGAAAACATCATCGCTGTTTATCCAAGTATTTTTCACTGAAGTTTCTTTTACCTGGCATAAATGGCAACACATCGAAGGTGTATATACTGTAAGGATGTTTTAAAAAGCAGCGAGGACAATTCTTCAACAGTGGCTCAGACGTCACTGCTCACAGACTGATAACATGAAGCTATGTCCCGATGTTGGCTACTGWCATCAACTACCTYGTCTTTACCAAAGACGCACACAAATGCAAAATCCTAAATATCAACAGTTCTGCAAGTACAAATTTTCCAAAATTCTTCAGAATTGTAAAAATCTTATGAAAATAATGTGATCAGCYCCCCATTCTAAACATGATAAAATTCACTGGGTGCTAATTCACTTGTAACCTTGAACTGGATGGTTTCATTCAGCTGCAGTCATTTAAAATAAATGATAAACAAAAATAAATAAACTGCCTCAATAACTTGGTTAGCACATTATTTTTAAAAACAAACCAGAGACTTTTACAGCCCCAGAGGGCTTAGCGCCTCATCTTTTCATCTTACTATGTAGGCAAAATATATTAGCATGAATTTGGGAAGAGGATTGTTTAATATTCCCAGTTCACTCAGAATTGAGACAGTTAAATTAAGCCATTTATATAGTTTTGCCAGCATATGGCTAACCATATATTTAAAGGGGCACTATCATGTAAAATATTTTTTTTTAGTTTTATACCATGTTATACTCTCATAAAAAAACATGCCCAAAGTCTTACTTTGACTCATTCGTGCATGTTTGAGA
>NW_013952406.1:2091866-2093617 GCF_001266775.1 Austrofundulus limnaeus
CCCCCCACCCCACACACCCCGCCCACGACTCCTGCAGGCTCTCGGCAGAAACAAAGCAAAAAACAACGAGTGAAACTGAAACTGTCTGCTAACACTACTTCTCACTCAGTGAAGCTCTTTTCAGATTCAAAATACCTTTGAGGAAATGTATTTTCAGATGCCAAGTAAACTGCATCACAGTACACGCGCGAGCCCCCGCACTGAAATGGGCGGGACAGAAGCGGAAGGTGGTTCTTAAAGAGACAGTGGCCAATTTCAAGGCGTTTAGAAGAGTAAGTGATGAGGAGATAAGTTTATTTTCTATTTAAACATAAAAACAGCATTTTAATAACAACTAAAGGTGACATAGATACTTTATTATGGTATAGTATTTAAATATATGCCTGAGAAACACATAATATTGCCACTTTAAATTTGAGACTTCGCTGCAAATAACATGCTAACAGTAGCTAGTGCTGATGCTAACACCATGCACCATAGGCATTAATTTAAAAAAAGCACAAAACTGCATAATGAAATAGTAAAAACAGGGACAAACCACATTTACAATTTAATGCACCAGGCACAGATTTGGGGTTTTAGTTGATATTGCTGGAAGCCGTCTGACTCTCGGTGGTCTGGACGAGCCGCCTCAGTCTTAGCTCAGATAGAGCTCTGGATCTGGATGAATATCCGTGGAATTTTTGTGGATACAATGAAAAGAGTAAAAAAAAACTCTTTAGTGGGTTTTTGAGATTTAAAGCTGCCAGTCATCTTAGTTTATGATCCTCGTCAGTATAAAGTACAGTGMGTAGGGCGATGGGCATGGACCTACTACTTCTTGTTTTAGGCAAARTGTTTCTAAAGCGTTTCTCTGTTTTCTTGGTTTGTGGCAGYCGACAAAAACACAGGTTGAACCTGAACTTGTGATTGATCTGCTAAAACTGCCTGTTAAAGCAAAAACGAATTGGATTTGTTGTTTTAACTCTCTGAATGAATGAATTCCTGGTTCTCGCTTTACATACTGGAAATATGAAGCCGGGGGGCGGGGCTACTTGTCCGTCATGGTAGCCCACATACGCTTTTACAGAAACCTGTGGATAAAAGGCCGTGCAGACTGCAGAACATCCCATAATGTACTGTATTTATTATCAACACAGTCACATTTAGAGCCTCTTCCTTCCCGGTGATAGATTGCTCTCTCAGATAATCAATTACATCATGAGAAATAAATGTTGACGCAATTAGTTAATGGGTTTATTTGAAGTTGACGTTTAGCAGCTGTTCTGTCTGCTCACACTCGGACTAATTACAGACTAACTTCAGACAAGAAAAGTGACGATGTAGGTGTTCTTTAATGAGAAAAATCATTTATTTATGAACCAATAATAAAGTTTTACTCCTGAAAAGGATTTGTTCCTGTTAAAAACAGATAAAGACATGTTTCTCCTGACAGTGTGTAATGAACAGCTGCTGTGTCACAAGCTGATCCTAAAATAACTTCTAATGGTACAATTTTTTTAGAAATGTATCAGGTTTAACAATTAAAATTATTAATTTGCTTCCAAAATTATTCATTTTAGGTACTATTACCACTAAACATCACCTAACATGGTGAGTGTGAGTTTCTTTTAAAAAAATTTAAAATAAAAAAGTAAGAAGAGTCAAACACTCTGATGATACTGTATATCCAAAGCACGAAGATGCTATCAACTCAGCATGACACTGCAGAGGAGGGTCCGCGCGTGTGTGTGTGTGTGTGTGTGTGTGTG
>NW_013952406.1:2095411-2097307 GCF_001266775.1 Austrofundulus limnaeus
CTCCTAAATCACTCATACGCACAACTTCACAACAAATCTGTGCGTACGAACGGTTCTTGCATGAGGCTCATTGTCCTCTACATAAGATTTATGTACATGGTACATGTCTTAAGTGCTCAGTGCAAACGTAACGCCCCAGGAGTTCAGGCCATGATGATTTCTGGTTCCGCCAGAACATAGCAAATGGTGCGATGAAAAAAACATAAAGCTCGTCTTTGCTTTAACCATAAAAAGTAACCATTTTTTTTCCAATTTTGCAATTGTCATTTATTAAATTTAGTTCAAAAAACTGAGAAAACACTTGATTTTTTGTTTCTCATTTTATTTTTGAAATGACAAAAAGCTCAGAACGCACCATACACGGACTCTGAACCAGTTGTTTTCAGGTAACCTGGTTTCATCAACGCTGTGGCAAAATCTAACATAAACGCTGGAAAAAAAAAAAAAACCCGGCACGTAGTTTAATCGTTCTGATTGAACATGCTAATGTGTAGAATCCATATTTGCTTTTGTAAACAGTGAGCAATAATAACTAGCAATAAGACCTGCAGTGTTTTTTCTCCTGCCTTTTTTTTGTTTTTTATGATTGTGCCTCTTTCACACACTTTTAAAAAAGAAAAGAGAAACAATTGATGTAAACATTGGCACATGCTTTTATGTTTCTGTGTTTGTGCCGTCCTAAAGCTATAAAAAAAACGAGTTTTTTTGGTTATGCAGATAAAGTAACCAAGAAAAGCAGATTCTTAGAATTTCCAATAACACGCGAGTGTGAAGAGCGGCTATATTTGGAGTCAGAAGAAAAAAATAACATTTGTATACTGTTTTAGTATTCACCTTGAAAGAGCTTCCATCTTTTTGCTCAATAAATAATACAAAGACGCTGTCAGAGAAAGTGTGAATCAGATAAAGAGAGTCATCGCAGCTGGAGAATGCTGCTTTGAAGACTGGAGATAAGGTTATTCAGAGCTTGAAGTAAGGCTTGTCACATAATAAATACGGCTAGTGGCWATTCTCACACTAAGTGAAGGGCAGTTTATTTAAAAGTGAAGGTATAAAGTGGGCCATATGATTTAAATCAGACTAAACTGTCACAGCTGAGCCACACGTATTATTTTTATGTGTTTACTGATGGAGCCATGAGTCTGAGTGAAATGAATGAAGCTTTGTGTTTTAGAGCAGCTTCCCTGTGAWTGTTTTACTCTTTAAACCGCCTTAAACAAACATCGTGGAACTGAGTTGTAACTAATGTGGTTTTACRTTAAAGCCGGAGCCTCGCTGGCTGAAAATCAAACGAAACAATCGAGAGYTCTGTGTCGCATCCACAGATTTCCACGGTGTGACGTCGTACGGCAGCGGACCATCATGCAGGAGGGAGCCACAGACAGGACCACCGCCTTCCACTCGAGATGTGGTCGTATCTGAGGGGATGTGGSGGGGCGCAGAAGCTGACACTCATTTGAGTTGTGTGGAGTGTAGGCGGYGACCCAGTGGAAACTGAAAATATTACAACTTCTGACGCACCTGATGGCAGGCCTGGAAAATTCTTTTAAAAGGGTGAAAAAAAAAACTAGAAAGTTTGGAAAGTTTGGAAAAAGCCTGTATGTTCATGGTGAATCTCCAGGAAATGTGTACATTGTAGATTGTAATAATGCTTCTTGGCAATAAATCCTATAAGCCTCAATCCACATTCATTCACAAATGCATGTTCCTTACAAATGTGGCACCGTTTAAAATAGATATTAACAGGCTTTCCAACGGTATAAAATTTATTACCAAGAAACATTGTTACAACAAAGAAATTATCTGGAAAAACTGTCCATCTAACCAAGTTTTCTTTATCTTATGTCCAGACAAAACGGGTTTTTTTATCATTTTTTTTAGTATTTTCATTTACAT
>NW_013952406.1:2099107-2104145 GCF_001266775.1 Austrofundulus limnaeus
TAGTCTGGGTCCTCCGGAGGACCCGGCCTGTCGTTTTGGACACAGCCTATGCCTCATGGCTGTGGCGGCCATCTTGAATAGGTCTGGTTGTAGACACACACCAGGCGTGTCCAACCCTGGTCCTTGAGAACCACTATCCTGCATGTTTTAGAGATTTCTCTGCTCCAGCACACCTGATTTGAATGAATGGGTGTTTAACAGGCCAACTCTGGATCATTAAATCAAGTGTTGGAGCAGGAAAACAAGTAAAACCTGCAGGATAGTGGCCCTCGAGGACCAGGATTGGACACATTTACATTCATTTACATGAATGATTGAAAATATTACCTATATGTTGCAGTTTTCCCAGTGAAGAACACATCTGCTTTTCTAGACTCAACACAAGTTGGTTTTTGTGGGTTTGTGTCCATGTTTGTGTCTGCATTTTTGTTGTTTTCTTTTTAGAGCAGGACTGAAAGACAACAGCACAGTCCTAAATGTGTGGAGCTGGGCAAGCTGAGATCCATTTTGTGCCATAATATCACAGCAGTCATGGCCCGAGCCCAGCACCACTGTGTGTGTGTGTGTGTGTATGTGTGTGTGTGTGTGTGTGTGTGTGATTTCTTTGTTGTGTCTAAGCCAAACCATTGTCCGTCTTGTCTGTCGTGCAGGGCTGTAGCTTCTGCAGCTTTTCTTGTGAACAAGCATCGCCTCGTTGCCTTCCCATTTTTCCTGGCCCACCCGACACCCCGCCCCCCTCGACACACACACACACACACGCACACACACACACACACACTGGGTCACATGGGTGCTGTGGGCGGTTTCGTGTCCCATCAGTTCTCGTGGCTGACTGTCGGGGCAGATCAGGATGTCACGCGAGTCTAATGCTAACAAGCTGAGGCAGCTCCGTTCTGACTGGGAGGGGTCTACTGGACCCAGCACAATCTGCATCACCCCCCCTCCACAGACACACACCGAAACAACAAATATACACATATAAAAAAAAACCACATAGCAACAGTGTGGGCACCACTGTGCAAATTTAATGTGTATGCATGCGTAACTGTGCCACTACAGTGCAAGCATGAGTCATACCAGAAGGCATTATGGTGGCTGTTATTCTGTGGGAGCTTTTATAAATTATTTTAGATACAAACATTATGTTGTCATAGCTGCAGTGAAGGCAGAAAAGGTGCAGTCCTTTCGTTCTTCATCCAAGAGAAAAATAAAAACATTCAAATTATGACAGAATGCAAAACAAGAAGACCCTGAAAAGGAGGCAAAAAGAAACTAAAGGCCTWGCAGTCCTTGAAGCTACCCGCACATCACCCGCCACCTTTCATGTCAATTTTAGGTTATCATCGTACGCTGACAAACAACAGAGTTGTAATGTCAAAACTTGAAAATGCATTCTGATGCGGCATCACAATACGTTACACAGTGAGCATGTGTTGAATGACTCAGCTCCCAACACGCCAGATGCTGTGTCAATATTTTTGATGACCTCCAAAGGTTCAGTAGTTGGAAATGTATATCCTCTGTATTATTTCTGAAAATTTCACTTGTGCAATGAGYTGTGCTTAGACCAGTGGTGCCAAACTCATTTTTAGCGAGGGCCACATGAGCATCATGGTGGCTAATGTAGACTAAACACAAAACATTACGTTACATGTCTTGTTGCTACGGCTGAGCACCACTAACAAACAATACCTGAGCTCTACCTGGTATTTCCTGCACAGAAACAGCATTTTAACACATCCTCTTATAAACACTGAAAAATACTATGTGTATGACTGACTAAATGTGGACTTACTAAAACAGAAATACTGTTAAAAGTGAAAGTGAGTGAGTTTTACTCACTGGTGAGTTGTGGTTAGTAGCTGCCATCTTGAATTTTGAGCTCTCCCACTTTCTGACAGGGTATTCCCACTACGGGGTGTTCCAGTTTAAATTTACAACTTGTAAGTGGGAAATTCTCACTTCACAGTGCAACTGGACCGCAGCAAAATTAGCTGACAAAAATGCAGCTAAAATAGATTTTGCGCAWCTAATTTTGCCARCTGCTGGATACTTTCTAGTGGTGGGATGCCATCTTTTTACAAGTGAAATAATCAATATGCATTATGGGAGAGGTAGTTTATGGTCAACGCTGGCTTTGAAGCAGCTAMTTTTGAGATRTTAATACAGGGATGTTCAATTAAATTGCTCTGGTCTTGAGTTTGACCCATGTGGCTTAAAAAAGTGTTGCTCAACTACTACCACACCAAATTTTATCACAATATCTGTAAAACTGACTAAGGTATAGCCAGTTATATATATTTTTTAGAAGTATTTTGAATCTGATTAAGTAMACATGTTGTAAACTACAGTTGCTGATCCTGAGTTTCTCATTAAAATCCCTTCAGTGGATCATGGGATATTTTGCTAACAGACACACGACACAGACAGAAACCATATGGCTCTGATAACCAGAGAGCATGAATGCGACTTAACAGAGTCCCAGGAATCTGGCCCGGACTGCTCCACGTTGTGCAGGAGGCATCGGGTTGTTATCCGCACTGTTTCACATGTACACCTGCAGACCAGCTGCACGTGTGACCGCATGCGTGCCTTTACGCTGACGTGGACTCGAACGTCTGCGTGTGTGTTCTTRCACATCTCACACGCTGGAAGTCATCATCAAAAATGACCAGGAGCAGACACTCAGCATGCCTGGGGTGTGTGTGTGTGGGTGTGTGTGGGTGCGCTCCCACAGAGACAGATGTGTGTGTAAGTCTGATGAAACGCCTGTTAGAAAGAGACAGAGCGAGTATCTGGATGAAGAGCGGCGGCCAGCAAGAAGAAAGCCAGGAAAAAAGGCAGTTTGACAGGAACAGGCTAAGGTTGTGGAGGAGAGGCTGACAGAGAGAGGAGTTTGAATAAGAGATGGAGGCAGTGACAGGGAGTCAATGTGGTGGTGAGACAAAAGTCAGACGAGTTCTGTCAGGGGTGAGAGGCAGAGAGGATGAAGCGCTGCCATTACAACTTTACCCTCTTTGTAAAGGAAAGAGGARGAAACAGACTCACTGTTCAGTGTTCAAAGGTTAAACCAAACACTTTCATTGATTATTGAAGAGCCGCGTTCAAGAAAAAAAAAACACTGAGATAATAACTGTTTTAGGTCCACAACGACTTTTTTGATCTTCCTGAGGTCTGAGTTTAACATCTCACAATGTGGACTAATTGGAATTCCCTTTCATTTACACAACATCAGCCTTGTCCTGAAGTTTCTGAACATTAACATTTTAAACTACAAGTCCAGTTTATTTGCTCCTGAATATTTATTTGTGAACTTCAACACAGTGAGCAGCCTGGACAGCCTATGAGCTACATGAGCCTTGATCCGTGACATTTTGTTTCCAATCTTGACTTGGTTACAACAATGACAGATACACAAGGAAGAAATGTATTTTTCCTGGCAGATAAAATGGAAAACCTTTTCTGTTCTTTATCTTTTCTTTTACAGTGACAAGTTCAGACCATATGCTTGGTCAAAAAACAGCTGTGCTCCTTCAACAGAAAAATGTCTTCTTGGCACAAAAGATTTAAGTGTTAGCTCATTGTTAAAAGTCAGTTTCGTTATTTTTTTTCCTCTTAAAGATGTGTCATCAGTCTGGCTCAGGGAACATATCATAAAAAAATCCATTTTTTTAAACATTTTGTTGTTGTATTTCTCTAGGAGGAAGAAAAGTTTAATTTAGTCTCTCCCAGTGCTGCATTATATTCTGTTCAGAATTATTACATTATATTATTTGTGACGGAACCTCTAAATAAGATCTGGATTTCCCAACTACAATTTGGTGGTCTTCGTTCTCCTCTGGCTCCATGGACAAGTCTTACCTCGTTGACATCTTTTAATAAATTTATAATAAAAAGTCTCTGTGCTGCTATTCAGYCATAAACTCCTCTATCAAGCTGGAGTGGACCGGTCTGGAAGCCGGAGGGGGGCGGGGCATGAAGAACCTAGGATTTAAAGAGACAGCCTCAAAACAAGTTGACTTGAGACACACCTCCAAAAAGAGGCGKGGCTTGTGGAGTTAGAATAAGGAGAAATTCAGACCAAAGCATTACAGTTTCACTTTGTATAGACCCCAACTGAAGGATTTAAAGTAGACATATCCTGCTTTTAAATCCTTCCCTTTCACATTTAAATCATTAATTTGGGGTCTTTATAAAGTGGAACAATGTTTTTAGTCTGAATTCCACCTTATTTTAACTTTACCAGCCCCTCTTTTACCACTTTTCTGAGGTCTGTCTAAAAGTAGCTGGATTTGATGCTGTTCCGACACTTCAAGCCCCGCCTCCCTCCAGCTTCCAGACCGGTCCACTTCAGTTTGGGGGTGGGTGGGGTATGTTTTCTAGCAATGCAATTTAATTAAAATATGTCACCAACAGAAGACTTGTCCATCCAGTCTTACATGCTGGAGCCAGAGTCTGACCCAGAGCCAGAGGAGAATTAAGACAAGAAAATTATAGTTGGTAAGTCCAGATCTAATTTGTTAATTCTGTCAGAGATAAYGTGACATACTAGTTCAGAAAACATAACAGAAAACAGAGAAAACCAAATGGGCTGAAAAACATGACCAAAACAGAAAATAAAGATATCTACGCAGCACGGAGAAACTAAATCCAACGTTTCTGCCTCCTAAAGACTCCAAGTACAGCAAAAATCTATTTAACAGGAAAAAACTGGAACTGCRTTATACGTCCCATTTAAATGTGAAAAGAAGGATTTATAAGCTCAACATGTCTCTTTTAACACAATGCAATTACAACTTGGACCTTTTTTATAGTTTAAATTTAGATATTTGAGAAGTTTAACTTTGACTTTACTTGCCTCAAGATTAAATAATAATACACTGGTTTTACTTAGACCAGGCAGCCTGTCAACAGTTGATCACTGGATCAAAATCATTGGGCCTCATGCAAGAACATGTTCGTATTCTTCTCCTAAATTTCTCTTACTTTTGTTCATACAAAGGGTTCGTACGAACATGTCACGTCAGATTCAACAAAC
>NW_013952406.1:2104615-2110098 GCF_001266775.1 Austrofundulus limnaeus
TCTTAGAATACGAAAACATTGGTGAATGTCACAAATTCTCCTAAATCACTCGTACGCACAACTTAAGAGCAAATCTGTGCGTACGAACGGTTCTTGCATGAGGCCCATTGTGTTTACAGGAAAAGACAAAAAACAGGATGAAGATTGACAAAGAGCTGCTTCTGATCTCTGGCTTAGATTCTCCGCATGTTACACAAAGTAAAACCTTTATGAGAATCTTCACAACTCTGGAAAATATGTATACRTCCTACAATACTGAAAATATATGAATATTTGTGACTACATGACTGAATCTCACCTATAAACCACATGTGGACCCTACAGACATGGCATGTTCTCTCTACTGTTTCCAATGGATGTATCTGAGGTCAGCGTGTCAAAAACATCTGTAAGGAATCACAGAAGCACCTAGAAAAGTGTAAAATGACTCTGATGTGGATCTATTTAATCACTAAAATAAGCCTCCCAGATTAGCAAATGCAAYTTTGATTAGAGGAAAAGACATTAACTGATATTATAGACTGCAGTGTTAAAAATATTTAGTCACTAATACAGTGTAGCTTTATTTAAAGACTTGTGCGTCTCATGTTATAAATTTACAGTATTGCTGTTGATGTGCTGTAATATTACATAACCAAAGCAGCAACACTAAAGAAATGACATGTTTTTAAATAATAAAGAAATAAAACAACAAGATACTGGATGTTCCTGATGTTTTATATTTGGGTGGGAGCTAAAAATAAACAGGATGATGAYGATGATGATGATGATGAGCTGCCGTTGCTGCAGTCTTGACAAAGCACTCTCAGATTAATTCACTTCAACTGTGCTTGTGTTTGTGCCAGAGAGAGAGAGAGAGAGATAAGCCATTTCTCATTTCTTATTTCAAATTAACAGAGTGGAGCCATCTTTGTGAGGCGCTCTTATCATAATTGATGATTTATATTCCGCTGATAAATCCCCAACAGCTCGAACGTCGACTGTCAGTTAAAGGAACAATCCACAAATCTTAAACTTTGGGTTAAAACGCAAACTTGAAAACCTTAAAGAAATTCTTAGGATTTTCTTTTTATATATCAGAATAATGTCGACATGGTTTGATTCCTCTCTCCTTAAAACCAGCTGTAAACATCAAAGCTTTGATAATCTGTCCAGTGGCTCTTGTCACATTTTGGTGACAGACTCAGAGCAAAAGCAAAAAATCTGCAGTGGTAAAAGTGCCAGTCTGATGATTACAATTATGTTTCTACTCCTGAGATGTATGGGGCACCAAYTGTAAAATGAAATGTTTAAAAATGGCACACATTTTCATTATTTAGCTCACTTTCTTGTAAAATTCTATATTTAAAATTTTCCATTACCATTTTATTATTTAGCTCACTGTTCTTATATTTGGCTTTTTTTTTTTTTTACTAAATGTTAAAAATTATATGTATATAATAAAGCTAAGTTGTAAATGTAAAAATTAAATCCAGAATTTCAGAATGGAACGGAGCGTCGGCTGTTAGAGCACAGCTTTTGTTGTGATGTCATTGACCCACAACAAAAGCAAATGCTAATGTTGCTAACGCTAATGCTGGTAACGTGCTGAAGATGACGTTTAAAATTTAAATTAAAAATGTGTTCAATGAAAACAGTATGGATGTGGCCTGTGGTCTGGCAGTGTATCTCAGACACCGACCATAACTGCAAGTTTGCTATTTTGTAGGAAAACGTTGGCAGCATTAGCAGTGATAGCAGAGTTAGCAGTGTTAAAAGAGATTGCAGCATTAGTGGTGTTAGCAGTGTTAGCTATGTTAGCAGAGAGCACTGTTAAAAGAGATTGCGGCATTAACGGCTTTAGCAGCATTAGCAGTGTGAGCTGCATTAGTGTTAAAAGTGATTGCACCRTTAGCAGTGTTAGCAATGTTAGCAGTGTTAGCGTTAGCTTTTTTTCCAATGATGACATCATAAGGAAACTCTCACAGCAATGGCAAAGGCTGCGAATCATTTTGAAATACCTAAATGTAAACGTTAATTTTTAGTCACAACATTAAAAAAATTTTCACTTTTACATTCAACCAAAAATCAACATTTCAATTTAACATTTAGCAAAAATGAGCAAAATGTAAGAAATAACAATAAAATGTTAGTAGATATTTTTAACAAGGATTTTACTCAAAGAATAATAAATAATGAAAATGTGTTGGTGACATTKTTTAACATTCTRTTTTACACTTTACACCCCAAAAAGAYGAAGCAACCAGCTGACTTTTCTAAAGAAACCGATTAAATCAGCAGTTCGGGATAAATGGTGCAGCCTGACATGACGAGTCATAGTGACACTGCGCGCGGCAACATGCCCCACTTTGCAGCGTCTTTCAGGGATTTTAAAAGTTCTTGACTGAAGAGTGGACCGAAAAGCTGCTTTTTTTWATGAAACGTCTCATCACTTGTTTTTCTTCTACTTCAGTTTTTCTGTTTGACACGTAGAGTCATGTGAAAAACACACATTAAACCTGGTCTCACATGGATCAGAAAAAGTTTTTCCCCSTTCTAAAATACATAAAAACTGCCCAAATTGCTGCTTCAGACGCAGGTGCAGAGCTTGGCAGGAATGTCACAGGAGCATGACCACTTTGGCAGGTATGTTCTCAGTGGGAAAACAACACGAGAGCAGCAATACGGATGTTATATTCTCGAGGGTGTTGTGTGTGTGTGCGTGTGTGTGTGTGCGTGTGTGTTTGGGGACGTGGTTACCATGGTCCTGTGAGATTTACACAGTGTATCTTGGCTTTTTGCCAGCCCCGCGTGCCTTTCACATCCTCATCAGGTGCCAAGACCAGGAACAACACGCATCCTTGTTCTGTCCTTTGTGGTGATTTTTAGATAAATGACTAAATGATGTTCTCGAAGGAGAAAATCTAGGTCAATGAATCTGTTACCATTTCCCAGCATCTCATTAAAAATGTCTTGGAATCATAATGAAATTGTTTTCTCTTGCAGAACAAATCAAACAGGTTATTTTAAACCCAAACATTTTGCTAAAAGACTCCTCCTTTATGATGGCTGGTCTTTGCTGCAGCTCTTTTTGTTTGCTGGTCTTCCTGACTATAGTTTTGTTTTTCAATAAAATGCAGCTCAGAGCCGGGAGTTGGTGACTGACTTGGGTTTACTAAATTCTMCGCATCTTTTCTCTTAATTGCTTTTTCAGTTTGTCTTGGATCATTGTTGGGCTTTACTGTGAAGCACCGGTATAAAACAGCTTTGCTGCATTTGGATGAGTCAGAACAGTAAAGAATTTGTCCCTTCACGTGCCTCAGTGCCTTTAAAAGACATGCATGTCCAAATTATTGTACTGTTTTTGTATATTTTAAAGATGCAGTTCTTTTGGGTTAACCTTGCTTTTGATTGTRGAGTTTTAGGAGTGGTTTTCAGCTTACTGTATTTGTATTCTTTTCTTTATTATATTAATATGACGACTACGTCTTGGTTGGACCTTGTAGAGTTTTTTTCCCCCATTTAACATGAAAAGTATCTTTTGATCATTCACCTCTTTTTTTCTTTTCTTCATAACGTGGGAAACAATGAGAGGCGAAATAATTTAGACATTATAGGATGAGGGGTTGTTTCCAGCCTCTGTTTTGTGGCACAGAGAATGATTTGAACTGTACGTCCACACAAACACATTCACTCTCATGTACAAAGGGACAGGCTGGCTGGCTAATCCAGGCTAGTTTGAGCAGGCCTATAGGGGGCTGGTCTAATCCCGTTATCGGGTCTGACAGATGTTGTTGACAGAACAATAAGCGGGGGACCAATATGGCAGCTCAGACCCAAGGAGGTTGTGAGCCAAGCTCATCAGAGCYGCAGCAGCAGGATCGCTGACTGACCGGAGCGAGCTGGACCCGGTGCAGGTCACACACACTGGAKGTCTCAGACAGCTAGCAACACCCGCAGCTAAACGCCAACTTGTTCCAATTTTTTTCTTTGCACCGCGATGAGGGCTAAAATATTTGTGATATCTGTGTCATGATTAAAATAAGTTCTTTTAAACTTATTCAGTCTTTCAATTTTAGCAAGGAATTATTTTCCCTCAATTTCTATTCAAACTTTTTTAGGTAAGACTTTACAAAAAGGTACACAAAAATGGCTGAACTACTGAGGATTGATTTACCAGTACTTACTGAGTAGTTATCAAGGACACCAAAGAGGAATTACTCAGGGACTACTGAGTAGTTAATCATTACTTACTCAGCAACTGACCATTAACTACTGATTTTGTGTAAAGGGAAACTACTTACTTACTTACTTACTGTTTTTGTGTAAAGTGAAACTACTTACTTACTTACTGACTTACTTACTTACAAAAACAGTAGTTAATGGTCAGTGAGTAAGTAATGATTAAATACTCAATAGTTCCTGAGTAGTTTCTCTTTGTTTCCCAGGTAATTAACAAGTAGTCCCCTAATAAGGACAGACTGTGTGTTTCTCAGTAAGTACTGGTCAACTACTCAGTAGTTCTTGAGTAGTTCATTTTTGGTGTCCATAGTAACTACTCAGTACTTACTAAGGCACTTCTAAGTACTCAGTAGTTCCTCTTTGGTGTCATTAGTAACTACTGAGTAACTATTCAGTAGTTACTAAATAGTTGAGGCTTCCTTCAGTAGTTCAGCAATTTCTGTGTACCTTATTGTAAAATGTTACCCCTCTTCATGATAATTACATTTAAACTGTATTTTCTGTGTAAGTTCAGAATAATGTTTTGTTGTTTAAACTTCCATGCTTTTTTTTTGTAATCGAGACATTTCCACATATTTCATGGCATTTTAACAATTTCTACAGAAAAAACTTCAGTTCAATCAGAAATATTGTGGCCATGGCTTTTCTTTTATGTAACTTTAAATGATTTAAAATATATCACTTTATTTAAAAAAAGATGCATTAAAAACTATCTGTGGTGGCATAYATACACTGAATTACCTCCAAGTGGTAATCATGATATTTTCTAAATGGTTCATTAAAATTGGTCAAGCAGGTCACACAGTATTTTTGAGTCTACAAACTGATTGTTTTGGAGCGTTTGTTGCAAATCACTCTCAGCTRTAAATTTAAGTAAAATATTAGCATCTTGGATTTTGCATGATTTGAATTATAGCCATTGTTGTTTTCTTGACAGTGGCAGCCATCTTAAATTGGGAGAATTGTTTTATCCTGCCGACAACGCCAAACTATTATGGCAATATTTATTTAACAAAGACAGAAATACGTGGTCCAAGAGTGAAGGTACTCCGTGAGATGATCAGCTGAGTTTTATTGCAACAACAGGAAACACAGAGAACAACCTGGCCTGTCTCTGTGCCTCTGCTTCTGTTATGTCTCTCCACACTGCTCACTACTGATGAACACTGTTGATGCAGTTGAGAGGCCTCATATATAGACTCACCGGCCACTTTATTAGGTACACCACGCTAGTAACGGGTTGGACCCCCTTTTGCCTTCAG
>NW_013952406.1:2111318-2114740 GCF_001266775.1 Austrofundulus limnaeus
AACCTAGGTCATTAAAGGATGTCATGAATTACTTGCTTAAACATAAAAGTATTAGTTCCATTACATCTACAAATACAGGCTCGCACACGTGGGTATAAACATGACTTCCTTTCAGCGGTKGGTGATAAAAATGAAAAGACAAAACAAGGTGGTCGCAGTGTCACAGCAGGAGTTCTGTGACTGACATTCCCCCACAGCCAATAAAGAAGTGACATGTCTTCATTAGATAATCCCAGCTGAGCAGACGTGACAATGACGCCGGCARTGATGATGAGGAAGTGTTGTTCCCCTTCTCCCTGACTTTCTGGTTTGTGTCCCAGTTTAACTAAATCCCATTAAAAAGGTTTTCATCTCACTGCACTTCATTACCGGCATAAAGCCTGCTGCTCACCCCTGAGAGGGAGAGAGAGAGGAGAGGAGAGGCAGGGATTTGATGAGACGAGCTCATCTAAAATGTTCAGCTCTCACAGTTTCTTTTAAATAAAGACGCTCGTTTTAAAATTCACACGACTGGATTATCCAAACCGACCCTCCAGAGCAGGAGGTGTCGTTAAAGGTCAGGCGTATCGGGTTCAGCACAGGTTCCTTTTTTTTTGTAAAACTGTTGAATTTTAGGCAAAATCAAGAAAGAGAGGGAAATGAATAGGAGATTTAAAGGGAAATGTTGGAGAAAAAAGAAAAGCTTGCAGGGAGGAAGCTGGTATTGAGTGTGTTTGATTGGATGCGATGGGTCAGAGGCTTTCACTCRCATTTATGAATGCTTATTTTCGGCAGAGCCCAAGCTGGGTTAATCTTCACCGCTCGCCTGAATGAGGGTGCTGATTAAAAGCTAATTATAYGCTACAGATTTGGCCTCTGGTGAAAACTGCTGATTTGACATGGTTTGGGCTCAGGCCTGGCTGCCTGACTGTGAGCTTCAAACTCAGACATCCACATATGTGCCTAAAAGTCAGATGAAAATACAYGTTTTTTTTTTCTACTCGTTTCTGACACGTCTTTTAATGTGTTCGGTGCTTTATTTTGAGTTCTTGTTCCGTTAAACTGATAAAACTACAGGATGGAGGAAAGCAGGACACAATTCTGCTGCCAGTTTGTGTTGAGATGATCTGTTGACAGAAGGCAGCAGAAATCCATCGTTCAAACAAAGAGGCGGCAAAGCTACACAGATTAAACCAAGGATATGTTTGTGAAAAAAAAAAAGTAAAACTGATTTGCATTTTTTTAATTTTCATTTAAAAAGGTGTTTTCAAAGTGTTCGCTACATAATTTGCAATTAAAAACATCAGTCTCTTCAAMAAACAAACAAAATAAAGGCCTGGCATGTCTTAAAGGAAAGCACATTGCCAGCCACTTTTAATGTTAGAGCAGGGGTCTGCAATCTGCGGCTCTGGGGCCACATGTGGCCCGTTGGTCCCCATGCAGGGGCTCTTTAAAGCTTAGGAAAACAAATCTGTGTCATGTAAGTTTTGGTATTTGTTTCAWATACCCACAACAGAAAATACTAACTTTAACAGTTTTTTCTCAAATTGTTTGCAAAATATGTGTTTAATATTACAGAAACAAGGAGTGGATCATCATGTTAGCAGTTTGTTGACCTCTTCAGGTTATGATTTTTCTCTTACATCAATCAGTGTTTATTTATTTATTTATTTTTTTGGAATACGTGTAAGACAAGATGCTGAGCAGAAATATGGTGAATTCATTAGATAAAAATGAAAATAAATAAATTAATTAATGATTTAATTAAATTAAAACATTCTAACTTTTTTTGTTTACATGAATATGGTATTTTCTTTTATTCTAAAGTGTAAAAAAATAATAATAAATGATAAAATTTGCTATATATTTAGTTTTATGTATCACTGGCCTGAACATTTCCCCTTTAACAAACTCAAAGTGGCCCACAGGCCACCAGTTGACAGTCACAGTTGTAGCATTTGATTAGTGAGCCAAGAGGAGGAAAAGGCTCTTCTGACTGAGAACCCTGTTGAGTTTTAACTCAACATGAACTTACAGAAGAGACAAAGTTATCGTCATGTTGGGAAAGTAAAATATAGTTTTATCATGTGAACGCGTTGATTTAAATGATCAGATTTGATTTATTCTGTGTAGAAATGGCAGCAGCTCCATGCAACTCCCTTCTTTGCCTCCAGCTCTCCTTTCTTCCTTTTTAGTTTTTAAAAAAAAACTCAACCACTGATTTCCCATAAGCTGCCGTGTGATTTCCCTTCATGACTGCGTGAGCCCTCCGAGGGTCTTTCGCCTCTCTCTTCTTTTAGCTGTCGTTCCTCGGCTCTGCCTCTCCAGACAGGAGGGGGTTAATATCTCTCACAGATGCAGCAGCCGAGAGAAAATAGACTGAATCCTTCGTTGCCAGTTAGTGTCTCGTCCTTGACATCATTACTCCTCCGGCGTGTCAGTGTCGACTCCGGTGACCCTCCCACCGGAGCTCACCCGAGTCCAACGGCACAACAATACATGCAGAGAACAACATGTCTGCAGCCAGCTGCCCGCAGGGTGTTCCTTTAGCTATTCACGTCTCGGGAAGTGACAAAGTCACTTTGTTCAAGTGTTTATTTTCTTGCCGAGACTTCTTAGGAGGGATTTCAATAAAGAAGCACATAAAAATGCATTAGCTTTTTATCAGCTACTTTACTTTACGAGCTGAGAAATAAACACCGTCATTAAGGCAGGGTTAGAACGCCGGCTGAAGTCTTTTAAAGCCTCTTTGTTGGTAAAGATTGCCGGGTGCTGACATCCTGGGTTTTAACCGTCCCCCTGGGGAAGCAGGTTAAATAAAGTGCTTAAATAGAAGCAGAATGGTGTCTTTTAATCTTTTATTCCATCACATGATGCAAAGTCGGTCTTAAAATCAGAGTCGAGCCCCTCAAAGGGGCGACGGAGGCTCTGGAGTCTTGTCAACAACAGGGAGGACAACCCTACATGCCCTCCTTCGTGTCAAGGACGAGATCATTCGCAGCTTGATCACACCTGAACGTGTGTGCATGTGTGTGTGTGTGTGTGTGTGTGTGTGTGTGTGTGTGTGTGTGTGTGTGTAGAAAGGGAAGCAAAGGATCTGAGAGCTGGCTGATGACTGGAGGCATCCTGACATCCACAACCTCCCCTCTCTATTATTTCTCTACAGCCCCACTCCCACCCCCACCCCCACTCCCTTGCCTGTCTTTATTATTAGTGGCAGCTAAAGGCAGTGGACCGGAAAATTCCCATCGAGAAACAAACCCACATCTGCATATTACAGCCGTGTTCCGCGTCAGCCATGAGTGAATAAATTAATACATGAATAACAATGAAAATCATCCCTGAGTCGTCTCGCTGCCTCTCTAAATGCCGTGTGTGTGTGTGTGTGTGTGTGTGTGTGTGTGTGTGTGTGTGTGTGTGTGTGTGTGTGTGTGTGTGTGTGT
>NW_013952406.1:2116053-2117757 GCF_001266775.1 Austrofundulus limnaeus
GTTTATTGTTATACATTGAGTTTGTTTCAGTTCCTTCAAAAATTTTGTCCGAATTTTATGCTTCTTCAAACTTTTCTATTAAGCTTTTCTCAAGCTTTGCTGTTGGGTTTCAGTTCTGGCTTTGTTCTTTTTAGTTTCAGCWACTGTTTTGCATATTTATCATTAGGCAAATCACATTTTAGCTTTCAGTTACTGTTCTAGCTGTAGCTTTGATAATTGTAAGTTTTAGCCATGCATTTATGTTGTGTTTTGTTTTATTTTATTTTAGCTTTTAGCTAATGTCTTGCTCATTTGAGCTTTTTGCTAAAGCTTAGCTAATTGTTGCTTTTAGTCCCTTTYATAATTTTAGCTTCATTGCTTAGCTGATCTTTTAGCAACACTTGCTATTTTTAGCTATGGGTCTGCTATTRCTTTGCTAGTTTTTATTAATTTATTTTTGTGCCAGATTAGCTAATTTTAGCTTTTAGTTCTTGTTCTCTTTGCTTAGTTATAGCTTTAGTAATTGTAATTTTTTAGGTTTTGTTCATTTGAGCTTTTTGCTAAGGCTTAGCTAATGGTTGCTTTTAGTCTTTTATACAATTTTAGCTTCATAATTTAGTAGTTTCTTTTAGCAACAATTATGCTAATTTTAGCTATGTGTTTGCTATTGCTTTGCCAGTTTTTAGCTTTTAGTGTTTTTGCTCATTTTAGCTTCTTTTTGTTGTTTTCATTCTTTAACAAATTCCAGCKATGTCATCCAGACTCAGCTTTTCTTTAGTCTTGATTTCCTACTTTACAACAGAATATTCTGAGTGATTCACCTGAAAAACTCTTATTTTTAATTTTTTGTTCCTATTTGACAGCAGCACAAAGACTAAATTTAAGCCTCCTCACAGAAATATGAACACTTATCTCTGCATCAGACAAAAGGGCACAAAAAACTGAACATTATAATAATTTGTGTTAATTTGTGTTGAGCATAAACCAGTTTGTCATCGACCCCAGTGAGATGTCTGTTCCTGACTTTGTTAGCGCACCGCACACCCCGGCCCTGCCCCGGCCCTGTCTCATTCAGCCCAGATTACATCTGTTTACCGATGCCTGTCTGCTTCGGTTACGTGTGCAACCCAACGAGGGTCTCCAGAGGTCCACCACGCTGCACACAAAGCACATGCTCCGACACCGTTCGCGGCRCATTCCCCTCGCTGGATGTTGCACGAAGCCTCTCACGAGATCAGCTCGTATTTTAAAAAACGGTGCTCATCCTGAAGCCCTCTGCGGAGCTGCAGCTGGTGTCTCACAGAGTCGCTTGTGTTGGGAAGAATGTGAAAGATGGAGGCTGCATGTGAACTTTGAGAACTGTGCGGAGCAGCAAACCTTTAGCAGCCATACATCATGTGTCTATTAGCAGACAGCTCTCCCTCACAGTGTAAATGACAGTGTTTGTCTAAGTCTGCCTCTCGCTATCTCACACCACCCACTCCCTCCGATATAAGTGTCTTTCTCACTCTTTAGCCCCCCCTCTCTCTCTTTCTCATGTGACCTCAATTTTACTTGCTTTTCTCCCTCACCCACTTCATCCCCCCCTCCATCTCCATTTTATTCTACCTTCTCCCTCTCTAACTCTCATCCTACCCTTGGATACAGCTGGTAATAAGTCACTCTGCTGTAATTTAGCCCTTCCAAAGGCCTGTAATAATGGGGATCAGAGGAAGGCTAAGGTGG
>NW_013952406.1:2117783-2138114 GCF_001266775.1 Austrofundulus limnaeus
TCATGAGGCTTTATTACAGCGAGCCAGCAGCCAGCAAAGGGTAAAAGTGTCCAAAACTAAGATCTTCAGAGGGAACAGGAGAGGCTCATCAGGTTAGCACTTCAGAGGTGGGCTTGGATTGTTTTAGAACAGAATAGAAATAATGAAAATAATAATAATAAAAACAACACAAACTGCGTTTTTTGAGAAAATGCAGTGATTGTCGAGCACTGAATGACTTCAAAAGCCAAAAATTAATTGTTAAAGCTGGAAGAACACCAGCTAAAAGACAAAAGTAGCTACATGCTAAAGGCTAGAAAGTAGCAAAACATCAAATCTGTCATCAGTTGTGAAAAAGACTTTTATTTAACAACTTGTAGAAATATTTTTGAGCTAAAATATATATTTTTTGTTTTTCCCTCGTCTCGTTCTTATTGCATCTTGAATTTGTCTGCATGTCAGTCAATAAACTTTTTTTTGGTGAAAAAAAAATCAATAAAAACAGACTTGTTGCTTTTTTCACTACAGTTGGTAGAAGCATTATAAAGAAAGCAGCAGCTCGACAAAAATATATAAATATATCATCTTATTAGTGTTTTCCTGTGACAACTAGGCAAATTCAAAAAGCCCAGGGTTGTGTATTTTTTCTTCTTTGTGTAAGAAGAGTCTGTTATTAGTCACATGGTAAAGAAAACCACACAAGATTTGTCTTCAAATCAAGCAGAAAACAACATTTTTGAATGATTATTTCATTTGTCCTCAGTTGACATTTATCATCCTGTGATGTTACACATTATGATGCTAATGCCAAACTTGTACTTGTGGCCTTACATCATTTCATGCTGTACATTAGCTATTTGTACTTCATCTGTCCATTGATGTTCACTGTACTGAAGACAGAAAATCAAGATCACACRATTTTCTGCCAATCAGAAAACCTGCTCAACTCTGACTGCAGTCCRACAGATAAAAGGCAACAGAGTGAGGAAAAAGGTCACGATATGTGGCTAAATCGACAAAATACGTTCGCAACGGCTTGATATTTTCTGACATTTAGTAAATCCACAGAGTTTGACTCATTTAGCTGATATCTCTGCAGCGGTTGAAGCAGATAGGGCCGGATGAGAGCCGATGGTTTGATTCACGTGGCCTTCTCCACAGACACATACGGCTGACCCGTCAGACGGACGTCRGAGGCTTTCTGGGAGATCTGCCCCTCCGTGTGGCCTCGTAGGCACGGCGCCTCACGGTTCTCGCTACACTGAGCTTCGTGTGTCAGCCCGCTTTGCYTGTTGACCTTTTCTCAGAGCTGGGACCGCTGTTACAAAGAGGGCTGCACCCCGGGGCAAAGAGGAGAGGAGGGGGGTAACGGGAGGTGAGGAAAGGGGAACAAAAGCGCATGACTCCAAAACCAGGAGATTTACAAAGACATGGAGAAAGACAGCACAAAAAAATAAATGTCATTTACGTGTGATTTAAATGTTTAAGGACAGATCATCTAAATGAAACATGTAGTTTCATTTAGATGATCTAGCAGGAGCTGTAAAATATAAAAACAGCATCAAGACAAATTGTCCCTTCTCTGTGGAAAAGATGAGGAAAAGCAAGGCAGCACAAAAATAAAATGCACACATACAAATGCATTCATGCTGAAAATCCATGCCTTTAATCCAATTCTTCACGCTTTATTAAAATAGAGCAAGAGCAACGCAGGCAGACAGMGGCCATGACGACAACGCTAACRTTGAAGAGTAGGGMCAAKTCACCGACACCTGAAAAAAATTAAATAAAAATGCAACAAGACGAATGTGAACAAACTCAAAAAGGTGGCGAGAAGTGGAGGAGCACAAAAGAAAACTCACAACAAATACTTGTTTCCTGCGTCAGGAGCGTCGACAGCTAAGGATGATTAACGCGAAGGGAAATGGAAAATGGCCACGCGGTCCAACAGTGTCATCAGACCGCTGGATTTATGGAAACACGGCCCTCCTGCTCGCCTCTTTTCTCTCCCGCCTCGGTTTCTCCACACCCCTCTATCATCAACTGATGATTTGTGAAATGAAACAGAGTAATTTACAGCAACACACACACACACACACACACACACACACACACACACACACACACACACACACACACACACACACACACACACGGTTAGCGGCAGAGCGGGAGAGGAGCTGCGTGAGTGCTCGGGCTGCACGGCTGGTTCAGGGCAGTTCGGTGCACGTTTCACGTTTTTATCTTTAAAGATAAAAACTTAGCGTTCATATTGATATTCATGTTRGAGGTCTGTGTTTGGGTGAAAATGTCATATTGTGAAATGTTGCTCAACATTAAAAAAAAATCGTGCAATTTACGTTGACATTTGAGGAGTTACTGATAAATTGTCCAAACTGCGACCACAAAAACTGGCTGTGAATTTGGACCACCTAGCCTTTAGCTTTATTACCCGGGCAGATGTCCAGTCGACTAGCAACCATGACGATGCTAAACAGCAGCAAAGAGGAACAAAATTAGCAAAATATTACCATWTTTATTYGKGTATAATACAATCTCAATTRTAATACGACCSCCGCTTTTTTGAGCTTAAAAAGCATAAAAAATTTAATCCTCAAACTACCTCCAATTTCATACAGACTTCAAGATTTTTCAGCCTTTGCAGTCTTTATACATATCAGTAAAATGATCGTTGGACTGTTCATTTTGTTTTAACAACGTTTGTACTAAAAGGTATTTTGACAACAAATATATATCAGCTGTAGCAGCATCATATGAATTCTGGCATTTTACACATGGTCCACCAGGAGGCGCCAACACAAAAGTCAGAGACTTCACGTGAGATTTGGGCCAACTTGTGGGGGAAAAGCAGATTACTTCCTACTCGCAAGCGCCCCCTCTGGTGGGGAAACGTTTTTTTCAAGGATACAAACTTTTTCAGAACACCGGTAGACGGCAGCCATTACAGACGAACATGTGTTTGTTGTGTTCCAGGAGCGGCCCGGTGACACACTAATGTCAGTTTGTTATCATTACTAAGGTGCAGAACTGCTTTTTCCCATTTTTTTCACATCATGTCGCCTGCCTGGATCTGTTATCTCGCTCTGAAGCACGGAGGAGTGTCAGAGGTAAGCTCGTTTCAACTGCTTTTTACGACACGGTCTCATTTAAGGACTCAAGGCATTTTGCCGATATTTCACTTAAAATACATAAGTAAAAATATTTATCCGAGTATAGTACTACCCCCCAACTTTATGGATGATTTTACGGATTTAATTTTTTGTATTATACTTGAATACAATAATCTTATTTACTATAAATTAACTAAATTAACTTAGCGGCGAAGCTCTCCATTTACCGGTCGATCTACGTTCCAACCCTCATCTATGGTCATGAGCTTTGGGTCATGACTGAAAGAACGAGGTCCCGGATACAAGCGGCCGAAATGGGTTTCCTCCGCAGGGTGGCTGGGCTCTCYCTTAGAGATAGGGTGAGAAGCTCGGTCATCCGGGAGGGACTCAGAGTAGAGCCGCTGCTCCTCCACGTCGAGAGGAGCCAGTTGAGGTGGCTCGGGCATCTGGTAAGGATGCCTCCTGGACGCCTCCCTGGTGAGGTGTTCTGGGCACGTCCCACCGGGAGGAGGCCCCGAGGAAGACCCAGGACACGCTGGAGGGACTATGTCTCTCGGCTGGCCTGGGAACGCCTTGGAGTTCCCCCGGAGGAGCTGGAAGAAGTGGCTGGGGAGAGGGAGGTCTGGGCCTCCCTTCTGAAGCTGCTGCCCCCGCGACCCGACCCCGGATAGACGGAAGAAAATGGATGGATGGATGGAAATTAGTGGCAATATTTGAAGAGCTTAAGGCCCTGTCACTACAGTATAATGTTTTAGATAACCTATGCCAACTTATGAACATTTTGTTATGACTATTTTAYTCCTATCAGCTTTGTATTCAAGCTAATTGTTAAAATTACAGTTTGTGTAGGTCCAAAAGAGGCTTCCARTAGTTTTTATTTTTATATTTCATCTTCAGCCTAAACGTCTTTAGTGTTGGACAAACCTTTCACAAATCGGCTTAAGTTGCCTTAAACATTATCAGCTGTGTCTCAATTCACGGGCTGCGTCCTCATGAGCACGTAGCCCAGCTGGGCCACGTCCTTCCCAGTCTGGGTAGGCTGCATGAAACTGCTGTGAAATGAGAGTAGACTTCGCTTGACGGATGTTGTGTGACCACGTGCTACGCCTGTTAGCATAGTGAATGGTTTCATATCCGACTTAAAATACGATGGGACATGACATCTTTTCACTCTTACATCTTCATGATTAAAACATTACACATAAATAAATAAAAAAACATTAATAATTAGAGTTTAACTCCAGCATCAGTACTTGTAGTTGCATTTTATTTATCTTATTGCAGCAGGAATTTCATCAGCTAAGTTGCTAAACTTTACATTTAAAAACAAATCCTTCGGTCCGTGATGAATTTCTAAACTACGCAGACTCGTTAAAGAAATACAATCTCCACTGTCGTCGTTTCTCTGTTTAGTTTGATATCCTCGGGATTTTTAAGATTTTGTGAGCCGCATGAGGAGGAGCCTTTGAATTGGGACGGCACTCGGCACGGAGAGGTGACGTATGCAGCCGACAAATGCTCACTCATGAGGATGCAGCCCCYGAGTTGAGACRCAGACATTGTGTGACWGGGCCTTAAATAACCYGTCATACAAGAGATCATTCATGATGATTTCTCACAAGATTAATATTAAAAACATGATGCAAATGACAGAAGCCTAACAACACAACTGCTTTAAAACTTTAAATTTTAGCACTGCCAGATTTTTTACTTAAAGCYGTCCTCCTGTCTGACTCCGCCTCTCACTTCCTCCACCATTACAAGCAAAAACAACTCCCGGTCGGCCCRCAACAAACAAACAGGATTGTCACCAACATGCAACACTAAATTGTGCATTTTGGATTCATTTTTGCTCGTTGTCTGTGAGTTAGAATCATTTCGGTGTTTGTCAACACCAGCTAGCTTGTTCCATCTTTGGTTATGAACCTGCAAAAYGTCTACATGTGCGAGAACAAAGCAAAAGCGCAATATAACATTTTAACACGTCACTCCTGTGTTTGCAGATTTGGAAGCAACGGAGCGTCACTRAGACGGGGATCGTGCTGAGAGCAAAATGTCGTGCAAGATGTTCCACAGCAATGAAAAGTAATGAGCTACAGAGTAAAAACAGCATCTGGACTGAAGGCAGACAGTGTGAACACGACAAACTCTGCAGCACCTGATCACCTGGGTGGTTTTAGGTTGRTTTTTTTATATGAATATCAACTTTWTCAAAGGTTTAATAAATATTATGGCTTCAGTTTTATAGAGTTTCTGTTTGGAATTGCTGKGGTTACTCAGGAAAATGATTTTATCAAAAATAAAATCACGTGTTGAGATCTGAACAGGAAACACAGCATMTTGAAAACCAAAAAGTCCCAAAGGTTCATATATATACATATAACACTTTTTAAATATAATGAACCGTTAGGAGAAAATTTGGCACCTTCGGTTCCRTTTTCACTGCAGATCTGGACGGCTTCTCCAAGCAGATCTGTTGGTGAGCTTCTAAACATGTTCGCGTGACGGCTGAAGGGAAGCTCTTAATCACACAGACATGCATCTTTCAGAAGGAATTGCTGCTCCACATGTCCGCCATCCATGCCAGAGGGAGGRGAGAAGAGAAGAAGAAGAGCCTGGACCCAGTGTCAGCTCAGTGAAGCAGAGAGGGAGGCAAACATGCGCCGACATGGAACAATTTGCTGGGAAACACAAACACACTGCGCGCAGCACACACACCCAAACTAATTCATATTTCCTTATTTATTCTAAATTCATGCAGTGTTTAACCTTGTAAACAAACACACCAGACGCCTTCCTTTACATACAGCATGGAGGGCTGACATAAAGAATRCGGCGAAGCGAGTATTTCTGTCTCCGCAGCACAAACCACAAACTCTGTAGCATTTAGGAATTCTAAAAATATCCAAAAAATAAAAAAAAGATAAAAAAACAGTCGAGCAGGATACATCCACGGACACACAAACAGCAGAGAAGCCGTGCTGGAGATGAGGACGCAGCAGAGCTGGCTGCCGGGGGGAGTCAGCAGAAGGTGAGCAGAGATAAGGCTGCATGATTGTGACTGCGTGTCAGAAAGAATCTGCACAACACAACAGTGCAGCGTGCCCTCATACACACCCTGCACACAAACACACACACACACACAGCTTTTTATATGCACTCTGCAGCCCCCGCAGCAGTGTACCAAAACAGGAAATTTAGACACAGGACTTGAGTGCACAGCAAAGTTTGGGATTTATTATTCTGTAGAAAATAATAAAGTTTGTTGCAGGGCTGCTAATCTGCTGAATCTTCACACTCTCACAGAACAAAACCAAGTCCAGCAGGCACAAACACAAGCCGATCAATCAAAACACTCCTCTGTCAAAAGATGTACACAAACACTGAAAACTACAGAAACTGCATTTTCTGTATAAACGCAGTGTGAATGCTAAATAAATAACTGCTGAAATTAGCCGAAGAAGCTGAAACCATGTAGTAAAGACTAAAAGAGGCAGAAGACTAGTTGAAAGAAGTATAAGACAAGCTAAAAAAGGGCAGAACACTAGCTAAAAAGGACACTAGCTAAAAAGGACACTAGCTAAAGGCAGAATACAAGCTAAAAAAAAGCAGAACAATAAGAACAGAAGCAGAACACTAGCTAAAAAGGCGAACATTAGCTAAAAGAAGCAGAATACTGGTTAAAAAGAGGACATTAGCTAAAAGAAGCAAAATACTAGCTAAAAAGAGAACATTAGCTAAAAGAAGCAGAATACTAGCTAAAAAAGAGAACATTAGCTAAACGAAGTAGAACACTAGCTAAAAAGAGAACATTAGCTAAAAGAAGCAGAACACTAGCTAAAAAGAGAACATTAGCTAAAAGAAGCAGAATACTAGCTAAAAAGGCATAACATTAGCTAAAAGAAGCAGAATACTAGCTAAAAAGGCATAACATTAGTTAAAAGAAGCAGAATACTAGCTAAAAAGGCATAACATTAGCTAAAAGAAGCAAAATACTAGCCAAAAATGGCATAACATTAGCTAAAAGAAGCAGAATACTAGCTAAAAAGGCATAACATTAGCTAAAAAAGCAGAATACTAGCTAAAAAGGCATAACATTAGCTAAAAAAGCAGAATACTAGCTAAAAAGGCATAACATTAGCTAAAAAAGCAGAACACTAAGAACAGAAGCAGAATACTAGCTAAAAAAGGAGAACATTAGTTAAAAGAAGCAGAATACTAGCAAAAAAGGCAGAACACTAGCTAAAAGCTAAAAAGATGAAAACCTAAAGAAGCAAAACACTGGATCAAAGTAGCAAACAGCATTAGAATTTATAGCAAAAAGCTCCAAATGATTAGCAAAAACTAACTAAAAGCTAGCTAGCAGCTAAAAGTAGCAGAAATCATACAATTTGGACATTCTGGAACCGTTTTTTTTTTTTTAAATTATAGTCAAACAGTAAATCTGTGTCTGAAGACCGAAGGCTGTGTCCAGATTCAGAGGCTGCATCCTTCAAAGGACCCTGGTCTACCTGGGCCGGGTACTTTGTTGACCACGAGACTGAAAGTGGATGCGAATTTGAACATTTTATAGTCTTTAGGCTTTATTCTGACAAAACTAAGCAGAAGCAACAAAGATCAAAATAGATCAAAATATTAATGTTATAAATTAACAAAATTAGCTTAGAGRCAATWATTATATTAAWTAATTTTTGTACCATAMGGTTTTTATTTAAAACTGTAGCTTTGACCACTATTACAAGAAAAAGAAAATCTCCCGGTTGGCTCAAACGCATCKTGGAAAAGAGTGAGCCGATGCCYGAGAAGGATCCACCGGACCTGYCCCTCAAATTGGGGGAAAAGGAGGACGCATTTGTGGACCGCAATTAGAGAAGGCTTGGAATTTGGACAGGCTTYGGTGCATCGCTGTGATGTAATCGGCCTACAAATTCAGCCTTTGAAGGATGCAGCCCCTAAATTTGGACACAGACAATGTTTAGTACAACCGCATGAAAAGACAATTAGTTTAGTGTTTTGTTTATTTAGGTACTTTGCAGTTTAATCATAAGCCTTCAAATAACTATACCCTGATGAGCATCAGTCCACTGCTGCCTCAAAAACTGTGTTTTCAGGATTTGATGTTTTGCTTACAGACATTCCTGTAGATTAAATTATTCAACTAAATTTGAGAATTATTATGTTGTTTTGACAAAATACCACTTTCAGATGGTGATGGATAAATAAAGCACACAAGCACAGGAATTTACCGTAAATCCTTTGGCCCACCATTCCACTGAGGTGCAGATCTACAGCCAGACACTTTCTTTTGGAAACTCTTGAAGCTCAGATATCACCAACATAAATAACTCGACCAACAGGGAAATAAGAAGTCTTGGACAACGGTGACCTTTACCAAACTCTTCTCCCTGTTATTGGTTGTAAATTACACAAGTGCTTCAGTTTCCAACGTATTTCAAATTTCTAAACATTTTATTCTTATTACATTTGGGAACTCAAAGCCTGCATGTTCAACGTGGAAGTTTCAAACGAACTGTTTGATTTTGTGATGATTTTTTTTTCCCGTTTCTTTAGCAGGACAGAGAAGAAAGCTCAGGAAAGTGTAGYTGGGGCAAAAAGAACAGAAGAACTAATTACCTGCAGCAGACCCCTTAAACTAATCTGYGAGAAGAATGAAAATAAATAAATAATAAATAAATAAACGGCCAACTTCAATCCAGAAACACGACCCACAACCAGCTTTTAATTACTTTCTCACTTGCTGACTTTGCTTTGCTCCACTCGCCTGTTGGTGGATTTCTTCAGCCCAAAGCTGTCTGAACACATTTCAGCAAACACAATCCAATTTGTTGAACTTGTGTTAAAGCCACGCAGGCGGAGGAGGACCAGTGACACGGCGTGTTGGAGTTTTCTATTAATCTGTCTGACCCTAATGAGCTATAAAACCCAGGACTGAGTGGAGCCTTCTGYGTTGCCGGTTTAGTTTTTGTTGTTGCAGCTGGGCGTCGCCTCTGGCCTACCTGCGCTGCTTGGCATTTTGCCGCGGCTGATCTTCTTCAGCCTCTTCTGGTGGGATTTGCCGTTGTAGTGGATCTGGGCCTGCGCCGCTGAGTTCAGCTGGATGTTGCAGACCTCACACAGGGTGTAAGAGCGCTGCCTCCGCTCCCGTTTGGGTCTGTGGAGGGAAGAATGCAGGGCGCCCCCCGGTGACCGGCCCTCTGGTACTGCGCCGTCGTAGCAAGACTCGATATCCATTTGCTGCACCGGCCCCGTTCCGACACCGCCCGACTCCTGCTCAGGATTGGGGGGAAAGGATAGGCTGAAAGGACGTTTCATACCTGCGACAGAAAAAGACGACATATTAGAGACCATAAATATAAATAAAAGGCCAAATTAAACACTTTTTTATATGATTCATGTGTTTTGTGGAACCCAGTGATACTTCAGTTCTTGTATCCTGAACATAGAGGGATCTTTTTTCCTCCATCTCTTTGAGCACACAAAGCCACCCTTGTAAAACCTGATATCTCCAGAGGACACGGAGCCAAAAATACTCTTCATTCCTGMAGCTTTTGTTCAGACGCTTCTGAAATTTGACCCCGCTCGTGCCTCACGCAAGCACACAGAGGAACCTGCTCGTCGTGCRCCGACAAATGCTGCACAGGATAAACAATTTAATGCACAAACATTGATGAATGAAGGTGACATAAAGATGCAATCAGGCTCCACTTGGGGGAGACAGAGTGCCGCTGCGAGGCTCTCTGAGGAACACAGGCCTCCTGTGCAGAGCTGCTTCAGAAGTGATGATTCCATGTCTGTTTACTGTCTGCACACTCCTGCCAGCCAAAAAAAAACAAAAAACAAAACAAACATCTGCAGCAGGAACCGGGCATCCTCTGTGGATGACATCAGCCAAGCAGCGTCTGGATCACACAGGATAAGTAATGTAGAGCTTCTAAATTAATTAGGATATTAGTAAGTAAACATGGTTTAAAATGAATAAAATTTAAAAAAGGCAGGGAATAAAAGCAATTAAAAATCTGCTCAGCTCTTTAAGTATTGACAGAAAGAGGAGCCGTTTGTTTCATGAGCTAGTTCTCCATAAATGAGTGAAAATGTGGGTCTATAGCAGCTCTGCAAAAGATTGAGACGTCGTCTTTGGGAAAACGTTCCTGGAATGCACCCACTGGCTTTCTGCCTCTGTCAATTTATTTACCTTTAACCCCTAACAGATAGGGCATACACAAACTGAAGAATGCAGAGTCTGTGTTGCGAATGGTTTTATACCCACATGCATTAAAAAAAAAAACTAAAAACACACAAATGCGCAAACACGCACACAGAAGGTACACAGTGCTCAAAAACACATTAGAGCAAGCAGCCTGCATGAAAGCTGCAATTCACATGGCCAATCTGGGAGCACTCAYGAGTCTACATCAGATGTTTTCACAAAAGCTTCTAGTAATGCTGTTCTATTGCACTGAATGTAAAAGAAAAAATAATAATCCTCTGTAGTCTGTAACTAAAGCAGCCTCCTCACTCTCCAGCCACGCAGCTAGCTGCAGCAAATCAGCAGGAACAAAACCCCAAAACAAAAACCTGCAAAGTAGAAAATACACCACAGCTTTGCTCCGTCCTTCACGACGGGTTTTATTCCCACAAAACATTTTATGGCAACATATTTAAAGATACGACTTCCCTTGAAGGAATGCAGTTTGCAACAAAAATTAAGCTTTGCACAAATCAACCTGTGTTTATGATGTAAAGTCTTGACTTTTATTATTATTACTACTACTACTACTATACACCTTTAACAGATGTTATGGATTATTTTTGTAGTAAAAAGACAGTTTTAGCTTTTGCTAAACAAGAGTTCAGGAAGTAACTTTAGCGCAACAATAATAAACAGAAACAGGATCGGTCCAGTTTTTTTTTAAACTGTGGGAAAAACTAAATTTAAGCTTTCAGTTAGTGCAAATATTTAGATTTCAGCTCAGATTTAGCTTTAGTTGAAGCCACACGCTCCTGGGTGTTCTAATAGATGCATGCTTTAGTTGTTGTTGAATGTTTTGAACACGAGGCAGAACTGAATGCTCGGAGTTCTTCTTTGAACCCGTTTCTTGGCTGTCCCTTTCTTCGGCGGCAGCAGAGTAGAAAGGGTCAGGTCACTTTTCTGTGCCGAAGTTGTGAGTCCACCTGCTGGATGGAGGCTCACCGGGACCGRAGGGCTCCTGCAGCTTTCATCTGTGAGTTTGTGTGAGGGCGTCTGCTCSGCGCGGCTCACAGAGACTTTAAAGACTTTTCCAGCTCGATGCAGGAGCTGTGTGAGACAAGGACCCCCGCTGTGTCCACACAGAGCTCTGTAGGCTGAGACAGGACAGAAGATTGTCAAGGGGCGAGGGGGGTAGGAGNAGACAGGACAGAAGATTGTCAAGGGGCGAGGGGGGTAGGAGGGGGGGTGGAGGGGAAGAGAAAATACTCTTTTAGTCTTGCTACGTCGGCTGTTTTCACGTTCTGATACACCCCCACACCTCCTCCCTCAGCATATGGGAACCATCAATCAGCGCCGTGATGTTGCTGAAAGACCGGGGCGCGCCCAGTATAGCAGCGATGCAATTAAAAAAAACTATTTATGATATTTTGTCTGTAGCTCACACAGGAATTCTGCAACACTTCCATGGCTTAAAGCAGCTCTAACCACCGGCCCACCTTTGAGAAGCCCCCCACCCATTCACTGTGGTTATGGTGGGCGGGGAGGTGTTGGTTTTTCACGGTTAGACCTTCAGCTGGACTAAAGCAAACACTGCAGGCATCCTACATTTCTCTGATGAGGAAACAYCTATWGATGWTTCTTTTWCTACCRTCCATCTGATCAACCTGGGGTTGCATTTCCTCTTGTGTCTTAAAGATCTTTTCAAGATTTCTATCAACCATTCAGCCTAAAATTCAGAATAGTGATGTGCAGATCAGTACTGAAATATTGATACCACAGATATCAGAACTTCATGCTCTAGAATCAATAATAAAATCACAATATTGGTACTTCAGTTGTTTCAGGTAATGAGAGTCATTAACAGGAACACAGTGGAAAATAACTAAACTATCGAATTCTTGTCTAAATTTGATGCAGTTGGAAGGAACTACTTTTTCTTCCGCCTGAGTAATGTGTAAGTGCAGAGGCTCATGTTCAGCCACTCAGTCAGTAGATGTTAATAATAGTTTCATGTTCGAATGTTTATTTAATGCAATTTAAGACTGAACTTTTCATTTTTATAGTAGTTCTTGATAATCAAACAATTTATTTTAATGCTTTTATTTTACACATTTGTTGTTTAAAACAGCATTTTCACGTTTTGTGTTCTGTTTTTTCTGCTGAATTAGTTCAGCAGTGTTGTAAATGAAGATGCTACATCAGTATACTTTAAAACGAATAAATAAATTTCCAGCAAAAATGCAGAGTGAATATTTAATGCTGAACAATGTTTGCTGAACAGCCCAAAAAGCTGAAAGTAGACTAAAAATGGCTTTTAAAAGCAGGTGAAATAGTTGAAATCAACAAACACAACCAGAAAGAACATGTTTGCTGAATTAAGCATTAAAAGTTGAAGATATCACAAAGCTCAAATTAGCTAAAAGTAGCTAAAAAACACAAAAACAGCTGAAACTAGCAAAAGGCAGCTGAAGCTGAAATCAGCAGAAGATAAGCAGAAAAGGCCAGAATGATATCTAAAAAAACTAAAATCTGAAAAATAGCCAAAAGGTGCTGAAATCAGTWCAAAGGAGATACAAAACCAGAACAGGAACAAAACTTAAAAGTTCAGGGAAAATTTATGACATTTTAAAGGGTTTAAGGATGTTGAAGACAACTATTTAGCTTCAATGAGAAAATCATGGCAGAAAAAGCTAAATATTTCAAAAAGCGTATAAATTGCTGATGTACCAAAAGTCATAGCCAGAACATCCTGATGAACAATTTGACACAGAAACTGTTGAAATAGAACTAGGATAACAGGATATATCACCATTAATATTGGTATCGACTGATATTGGTCATTTTTTAGAATATCTATCGGCCCGATGAGTAAAATTGGGCCGATAATGTCCGATATTGATTTCCCAGCTTTTAACTTTGTGTTTCTACTTTTGGAGGGGAGCTGGTTGGTCGGGTGGTATTTGTTTGATCATGATGGTGAATCTGTGCAGACAGGAATAACTGAAGCAGAGCCATGTCAGYGGTCTGGTAGTTCTTTACAGTATCGAAAATAGACAGTGTGCGTTTATAGAAATAATTTGTGTAGTTGTGTAAAATCTGCAATTATCGGCCATAACACAAATAATAATATCAGATATCAATAGACTGAAATATTTCATATCGGTGCATCCATAAATAGAACAAAAACTGCGGAATGAGATGTACAGAAGAAAAATGATGTCATAGTGTCTGACTTACTTTCACTTATTTTGAAACATGACCACAAAGCTATTAGAATCTTTAAAGATACCAACAAATCTGTTCATATAATTTAACACATTATTGAGAAAACAAACAAATCATTTCTTTTTACATTTTTTGTTTACTTTATCCTAAAGACAGGCAGAAGCTCGCTGCCTTCGGCTGAATCCCTTTTCATGAGAAATAAAGTGCACCTTCAATGAACTGTGAGAGGACCAACAAATTTAGCCATTTTTGTACAAGTTCATGCAACAGCATCTAGCACTAACCACCAGGGGACACACACACACACACACACACAAACACACACATCACAATCACAGATCGCCCTTGAATTTTGTAAACAAACAGCAAGCAGCTTGGCAAATATGTTCAAACAAAACAGAAAAAAAATCAGGCTCGTCAAAAAAATCCACCAATCGAACCACAATAATTTACCAAAAAAAGAAAACAATTAAGAAAACAAGTCAAGAAATGCAATAAATTTGAAAAAGTTCTGAGTGCAGGTGGGCTAAAGCTTTGGGGGATCAGGTTAGGGATGGAAGTGACACAGACAGATGGGGAGGGGGGGAGCTGCACAAAGGATTTTGTATAATTGGCATCATCAAAGTGTTATTACYGTCATCACGACTGTACTGTCATCACCGCAGCTACACAACGGGCCTGAGGTCTTTGAAACTGTCTTTGTGTCCAGAACATCAGTGCTGATTATGTAAAGTCCAGGCTGATGTCCCCTAATGAGTGTAATTATACAGGAATCAGTGCGGTGCTCATTGGAAAAGAAGCCTCTGCTGCTGTGTGGCTGCTGGTTCAAGAGTAGAAGGCAAGTGTTTGCAGATCTTATCACCCCCAGGCCGAGCTTAGGAGTAAATAAAGCGCAGTGGCAGATAAATTGATGTGTTTTCCCTAATCTCTGTTTGTGCTGCTGCTTCGGTCGTGCACGGGGTGTGCAGCCGTTGTTTGTGGAACAGAATGAGCAGAGTGTTTGCTTCTGCGTCTGTGCTTCATTGTGTCCTAGCTCAACAGAATAATATCTGAATTTGCAGAGCGTCACACAGCACTGAAGCTGAGGGAAACGGTTTACTTCTGCACAGGTAGACATGTTGTTATTGTTAGGGAGATGAAAGAAGAATTTAGACCAAAGAGGAGCTGGTGAACAGTGACTCCAGATAAAACATCCTGGCTGCCTTTTTGACAAGCAAACTTAAACTGCAGGTATTCTCTTGATCAAACATCTGATTATTTTAAAGAGGGGCTATTATGCAAAAAACAGCTTTTTTTTTTTAGCTTTACTGTATATCATGTTATACTGTAATTTCCTCATCAAAAAACATACCCAGAGTGTTGCTTTGACTCATTCATGCATGTTGGAGAAATCCTTGAATCTCCTGTGATAGACATTCARAGCCACCTAATCKCTTGCTMATACAAAGCTCCGCCTTTTTACCCAAAGCTCCTCCCCGAAGCTCAGTCTGCAGCCGAGCTCCTGCCCCACAGATTCCAACAACCCTCCTACAAAAGGTTGTAAACGTCATGAAGCATTGCTGTGAAGACRTGCTGAAGTGGGAGTGTCAGAAACGGTAGGAGGTTCTTAAAGAGACAGAGGCCAGTTTCAAGTTTAGATAGGCTATGATGCAAAGTCAAATTTATTTTTGATATATTCAGCATTTTCATAAGAAMTGAAAGTATCAGAGAACTGATTGTGGCATACAATGGTGGGCACACTTCCAATAAAGCACTAACCAAGGAACAAATTTCCTGATTAGTGCTTTAGGGTTTTAGCTACTTTTTAAATTAATTAGTGGATTAGCACTTGCTAAATTTATGGGCTAGATTTAGAAGCACTAACTGAAGTCTTTAAATGTTATTGATCAACATTATTGTTAACAGCTGATGGTGAAAGCTGTCACATTTTCTTCACATGTGTCTCTAATCCACTAGGTGACATATAGACACTGATTATTGACAATATTCTGCACAAAGTAAATATTGTCTCATGTCGACTCTGAAGACTTTTAGTGCATTAGTGGTTTACAATTAGGGGATCTAAATATTTGAGTTAGTGCTTTAGGGTTAGAGCAACTAATTTTTAGATTAGTGCTGCCCACCCCTGCTGGCAAAGAACTTAAATGTGTGACTGGAAAATACATCACCCCCGCCCCCCTTTAATTTACTATGACATATTTCTCTTCCAGTGTTAATGCCCTTCACCCAGCCAAGTCCAGCARGAGAAGTTGATGCCAAACAACTGGTTTTAGCATTTTTCAAAACAACACACAACCACTGGGCGGAGTAAAGCCACTCCCTCGAGTGTGGCCCTTCATACTTTTCACCCACACAGAAACTCCAGGTCTGCCACGACTTGGCTAAAGTTAGCCAACGCAGGAAAACAAACCCGTAAGCGCCCATTTTTATTTTAAACCACAGCTTAGATGGGAAATGCCCAAAAGAAAAAAAAAAACCACAGACGCTGAAATGTTCCATAAAACACCAGATATACTTAGACATGGGCAAACCAAAGCTTAACCACAGTAACACACACACACAATAAGCAGATGAAAAGATAGATCTTTACTTCCTGGATGCCAAAGATGTGTAAAGAGCTTATTTTCCACGTTCATCACACCTTAAACCGTCTCTAACGGTTAAACAACCCAGTCTGGTGACACTAACAAGGTGTGACTGAAGCAAGAGCGAGATTTGGAGGATTTTTTCAGCTCCCAGGCAGAAATAAATCAAATTAATGAGCCAATGATCGGCYATCCTCAGCTTCTGAGGCATCTGTTGGTTGTGGTTTGAGACGAMCCCCCCACAGTTTACAGCCATACCAGCTGTGTGTGGCTGAGGCATTCCAATRACAATATTCAGAAATAGCATGAAGGACATTCGTCACCTCTCGCTTGAACGTGCACGGCTGAGAGAATCACCCAGATCTAACAGTGAGGACTAGTTCTTTTACCGCTTTTATTCACTTTCATTGCAAATCAGGTCAAACATAATCRTTTAAYAGCCCTCGGGACAATCTTTACCTCGTAATTTTTTCATTTTTCCAGCTGTGTTAGTGTGAGCTGCAGACAGTGTTGTGTGCTCCGAAGAGGAGGATTAAGTCAGTCAGAGCTGAGTGGACAAAAATTTTGCTGGGAGTGTCTTTRAATTTCTGCCTCCAGATAAAAGAGACGTTAATCCTGCATGAATTTAAAAGAAGAAAAGAAAAAAAATTAGGCCAAGTAGGAATGTTGTTTTTGCACGTCTCTCAAAACACCAATGCAATTATCGTCTAACGCGAGTCAATAATTGAGTGTAGAGCCGTACTGGCAGGGACAGAGGCGTGTCATTTTCACACAAAGCTTGTGTGACAGCAGAGAGCGTGAAGAGGGGACTCCTGCTTTCAGGATAGATGAGTAGAAGTCAGGCAGAGGTGAGGCGTTTCTGTTCTTACATGTTTGGTGATTAAAACTGAGAAAAAATGTATTGTATGAAGCCCAGTTTTTGCCAGAACATTTTTCCACACAAATACAGTACATCCGTCAACACAGATATGTTACATCAGGGATGGGCACAYGAGATGATGGAAGAGGTCAAAATATTTACCGGTAGTCAACGCTACCAGAGGACCACATAGCGCTGCACACGTACACAAAATGTAAAGAAAAAAAATTTAATGCTATTTTAGGGACATACAGGGCAGCAACTTGAGACATTTCATGTTAAAAAGGATGTGTAGCAGAAATGTGAATACAAAATATTTGAAGCAAACAAAAAATGAACACTTAACAGCAYGAGACAGTTTGAGTGGAGACTCCTGTGTGGCTCTGGTTAAATGTTGCTGTTGTGAGTTCAGTAAGCTTCACATATTTAGCTTTGYGCAGCGTGTTGCAGTGGGGACTTATGGGTGTATTCMCAYCTGACACATTTGGTCCTTTAAACGGATCAGAGTTTSTTTCCMCTGTTGGTCCGGACCTTTTATGCGGGTCATGCYAACCCTGGTGCGGATCAAACAACCGGGCCGAGGCCCATTTTTGAGGTGGTCTCAGTCCGCTTCCAAACGTCCTCTGGTGCCGTTCACTTCTGGTGTGAATACAGACCGGCCTCGAACTGAACCAACTACATGAAATATGTGCCCTTTTGGACTTCACAGGCCACCATAGCTAAGCAACATTAGCCCTTCAGTGTTGCTAACGCTACACTGCGCTACAAACAATGAGCCGTTGACGTATCAGATGCAGAAGCTCCAGATTTAAGAATTAATTTTCCCYGAGTGCCATCAGACTTCTAAGCAGCTGAATGTGACAATTTTCTGACTAATAATACTGCACATGTRCACATTTCAGACTACCTGTTGCACATCTGCACTTTTGCACACACTGTAAACACTTTTGTTCCCTTTTTTGATGTTATTATCTCTAGTTTGGTCTCTTTTTTGTTTGTCTCAGGTGTGGTCTTTTTATCCTTCACCCCTTGTTACTTTCTTTAGTATCCTTTAAGTGCTCGTTTTTTGTTTTTTGCCCGATTGTCTCTTGGCATTCATTGTGGATGGCAAAGTAAGACATTTATTGCTCAGGGAAACATGTTTCATCTGTGTATATGAAAATAAACACTTTGAATCCTTGAATTGAAACCTTGWTTGTCACCTGCATTGATTTGTTTACAAATTATAGTACACTTGCAAAAAGCACAATGTGATAAACCACACCAAAGAAAAAAAAATTAAGTCCATTATTTKGTCTGGATTAAATAAGTGGACTTTCCTGGTGTGAATACACCCATTATTAAAATCCTTTATGGCAGACAGAGTCTCTAAGCAAACTAAACACATACGTTGAAATTTTGTAAAAAAAAAAAAAAAAAAAAAAAAAAAGACTTTTTTTGTTTTTTTACATTTTTAAAAAGTTAACCCACTCATAAAAGTGTTTAAAAATAAAATAGAACAATTTGGGTGAGTGGGGGAGGGACCTCATTGGCGGGCCAAATGAAAGTCACCTGCGGGCTTCATACAGCCTGTGGGCCACCAGTTTCCCATCTCCGTGTTACTAGTGTGTGTGCACACATTTGTCTGTATCTGAGCAAAATATTTAATCTTATATCATTTCTTAAAACRAGATGTTCCTAACCTTAAATTCTGTCGTGAATTTTAATGACTAAATGTGTTTTGCAAGTAGGCAGTTGATTTATTTTGCATGTTTCTCATAAAAAGAGCAGAGCGAGTAAGCAGGCCTTGGTGTCCAGGAATAACTTCTGGCTTTAGGGACAAGAGGAAAAATACAGTAGGTAGAGCAGACATTCTCTCATAACCACAGAAATCCATGTGTCCTTTTCATCACACGAGACAAGAATGACCCAAACAAATTCAGACTCCTCGGCTGGCAGAGGAAAGGAGGCGACAGTTACAGATTCCTGCTGGCGTGACATTAAAACAATCATGTTTTTCTGCAGCAGCACTTCACCTCACATGTCGTTACTCGCTCTGAATCCGTCCCTGCAGGTTCAGGGACTGTCAGAGAGGTGCTTCTAGCAGCTAATGTCTCGGGACACGCTTACCTTCAAATGTTATTTGAATCTAGTTGGTTGAGTCCTGAACTTTTAGAAAGATTCTCAAGTTAAAAAGGCTGCTTTATATAATGTTCCAAAGCTGGACAAAATCACTGAGTTCTGAGTGTTTGTGTGTTTTGGGTGGCCATTTTTTTAAAGACCTATTTTCGTTTGAACGGCTTCAAAAACTAATATTATTTTACCGCCCATCTGCCTACATCATGTATATTTATCACCACTAAGCCACTCCCACATTTATGAATTAATCTTCTTGTCCAGGGGTTCACAAACGTTTTCATGCTATGGACCCCCAAACAGCATTAGCTTCTGGATGGTGACCCACCTTTGCAAACCCACAAACAATGTTACAAAATAAAGAAACGTTAACTTTAAAAAAATTCTCACTTTTATTCACTATTAAACAATTACTACTTTTGTTTGGCATAATAATGTTATTATATGTGCTATATTTTAATTTTAATATAACATGTTTTAAACACTGAAAAAGAAAATTTAACAAACTTGATAGAACAAAACAAAATAAATTAAACCGCTTTTAAGCTCTCTTAAATAACATTTCAACATATTATTATTAATTATATTTTAAATAATGATCAAAAAACTTATTTTTGCCTCTTTTGACTCTTCCCTCCAGCTTTCTGAGGTCCCACTAGCGCCCCCTGGTGGTCCTCACTTTGAAAAACACTGAACTACAATTTAGAAATGAAGCTATGGAGATTTAGACCCATAATAATGTTAATCATCAGTGTGGTTACACCTGAACATTATAAAACAGTCAAACTACAGCTTTTTAAAACTTACAGAAGCAAAATAAAAACGGAGAATAGTTTTCAGTGGGTTTGAAATGCCTTCCAACAAAGCTGCTTCTCATCGATGCAGTTTATCTGTGCCCGGTTGGGAGAATTGTAATCACTGTGAGGATTTGATTGCAKTAGCCTCATCACTACCTGTTGTTAACAACATTAGGTCTGTAGGAGGGAATTCATTAGAAACAGAGTCAGTCTCCTTCACATGTGGTTAAACCCGCTGACAAATTGCGTGCACCGCTGTAGACGAAWGTCATTTTCTAATGTTTTTTTTTTKTGTAAATAAAAGTGCCCAAACATACACAAGTCTGTCATCAGCAGGCATCAGAATCAGATGTTGGATCTCTACAGGAAGGAACACAAAATTACTACCTGAGAGCAGAGATTCTGTAAAATGAGACACCACACACACACA
>NW_013952406.1:2138169-2143014 GCF_001266775.1 Austrofundulus limnaeus
CACACACACACACACACACACACACACACACACACACACACACACACACACACACACAACAAATCAGAGCTACAGGAAGTGATCTCTGTGGAAAGTCAGAACCATAAAGGAAGATAAAGAGCACCACTGCCTTCGCTGAAATGTTGTGTCAGCATGTGGGTAAAGCGAGTTCGTCTCAGCTGTGTGTGTGTGTGTGTGTGTGTGTGTGTTTGTACGTGGGAGTGAATATCCAGCTGCATTATCCACAGATCAGTGATGGTGTTGATGCTGGCATGCAGGCTGTCCTTGCCAATAAGCTCCCCTGCATCCATCAGAGTCTGTCGCACTCCCGGTGCCAACTCCGATTAGAGGAAGGATTACCTACCCCGAACTGAGAGAGCTCATTATTTATGTTGCCATGCTACACACGGGGACACACAGTGAAAAATATTGCCATTATTAGGGGATTAATATACAGGACGAYACAAAAGTTGCAGGCACTTTAGATCTCTATCCATCACAACAAAACATCRGGGAGAAATCTGATGAGTCGCAAATCCCTCTGACAACCAAATGAGAAGCTCATACACAGAGTCAGTCATAAAAAACATGTCAGGAAGAAGACAGAGGAGTCCTGTAGCAGATGGATGGCTTCCAAAGACCCTGATCTGAAAACTGAGTCAGAGATTTACATAAACAAGAAACAAGTAAAACTACAGAAAAACGCCTCCAAGATGTTCTGAACAACTTCACTCAGCCAAGTCCTTTAAAAACACATGTTCCTTAAAATATGAATGTTTGAATAGGTTTAAAACAAGGAGAATTATTATTTTACTGCACTTAGAATGAAATTAGGATAACTGAAAAACCATGTCTTCTAAAAACATTAATTTTACATTAATTTATTTTATTTATGCTGCAAAAAATACAAAATGAGTGTTTTTCCTGATGTATTTTTGCCAAAAGAGAGGGGAAAAAACAGCACATGTAAGTGTTTTCTTCCTTGGCTTTGTTTTAAACTAAACTTTAAGCTAAACTGACGCAGCATAAGCATGCACAGTAGATCTGCACATGGATCCTGCTCCTTCCTGTCTGTTGACCAATAGGAGAGCAGCTGACCCAAGAGGGACCGCCCACTTTATTTGCATAATGCGACAGACATGCTTAAAGTAATGTAAAAACAGGGCAGAGAAATGTAAAAGCAACACATGAAAATAAAAAGACTATTGGGGGAAAATATTTAAAAAATAATTAAATATAAACACTTAAGACACACAGACGCAAGCACAAATAACAAAAATAAAAAAATCTTTTTCAAAAACAGTAAAATGTAAATTATGTGCTAAAATATACAATTTACTGGAACTAAGCTGGAAAAATAAAATTGAAAGTCAAATCAATTATAAAACATGAGGTAAAATGCACCAAATAAATTTAAAAAAGGAGAACTTTAAGTTATGTATTTTTTGGTCCGTTATATTTCAGCTTTTATTTCTAATTATGAAAGATTCAGTCCTCCATTCATAGAAAGCTTCTGCACTTTAATCTGTCAAACTGCTTTTTACAATGTCTAAAGTCTTATTTAGCAAATCTTACTCAGTGGGTTTTTGTTGGTAGTTCTGTGCAGCAGAAGTAGCACAGAATTCAGGTTTGGGTCTATTTTGATGATGAGATTTTGTGTAAAAAAGTATTCACTTTCATCTGTTTCTGTTATGAATTTCTTAACTATAAAACTTTATAACATGACTAAAGAATTACTGACAAATAAACACTTTAAAAAGCACATTTTTTGGCTTTCGTTTGTGAAAAATATCTACATTTTCATGAAACTCAGCCCAAATGTTTCGTGTGTGAGATTTTCTAGTCGCTGAACGTCGACTCAAGAAAAAAAAATCGGAAGCTGCAAACGCAGGGCTGTTCATGCGCTGCATAAGAATGGATGAAATTATAATCAGGCCCTGTGTGAGGAAGCGATCAAGCCTCATGCTGTGGCATCCTCGCTGTCATCAACAAAGCCGGAGCGATGCGAGCGAGGCCGGTCTCCGCTGCCCCTGCAGAGAATCCAAACGCAGGGGCAGAGAAGGGAGGGCGGCGAGTGGGCCGGACAAGGTTGGAGGTGAACGAGGCGGAGCGCGCTTCCGTAAYGCGAACAATATGAATGCAGAGAATCTGATGAGAGCGGCTCTTTGGGTCTCGTTAACCCTCTGGCACCTCGGCGGGGGACGACTCGAACACGAGCTCCGTGATTGGATGCTTTTCAGAATAATGCTGTAAGCAGAGGCAGCCGTGAAGCTGAGTGAGCAGGCAGAGCAAAGCAGACAAATGAACAGACACATCCAACACCATAAATCAGCTTTCAGTAACCTCTGTGTGGTATCTGGGTCACACACAATCTTTCAGCGCAGAGAAACATGCCAGGGAGACGCTGTGATTGCGACATGATTGATAGGATGCAATTACTGCACCACACAAGAACTTCTGCGCCGACACACACACACACACTTTATGCACGTTTTTCTTCAGATCCTCATCATGCTTCTAAACAACAACACTGCCAAGTGATGWTAAAGGCAAAACTGTTTGACCTCTGAGCTCCCTATAAAAAAAAAGGGAAGAGGACTTTCAACATCCTCCAGCGTTACTCGGTGTGCCTTCGAGCATTTGGCTCATTTCACGTCTGCCGCGAGAAGGTCAGGGGACCCTGCTGAGACCGAGGTCAGAGTCGGCTCGCAGGGAAAGACTCTGCAGCATGCATGTGTGCAGCGACGTGACGTCGTGCTAAAAGTACCAGCTGTAATTCTACATGCAGTAACACCGTTACCCCTCCCCATCCGCAGTCTCTGACACATCTTCCCCCCTCCACTCTATCAGCTAAAAGACCCCGAGGAACCTATTAACACAGCTAAACTGAGCTAATTATGAAGCAGACTTTTGCAGCGCTGAGTAAAGTGTGTGTGTCTGATGGTGTGTGAGGTGTGATTATGTGTGCCTTGTCAATTGCTCTCACAGGAAGTGGAGTGAATCAATCAGGCTGCCACACGTAATTACGGGGCTATTAATGACAATATACTCYGCTGTTACCCCCACAACAGCCATAACCGCTGAAATGACTCCACTAGGAAAATAGTTTTATAACCATATCAATTTTTCCAACACTTGGCAGTAAATAGAGTTGGCATGCTCTTTACGTCCGTACAGACACAGTGACCCTATCTGTTTCCAGCGTATTTTGGGATAAGACCTGGGATTAAGGGCCTCTTCATCACTGTCTTGGAGGCGGTGACAGAGCCAACTGGTGTTCATCGATCACACATCAGAGGAATAAACACACCGGCAGCTCTTTAGACACAGAGCTTCGAGTCGCAAAGGAAGGAGGTGCTGGTGAGAACGTAAACAACAACAAAATAAACAAGTTTAGTTTAATTCATTCATTCATTTCATTTAAAAATATAAATAAAAATTTTATACACAAAAAAAAAAAATCACACTTGAAATAAAAGGAGGCAGAAGAAGAAAAAAAATCTTATATCTGCCCCTTTAAAGGAGCAGAAGTAAATGTGTTAAAAACAAAACAATGGGGAGAGATAGGCAAAGCTAAATAACATACATGTCAAGTTGTACGGATTGTTCGTAAAGGTTCGCTCGTGATGTCACGCATTTCACTTTCATACATTACCCGCCGCTTTTACTGAAAGTCAGTGTTAATACTGTAACAGAAAAAGATGCTMCTAGAGCAAATGTCCACACATCCGACTTCAGGAATCACAGGAGAGTTCAGCTGAAAGGTTTTCTGAAGGTTCGAGGTCTTCTGCAAACTTGGAAAGCGAGTGGAATTGTTAAAAAGTTGTGTGTTTGTCTGTGTGTGTATTTTTATTTCTTGAGCCACCTTTTCTGCATCGTTTAAAAAAATTTGATGCTGATTATTAGAATCTGTGTAAGTAAAATATTACTGGACTGACTGCAGTAGAGCTTGGGAGTAGAGCACTATGGCTAGCATGGGTGCTACAAGTAAAGCTGGCAGTATGCTAGTAAAAACTAAAGGTTTAATGTACGTTTATCGACAGAAAGTGCAGGGGTGGATTCAGGTGGTACAGTGTTGTCTTTTACCTCCAATAAAATGTTTGGAGCAGACGTTAAGTTTATGATGTTTTTGCAGTTACATTAAGCTCGTCTAGGGATGGGTACCTTTGACATTTGAATCGATTCTGTACCAATATCCAGTACCTGGAAATCGTTACTGGTACTCAATAGTACCAATTTTCGGTACTTTGTGTGTGTTGATTTTTTATTATAATAAACCTAATTTTTTTTATTTAACATATTTATTTCTCAATATATAAAATTTAACAAATATCGAGACAACATCCAAATCTTTGTATTGTAACATCGGTTATTTAAAGTGTATCTTACCCCCTGTGAAAAGATAACTCCGCCCCAAGGCGAAATTTGAAAAATGCATCAAAGTGGGTAGGAGAGGGGGGTTAGAGAGTGGAGGTGTGGCCAGGACGAGAGAACGTGACAGGCAGCTAGCATTAGCATAATTGATGCAACATGGAGAGTGACCACAGTATCGCAGATAGTTACATCTCTGAACGGTCTGAGGTGGAGGATTTTCACCCCACACCAGCCTCGGACAGAGGAGGTGGAGTGCTCCGACAGCCTGACAGAAAAAAATAAAAGCACACAGCTGCAGCTGCTCACAAGATCACTAGTTTAAATCAGGAATAAAAGTGTTGGGTCTTGTTAAACTGAAGTTCGGTCCGGTTCCCTGTCAACCTCTTTGGATGTTTACCTGTATAAAGAGCCCTAAAAATTCATAAATTTCGCAAAAAAATCCTTACAACTCGCTGTGCAGGACGTACTGCT
>NW_013952406.1:2143572-2147599 GCF_001266775.1 Austrofundulus limnaeus
AGACTGTTTTGTCTTATTGCACAAATTAAAATCCAGCTCCACATATTTATGGATGCCATTTCCCCGCTAGAAAAAATTGTGTGATAGAGGTCCATGGAAGGCAAATAATTTTAAATCAAATAAGCAAAAGAGGATGGAGTTAAATAAAACAAAGATATTCAAGCTACGTTTTGAGCATCCAAAAAGCGCTCAACGCTTCAAGTCAGCTGCTTGTGTTCCTTCAGGTCAGATGTGTTCAGACTGTCAGGAAGCACCTCTGTTGTTTTCCTCTGCCGGTCTCTGTTTAATGGTGGAAGAAATAAAGAAAGTGGCGGTACTTTTTTTACTTTGAGCAAGCGAACGTCGTGCTCACYAGATAATTAATCCACCAGATAATTCAGAGGCGGTCTGTTTGGTGAGTTTCACTCCAGGAGCTGCGAGGCTTTCAAGCTACGTTCAGACCGAGCTCTGTTTACTGAACCAGCGGCTGCTGACGTCATTATGCTCTCGCGCGATGCTGCGTTCAGGCGGAGCATGGAAAACCCACCACTCTTACACCAATATGGTCACAATGATGCGTTTTAGGTACAGAAACATGGTACCGTTGGATGTTACTTGAATAGGTACTCAGTAGTACCGAAAGAATTTGGTCGGTACTTATAAAAGTATCGAATTCGGTACCCAATCCTAACCGTGTCCCATCGCTGGAATCCAGCTGTTAGCCTAGCATCTTAGCTTGCGAATATTGACAAAAAAYACTCCTTCCATGTATGATGGTTGTATCCRGAGTCACTATTACGAGTACTGTAGCACAATGTTTTGTGGTCCTCTCAGTGGAGTTTGGTGCCATTTCCCCACATTTATTTAGGTTTACACACAACTAAACCAACGTAGCTCCATTGAAATCAATAGAGTGCCTACGACAGTTTGTATGCACATCAGTGTCGAACGGACACAGTGAAGTGACTAGTCTTCTAAAAATAGCCTGAGTGAAGGTCCCCATTACACAGATTTTCCCCTACTTTGCAGGAATACGATGGTATAGGACAATGTCACACATTTTTTTTCCAAAAATTCAGCTTCAAATTTATTTTACATGTCAGAGCCGTAAAAAACTAAACAATAAATAAAATTAAACAACTACCCCGCTGCCAATAATCTGCCTACCCCCACCCCCCGCATGTGGGTAATATGGATTTTTTTTGTGAAAATTACAGAAGGGGCTGACATAAATAATGTATATGTGAACCGGCTCAGATGATGAGCTGAGAGTAAACTGGGTGGAGTGATTACAGAGTGAGTGCAGCTGTGGCTGACGAGCAGATAGAGAACAGGTGTGAAGAAAACCAGAGGCAGAAAAAAAACAGGAGGCAATAACAAAAATATCTAAAACAAGTATGGTTAATCAGCAATGACATATAAACACTAAACTACTATAAAAAACAAATATGTCAGGATTTTAGTTTGCAAACTAGCTAAAATGACAAAACTCAAAATCTTTTATTTAAATTATTTATATTTCAATTTAATGCAGTGGTTTTTTTGTCTTTTTCCAAGATACAGAAATTCATCTTTTTACTTAAACAGTTTAAATTGATTGTGACAAGGTCAAAATCAAAATTAAAACCAACCATAAATGCTGACTTATTATTTACGTCAAAATAACTGAAGGCAACAATAAAAAGCATAAATTTGATGAAGAGTGTCTGGAAGGTAAAGTTTGTATGAAATCATGTTGTAATGAATGAAATGATAAATATAAGGCAGTTTTCAGGAAAATAAAACTAGTTTTGTATGTGAATCATTTGATTGATTAACTGCCTTCAGAATGTACTGCACACATTTATTTTTATTTTTCTCTTTTGGAAACATGAACAAATCGTTCTTACGTCATGGAGTAGCCTAAATGTCATCTTTATCATCCAACAAAGCCTAACTAGATTGCCATAGTGACTCAAACGCATTCAGTCTCTGCCCTGTTTTCTTTTCTTTTTTTATAATTTTCCTTGGCATCACACAAAACCATCGAGCTAAATTTAGAATCTTAAAAAAAAAAAACACGTAGGCTACCTCTTATTAGGATTAGGAAATCTAATTAGGGAGATAATTTATTTATATTCCAACAGCCAGATAAAGATTGCACATCGACATTGTTTCTGCATTAAAARGATAAAAATATCCCTGTAATGAGTTTTAATAAAATGCACACAGAGTTATTTTGACAACCTGGTCAGAAACCTGACGTTTGTGACATCTTTGGTTCAGTGTGACACAATGATGACCTGTCACATCGGATGAGTTAATGTACGGTCTGCGCTGGTAGAACAGTGTGATGGATATAGTGGTGACAAATTGAGAATGTCACAACGTGCAACAGCACTATAATCAGGTCCTCCTTATGTATCTACAGCTGTTAAAAGGACTGCAGCTTACAGCTTCTGATAAAACCAACAGATTTGAGCCGAAAATAATTATCCTAAAAATTAACAGGGACTGATTGCAAAGTATTGAAATCAAACTATCCTAAACTTTACCTAATGGAGCCGTTTGAAAGAGATTRCTGCAGCAGCTCTCCAGAAATGTATCAAAGTAAGTTCTGAAATGTGGGAAGGCACTCAATGTAAACAAAGCACTCGAATGATTTGCCAAAAACAACGTGGAAGTCACATAACTGACCAAGATTAGGCAGGCTGTAATCTAACTAAATCATTTAATTCCCATTAAATGAAGCTGAATGTTTTCTTTGCAGAAACGGACGTTTCCGTTTTCCACCTAACTGTGAATGTAAACACCTGAACCCACAAAAACATGAAGATAAAAACTAATACTGACACACACGGATAAGAGTGAGGTAGGGRTGCTTTAATCTTGGCTCACAGTAACAGAGCTCAATCTCTCTAAAACGCAACAAATCCTTGGAGATTAGACCCCCCGGGCCACTTGGCATGGCTTTAATACCAACAAGTTCTTACTTGGCACTGCATGTTTGATGGCTATTTAAAATCCAACCCCCCCCCCCCCCCCCCCCCTCCGGCTTAATTGTTGAAGAAGAAGAGACGATAAGAGCACTGACACGCAGAGCTGTCACTCTCTTTTCTTAGTTGGGATTAGATTAGTTAGTCATAATGCCCACTTCATCCAGCCCACAGGATTTCTGTCAGGAGACATATGACAGCATCTTATCAGTGCGAGCGTGTGGGTTGATAATTGTGTCGACTTTTTTTGTTTCTTATTTCTCGGGGTGGAGGCTGTCAAAAATTAAGCTTGTCCGGAGTCGTCCAGCCCACCAGATGTTACAAAAATGAAATTCAGCAGGAGGGTGACAACATCTCCCACCCTCTGATAATCCAGATTATTAAGGGATCTAACAGTTTCATGATGCCAGTGAGCTTCTGTTTTACTTCGGCAGCAAAGATGATGATGTGTGGAGCAGCAACGGTGAAAACATGTTCAAAAAGCAGATGAGTGACTTTAAGAACCAATAAATGTCTTGTTTTTCAGTACAACTAACTTTKCAGCAAGACTTGAATTTTAATCTGTGAAAAAACCTTTCATCAAAAAGACACGATATTAATATTTTACTTCAACAAGACAGATTGTGGTTTTTAGGACTAAACTTTGCAGCCTGTCACTTTCTCTGATGGCATTAATCTGGCCTCCAGTTCTAATGTGAAGAACCTTGGTATTATTTTTGRTCAKGACATGTATTTAACCCCCACATTAAAAATGTTACCAGGACCGCCTTCTTCCACCTGCGTAATATCACTAAAATTAAAAACATCTTGTCCAAAAATGATGCAGAAATACTGATCCATGCATTTATCACGTCTAGGCTGGACGACTGTAATTCTTTATTATCTGGGTCCAAAAGGCTCTTTAAAGGGATCCATGATTAGAACGTTCAGTTTTTATCATTTGTAAACTAAAATTTTAAAAATATATTACACAAACGGGGCCATTTTACTTATACGCAAAGCATTCTGGGCAAATGATGACGTGGATAGGTCATCGGTGCGAGGCTGCTAGCGAGCTATATCCACCCTGAAGG
>NW_013952406.1:2148616-2150394 GCF_001266775.1 Austrofundulus limnaeus
CCTTCAGGGTGGATATAGCTCGCTAGCAGCCTCGCACCGATGACCTATCCACGTCATCATTTGCCCAGAATGCTTTGCACGTAAATAAAACGGCCCMATCCGTGTAATATATTTTTAAACTTTTAGTTTAAAAATTACAAAATCTAAACAGCCTACAGTATTTTTACAGTCTTTATTTAATAAACATATATTTTAACTGTAAAATAAAGTCTAATGTTACAACTAATCGGGGATCCCTTTAAAAGGGAGTTTTTCCTTCCCACTGTCGCCAATGTGCTGTTCAGGATGGGAGACTGTGATGAAGTGTAGATTAGCTGGCTTGTTTAGATTKTTTTTTTKTTTTGASTACRGTGCCCTGAGACGTTTGTTGTGACATAGCGCTATTTAAATAAACTGAATCAAACTCTTAATTCATTGCATACCAAGTTTTATTGTGACTTACTGTATTTCATCTGCCTAAAGATGACGCTTGGCTTTCAACATATTTATGTGTTCGTGGTGTTTAAGTGAAACGGAAACACTAATGTATGGAAAATCTTCTGAACAAATCTCTTCTTTGCTCTCACTGAACAGCTTAAGTCGCAGCAGATCCAGATTACAGTCAAGACATTTCAGCAGAGCCTATTTTCATTAAAGAAGAAAGTGTGACATCCTTTAAAACAATCCTTAAAGCACTGTCTCAGTGCAACACACTCATCTGTCGCCCATATGCTCATTATGCTCCCAGCCCTCATCGGTTTGTCAAAACTCAAGCAACACTGTCAGCTTCAGCTCACCACGTTTTATACAACACTAAATTCTGTAATCATTTGTTCACTTTTAACATCACATTCAGCACATTGCAGAGAGAGAGAGAGAGAGAAAAAAAACAGCAAAGTTTGATTATTGGTACATAAAAGGCACAATAACTGTAATGGCTGTAGCCATCGAAGTCATCACTGAAATTACAGAGATAGATGGGGAAGCAGTGGAAAGAGATTGCCACGTGTTCACCATAACTACCATAAATGTTCCGTCCGTATGAGGAACACACATTAATTCTTCTTTCCATTAYGCCATTATCACCCCATTACTCCCAAATTCATTCAGTTGCTATCTCCTGCTCGGAGAATACCGTTAGCGCAGCCATTACCACCCATTTTGCACCACGAATGATAACAGCAGCCGAGGTTGTTGAGTGAGACAGAGGAAATAAAAAAATCACCCCCCACCAAAAAAAAAAAAACACACAAAATGGACTGGATGTTAGAAACGGGAGTGACTTTGATTGTTCCTCTCCATCACTGAGAGAATGAGGTGTTGAGAGGGGGAGGGAGGGGGAAAAAAAGGAAAAGACAGAAGGAGACCATAATGCATAAATGAGCACTGGTCCAGACTCAGAGATGAGACAGAAATGAGATGCCATCATGGAGAGACGTGGAGCTGGAGTGGTCCAGGACTGACGAGAGGCTTTGATTGGCTGCAGCAGATGGCGAACACATACGCACACATGGGAGGATGAGGAGGGCTAATGATGCGTGAAAGAGAATTACCCCCCTCTCCTCTGCAAAGGACAGTCGCTCCGCTCGTCACGTGGACCAAATTTATTCATCTGACTTGTGAAACAATGAAAGGGTCCTTTCAAAACGCACTCGCAGGTCTCGAATTGCACAAAATTTGCTAAACAGTGAACAGAAATCTGCAGGAAACCACTTTATTAAAAGGGCCAATATTATGTGTTTCTCAGGCATACATTTAAATACTATACCATAATAAAGTATCTATGTCACCTTTAGTTG
>NW_013952406.1:2150820-2152301 GCF_001266775.1 Austrofundulus limnaeus
GTATAACATTATAACATGATATAAAACTCAAAAAAGTTTATTTTACATGATATTTCCCCTTTAATAAAGATTTAAATCAATATATCACCTTTTATGCAGGTTATTGTCCAAGACTTTTCCTCATTTGTCTTGTCTTGTCTTGCACAGTTTGACCTTTTGTTGCGTCTCTGCTAACAGTTATCTGTTTTCCTCATACATATTTCACAGCGTCTCGTCCTGYTGACACATCCACAGCTGCTCGGTAACACTTTCATACTTTTTTGGGTCGTTCAGTCCACCTTATGCAGCCAAATCGGCTTTTTTTTATATTTCAAGAAACTAAAGCTCAGCCGTGTGAATTTTAGCAGGATTCACTATYATCTGAGGCTGAGCACTAAATCCTGAGCTGCTCAAAGGTGCCTCAGCAGCAGCTGTTGAAGAGAAGAAACACACTTTATTTTCTAACATCCACACCCTGCAGGCACAAGTGCAGCTTTTTAACCATAACGTTGGAAACACTTTACTTTTTTTCCCTTTTTCTGCAGGAGGAATTTAAATCCTCACATTATTTACCATCTGTTAATCGTAACATTAAGCACCCGGACGGGAAGCTGTAAGAAACAAGAAGGGGAGGATCAGATGGGGCTTTGGACCTCGTTGAATAAAAAAAAAAAGAAGTGAGAAATGAGTGACAGCCCCTCAAAGCCAGCCTAAACTGTCCTTGAGATATTGATCTATTGCTTTTCTGGCAAACATCACCTTCATCCAGGGCATCTCGGGCTCAGAGCGGGGACAGGAGCGTTGATTAGACGTCACTCAGAAACCAGCATGAGGACATCCTCTCCCTGCTTTCATTGTGCCGTCGCCCTTCTCCTTATATTAAACTCCACTCCTGCTAATTTGCCCGAATAAACACATGAAGTCACCGGGAGACTTTGATGATGGATTTGCTCGCGAGGGGATTTATAAGCAATCCATATTTTGTTAATGGGTGGAGATAATGTGGGACTGAGCGGCACGCCGACATGTGGAGGAAAGCAAACCCTTTAGAGATGACCTTCCGAGCGAAGGGCGGCGGCTTACAGGCCTGCAGAGGCTTTACGTGCCATTCAAACCATTTTCCATCTCATTTGTACTCACTTTAGACTTTAGTCAACCTGATTAACACGTCAGACAAAAGCAGAGGAGAGGACACCTGCTGTTCAGAAGGAAAGGAAGCTGATCAGCGACACAGGTGTAATCAGAAAGAACTGTCTTATGTCATCATTGTAGATGAAAGAATTGCATTTAATACGACAGACATCTGTAATAATATTTGTAAGACACTTGTCCTTTTAAGTACAAAAAWTAAGGGCTTATTATTTGACAATATGCTCGTCTCCTGTAGAGTTTCTTCATATTATTCTCTTATTAAATGTAGGGGAAAGTGACTTATGTGAAATAAGCCCCCTACATCTTCTCATAACAAAGTTATGAGAGAAAATTTTACCAAGGTTTTTCTC